>NC_135002.1:14501422-14838609 GCF_051020985.1 Nomia melanderi | reverse complement strand
GTCATATTACTACAAGTAGCATATTCTATTCTTTTATTCTAAGATAAGAAGAAATTTTTTCTACTGTGAACATTTTTGCTATAAAATAGTAAATAAGATGAATGTTTTTCATTCAAACAATTATTTTACTAAGATATTCTTAAAGAATGTACTTCTGTCTAGTATTGCTTATATTATATTTTGTAACAATAAAACTTTTGTATTTTGATAAGTGTCTTCAATATTATAGATTAAAAATTATTGTAATACATTTTGTAGAACAATGTACATACAAATGTAATATTTATTTTGTGAACAATTTGGTAAATATTGTGGATATACTTCTGTGATGTGTAATATATATAATTTATATAATATATAAATTAAATTTTACTTTAGTATTTTCTGTAACTATTTTACAAGTAAATCTCTGTAATACTTTAACATATGTCCTATAATATTTTGCTATTAAGTTTCTTAAGGATCATATATCACTTGCTAACATTTTTAAGAATTTCTTTTTAACATTTTTTTCCATATTATTTTTGTTATTAATTGAAGTATTGTGTAGTTGTAATATTAAAAGTACAATTTACAAACATATAGTACATGCAAATATAATTTTTCGATCTGAATAGAAGTTGTTAATTAAATAATTAAGTCATAAACTGAGCAATAAAAAACTAACAGGTTTTCCATCAACCCTGTTTGCTGTATGGCACAATACGTATTTCTATCAAATAATAAATTGTTTAATAAAAACATTAATACATACATTTTAACATCATAAAATTCAATGTATATGCAACAAAAATTATTTAAAGCATTTAATAATTTTTATTTTTTATAGGATTAATTTTAATTTGTCTAATTATCAAGAATTATTTTTTGATTTTTCTTAACAATTTATCTCGGCAGTGAAACATTATAACCAACTTTCTTCTAGGAATATCAGCTTTAAAAGGTATGTATCATTTATCTTTGTGTTTCTTTTTGCTGAAGTGCATATAAATAGTTCATAAATTACAAAATTCATTAATGACAAAGAAAAATCTCAAAAGTTTCTAATATAAAAATAATGAAATACATATAACATAAAACGGTACTGTTAAAATGATGCAATTACCTACATTGAGGAACACAGCTTTATGGGAGGGGCAGTAGTTTATTTTATGTTTAATTACACTTAATTTAGTAAATATCGGTAAAGAACGATCTTATATATTATCAATAAATTCATTTGGATGCTTTACACTATAAATAAGAATAATATGGACTACTTTAAAATTTCAAAGTAGCAATAATTATTATTACACGCACATTGGAGACGTCTGAGCACACTATGTGCTGTACATAATACAAAAATGGTATTCCTAACTGTAAGCAATCCTACGCGTTCTATGTATTAAATCACTCTAATCAAATAAGGTTTGGTGTTCAGTTTGAGCAAATTAAGCAGCTGATCAGACAACGCGCCGAAATGACTTGATCTTCTTACTTAACTATGTACAGTCACCACTTTCAATTACATCCACAGTATAGTCAATCTTTTCATTCTATTCTATCGTTATGTATTGATTGTAAGACGTGTCGTGCACGAGGGTACCAGCGTATGTCGCGTAGTATTTCGTTACATAGTCAATACATATACACATTTGTTGAGTGCTTTCTGCTCATACATTGCTATTGGTGGCAGCAGCTACAAGTCAGTGCACTCTTCGTTCATAAAGTGATATTTGTGCGTAGGTGACCACTACGTGTACACGGTGATTCGTTTATACACAACGGCCAATAATAAGATAGAAAATGTCATTTCCTTGATTAGGTGACAGTGCTTTTCTGCAATCTGTATTATTCTTCTGCTCGGCGATTTTTCGCGATACCTGACAGTGAGATTATCCGACGAAAATAATGCTACGGTAAGCTGTAAATCCGTTTACGTAGACGCGTAACACTTCTGTCTCTTTTAATTGATGGCAAAACCTTTTGAAACAATAAATCCCATGTTAATGATATTATTTCCTTCATGCTGTAATCGGTAATAATTTTGTAACCAGAGTAAATATAATTACTTTAACTGATACATTGTAATTCACTTAACGTCGCAAATTCTTTATATTGCCAAAAATTCATCACCTGTCATTTAGTACTTGTAAAAATATTCTTTATAAACTTGTTATTCTTATTGTTCTTTTATCATTGGTAGTTATTGAAATTAAGTATTTTTACATAAATACTTCGAGTATAGGTTAGAATGACATTATACAGATCATGTTCTCTATCTATTACTGTTTTGTCATAGTTTTAAATAATTCTTTTATTATTAGTAATGTATCAATGTATTGTTGATATCAAGTCATACTTCATTTTTGAGCATCCATTTATATTTATATCTAATTACCTTTGTTAGCGTTTAATGTATTAATCAGAGTCTAATCTAATTGTAGATGTCACACTACAATAGAAACCCAAGTAGTCAGAGGCCTACGGTGATTGATTACGAACGTCAATTTCAAGAGGATTTAGAATGTGCACAAGCATTGAGTTTAGAAAGTCTTGCGTTAGAGAAATTTAAATTACAGAAGCAACGGTCTGAATTTAGTACTATTCCACAAACACAGAACGATGTACATAAAGGAAACAATATTGTACATAGTAGTACATCAGAAACAGATAGTGTACATCACGTTGAAAAGTAAATAATATTATTTAAATTCTTAAATTATTAAAATATTGATATTTAATATAGTTCATAATAATATCGAGTACAAATTCTAAGAATAAAAATTACAGATTTCAATGTAGAAGTCGACCAAGGCCAGGAGCCTTTAATACTAATCAATCTAAAAATGCTGTGATATTAGCACCACCACCAATTCCATCTAGACGAAATTCAACGTCAGCTACAACAAGTCAGGAGCAGTCTGATGACTTAATTAATTTTACAAGTCCAGTAAAACAAGATAATTTAACTGATTATTGTTCACCTCCTCTTCCTCCATCGTAAGATTTCAATTTAATTACTGTTATTGAAATACTGTTCCTCTAATTACGAGTTAAAAAATTATAAATTAAAAATAAATATTCTTCTTTGGCAGAAAATCAGTAATAGAACCAAAATGGGAGACTCATCCCATAATATTAAAGAAGCAGGCAAAAGTAGCACGTAGTAGTAGTTCAGCCGGTTATCACTCTAGAGACTTCCGATATCAGTCACTTTCTCCAGGTCCTGGATCTTCCACTGCACCTTGTACACCTGGGACTCCAAAAATTAGTCCCATCATGCCAAGATCCAGTAGTATTAGCAGTAATGTACCTGATGCAACACCGCAAGTAAGCAATGCTTACAATTCTAATAATAATATATACGATTTGGAATTATTTTTTTTATTTTTATAATAACTTTATTGACTATTCTAATTACAGCCTGCATGGAATTTTTGTGATTTAAAACATTATTTTTTTATGCAGGTATATAGTGCAGTACATATCTGTTTTAAACTGAGTATTAGTTCAGTAGTTACATGTAGATGTAGCAGTTTTAAGTTTGTTAATACTTTTTATTTGATATTAGATTCTTTAACTAAAACAAGATTATATATTTTTTCAAGAATACATATTAATAATTCATTTACAGATACCTCCATTGCCTATGAACTACAGACCGAGTATTACTTCTTCTGTATGTAGTATTCAGAAGCCTACGTTCTCTACAGACGATGAGCAGCTAAGTGTGTTAAAAGTGATAGAGAAAAAGCCAAATAATAATCTTATAGATTTGAGTTCTTTTGATCATATAGAAGATAAAACAAATGTTCGAGTCAGTGTACTGGAAGCATTTGATCCATTACTTGTTAAGACTGAAAATCACACTGATATTGCACAGGGACATAAAGATGGTAACAAATTTTTACAGATATAAAATTACAATAAAATTATGGCATAAATTAAAATACTAACTTCTAAAAATGTATTTTGTATAAACAGAGGCACAATCACAAATTAGTGGATCAGTATATGATCCATTTGATCCATTCGATTATATGTATAGCACAAATGAAAGTGTTAATTCAGATCCAGTATATGTAGCTGTAGAAAAGTCTGCTAAATCTCCAGCTTTATCCCCAGCAGCACCACCACCATTACCTCCTAGAAATTCCTCTGCTTGGAACACAATTGAAAGAAGAAGAACTTCGTTAGATAGAAGAGTAAGTTTTAAAATAATTATTTCAGAAATTTATATTCTAAAATTATTAGTAATTTAAATTTTAATATTCTCAATTTTCATAGCAAAAACGACAGACTCGTTTATACGAGAATGTAACAGTAAGGAAAACTAGACCATCGCTACATGATTGTGATCTAAAAGCTTTTCACGAGATGATGAAATCTGTGCGAAGTTAGTAAATCAGTAAAATACCATACGTTATTTCTAAAATTATTCAACATTATACTAATAAGTAAAATATATACAGGTGATTTTCCATTTAATGATCCCAGTACAAATATTGGACATATAATCAGTCCAATGATAGAAAATTTATATCCTGATGGCACAAGCATAAAATTGGTTGTACATCCTCAGTTAATGGATTCTGAAGATACTCCGTCCATTTCATTTACTTGTAACGGTAAGCTTTTAAAGTGTGTTAGATAAATTGTAATAATTTAATGCTGTATAAATGTCTGTTTTCAGTCAATTGCAGTGTTGAACATGTTATTCTTAACGTCGCCTGTTCGTTAGAAGATGAAGACACAGTGAACATAGAAAAATATTGTTTGAGAGTATTGGGATTGGCAGAATATTTTGCACCTAATACAACTTTAGCTCAATATGAGTATATACATCAGTGTATTAAACTAGAAAAGGATATTGAATTAGCAATCCAAACAAAAGCACAAATTAAAAGATCCATAGCTCGAACAGTAAGTATATATTTGTAATTAAAATATTATAAGTAATTATAACCATATTAACTTCTCCAATAGCTTCAGGATGATAATCGTGACCAATGTCTTAAATTAGAAGATATTCTTCCAAATGAACCTGTTCAACCTATTTCTTACGATACACTACTAATTTTATTAGGTACGAAAGTAGTAAGATTATTTTATTATACCATAATAAAAACGTACGTAAAAATATCAATAATATAAATACAAATATTTTTATGAAAATTGTAGAAACCGTAGAAAAAGAAATGGAACGTGTAGAAACTGCTGCTATACAATTAGCGACTGCAAATGATAGGTCAAGTCTTTTACCACAGTTACAACCTCGTGGCGTTGTTCAAGCAGTGAAAGCAGTCTGTGCGCTAATGGGAAATATAGAAACGTTTGAAATCACAGAAGCTGTCGATAATTTTGTGAACGCATGCTGTCAATTTTTACCCCAAGTTCATACAACAAATATTGAGTGCAAGAAACCTGAAATCTTACATGAAGATGGCGACTACTCCGTTGTGACTTTAAGAACAAAATTTCCAGATGTAATTGGTTCTCACTGTCGTAAAATTCGCGACGCAATTCAAGATCTTGTAGAAACTTATTGCCATGCGTTTAGAGTTGACTTTGAACTGAATACCAAGGGAGAATTTCCAACAAGTAACATCATTATATTACATATTTTATTCCGCGGTCATTTTTAACGAAATGTAATATACGTATTGTTTTATATGACAGATACTTTAATATCATCTGATGTATTGGACACTGTGTTAGTTCGTGTTGGCGCATTACATAGGCTACCAGGATCATGGAAGCATGATGATTATATTGTTGCGGCCCAAATATTTCACGGAACTAGACCTGTTGGAAACCCAGTTTTGTCCGAACCTATGGCAGTCAGTTCTAATTTTTATCCTAGAATTTTATTCAATTCATGGTAATGTTTCTGTAGTTTATTATTTAAAAATGGTATCTTATTTTTCGAATCTAAATTAGAATTTTAATGAAAAAGGTTGGAGTTCCATGGTATAAGCGTATGTCAAGTACCAAGAGAAGCTAGATTGGTATTAGTTTTATATGGTCGCACATTACAACCTACTGAACACGAATCAAATTCGTCTACGGAAAATACAATGCAAAAGGAAGAATTGGGTTGGGGTGCTATACAATTTTTCGATTATGAAGGGTAATTAATTATGTTATAAAATACAAAACAGTGTACTTTATTCTATACATTTTGTTTTTATTGTAGAGTTATGAGTCAAGGAAGTTTCTTCCTATCTTTTTGGCCAGCGATTGCTGATAAAAGATTAGGACCTGCTCCAGCACCTGGAATTCATCCCCATGGGGATACGCACCCTATTATTGGTTTAGAATTGCCCGATTATGGGGGAAAAGTATTATTTCCAACCGAATTGAGAGATTATGATGTTGAATCTCTTGATTTCAATTCATTAGATCAGAATACTCAAGAGTTATTGATAGATATTACGCAACAAACAACATTCTCAAGGTATTAATTTTAATTTAATAATCATTGTTAATGTATTTTTAATATTTGTTTTTATCGTTTATAGACCTGCTATCGAAGACAGAGAAATTTTATGGGAGAAACGTCATTATTTACACGATATACCAGAAGCTTTGCCTAAAGTGCTTTTAGCTGCACATAGTTGGGATTGGGCATGTCTACCCGATCTTCACGCATCTCTCAGAGTTTGGAGTCCTCTGCCTCCAGTTCAAGCTCTACAATTATTATTACCTTGGTAATTTAACGTTCAAAATGATTAATTTAAATAAACATTGTTTATAACTAAAATAATCATAGATATATTATAGCTTTCCAGATATGAAAGTTAGAGAAATGGCAGTCGGTTGGATCCGGGAATTGAGTAACGATGAACTCGTGGATTATTTGCCGCAGTTGTTGCAAGCATTAAAACACGAGACATACGAGACTTCGTCCCTTACGAGATTTTTAATAGAACGGGCATTAATTTCGCCGCGAGTAGCTCATCATATTTATTGGCTGCTAACGCAAGCATTACCGGGACAAAGTCCCCAGGTACAGATTATATGATAGTTATAGACATTATTAACAAATTCATGTTCTTCACAATTCTCATGAATTGAAAGAATAAAAGCTGTATAATACTGTATATGATGTTTGAAGGTTTTTTGAATCTGTTGAAATTTGTATTAATTGTAAATTTCCATATTTATTAAGTATCGAAACTCTAATTTTTAAGTTTGTAGTGTCATTGAAATTATTTGGTAGGTAAGGCTGTCAATTCTTTCTATTCGTTTATTTTATAGAATTCTGCAGAAGCTACTCCAGAAGATGACAAAAATATTAGTTATGCACGTTACCATAGGAGGTTACAATTGATGTTACGAGCATTGCTGGCTGTGATTGGCGATGCACTAAGAAACAGCTTTCTCACGCAACAATTACTAGTTAAAGTATGCATTTAAAATAGTGTATTGTACACTTTTAATATAAGCAACAATTTAATTGATATTCTTGTAGAATTTACACGAAGTGGCAGAAAATATTAAACTAATAAAAGAGTCATTGCGGATAGATGCTCTTAAAGTTGGCTTACAAAATATACACTGTCAGTTAATGGAAGATGAAGGTACATGCTTACCATTGTCACCTGGTAAACAAGTATTTGGTATAAACGTGCAAACCTGTTCATATTTTCCATCATTCACTCTTCCATTGAAAATCAGTTTCATTAGCAATGACGACGTTATTTGTCCAGCGATTTTTAAAGTAAGTTTATTGCATAAGCGTTTATCACAAAATTTATTATCTTTTACTTTACACTAAATTACTTTTTAAGGCTGGCGATGATTTACAACAAGATATGTTAACTCTTCAAATGGTTCGTATTATGGATAAACTTTGGTTAAAAGAAGGCCTTGATCTGAAAATGGTAACATTCGCCTGCGTGCCTACCGGGCATAAACGTGGAATGATAGAAATGGTTGCAGATGCAGAAACATTGCGAAAAATACAGGTTGAATTCGGTCTAACTGGTTCTTTTAAAGATCGACCAATCGCTGAATGGTTAGCAAAGCACAATCCTTCAGAACTAGAATATGAAAGAGCTGTTGAAAACTTTACTGCATCTTGTGCGGGCTATAGCGTTGCCACTTACATTTTAGGAATTTGTGACAGACATAACGACAATATTATGTTAAAAACATCAGGTCATTTGTTCCACATTGATTTTGGGAAATTCTTAGGAGACGCACAAATGTTTGGTAATTTTAAAAGGTAAGAATCCTTTACCTTTGTGTATTTTATGTTTTTAGTTAAAAGTCATTTTATAATATTCTAATCAGGGACAGAACACCGTTTGTGTTAACTTCTGATATGGCATATGTCATAAACGGTGGTGATAAACCTTCAGCCAAATTCCATCATTTCGTGGATCTGTGTTGTCAAGCATTTAATGTTGTACGAAAACATGGAAATCTGATATTGCATCTTTTTGGATTGGTATGATTATTAATTTATCCTATATTGTATACTTTAACACCATTATATTATCATGAAACAGAAACTTACTATTAATGTTATCGTAATATAATTGTTTATCTTATGAAAGAAATTCCTTTAAAAGCAAAGGAGTTTATTTTTAACTGGATAATATAATGATATGAGCCATTATTTTGTTTCAAACCGCAACGGAAAGACTTATTCATGCACTTTATCAGAAAGCGGTCCCGTATCACACTAAGTTTGTACGCTATACGTCGTTAATTGGCTTTTATCGTTTGAGGTCTCATAATGTCATATGCTGCAGCGGTCCAAATTAAGAGAAGTGTTAACTACTTAGTTCGAGGACTAATAATTTAATAATTAGAATTTTTTGAAATTCTGTGCAGTGTGATTTTATATATAAGAAAATTTTATTTTACTACAAGTTGTTTAACCGGAAGTGCACGAAAAACGTTATAAAAATGGATAATTTATTACGTCAACAAAATAATGTGTCTGCCTCTCAGAAACTACGAATTATAGAATCAAAGCTTACTGATATTGAAATCAAAGAATTTATGAACAAGTCTAATATGAATAATTACACAAACTCACAGATGACTTCATCTGGTATTCCTGGTGTGACTGTGGATGCAGTTAGTTATGTACAAAAAGCACTTCTTCCGGAACAAACGAATCCTGAAGCAGCGGCAACCTTCGCGCGAATGATCGAAAGTTCACTTAAAAGTTGGTTCACACAGTTCAATTTCTTCTTGCATAACTTGGCACAACTAAGATTTTCGGGTGATCACAATGATGGTGCACTATTATCATTTATTCCACGCATATATACGTAAGTCTATTGAGAATTTTATAAAATTATATAATGCATATACATTTTAAAACTATTTGCTTGGTTGTTGCAGAATGCAACAAGAAGGTCAACTTACAAGTGTTCAAGTACATGGATATCAAAAACGATATGACCCTGAAAAATATTATATGTATATTCTGCGTATACAGCGGAAAGGTCATGCAGATCCTACTTATTTATTTCGTTCGTACAAAGAATTTTGTGAATTTTATCAAAAACTGTGTATTCATTTTCCACTTGCGAAAGTTGCTAGGTAAGTAATGCGCACTTTTACGTAGGTTGTAAAATATTACCACTGGTTGTAACTTTCATACATTTCATTAAAGAAAAAAGAATTGCTCATTTATCATCATTTTGCGAAAGTATACTTTTATTTCAATTTCATTTTTATTAATAGTTTGCAATTAAGTTTCTTTTATACTTCATCTGCTAATGTATGTTTTTATTTTTAACATTTTTCAATTGTATATAAACTGATAAGAAATTATTTACTTTGGTTTCCACTCGTTTTCTCATTATGTTGAGCTGTTTAATTGCTTCAAATCAGTGTCAATTACCTTTTTCTAAATTGTCATTTGCATGCTTTTGGGATGTATTAGATGGTCCGGGTCGCTTACAAAGAGGGTAATCAGATTGTGTAATTTTTCTATAAACTTCTGGTGTAGGAAGTTTCGATGTTTTATGTTGCATCGGTATTTGAGCGCGGAATTGTGAGAGTCCCATTTCTAATTATTTTAGATTTTCCTTGAAAACGAGAAAATATAAAATAAATTTATTATATTAAAAATATTTCAACAGTACATACCTTCAAAAATTAATTCTTCTTCACAGCTTTAATACAGTTTGTATACACTATATTGTACGAAATTGCAACGACTGTACATATAAAAAGAATGTGTTGTATTGTTACTTTTAATTGAAAAGTATTTTATATCTTCATTGTCAACTTCGAATTGTGTTATCTTTTGTCATGCTATCTAATCAAATGAAAATCTTTGATATGAAAAATATTCCTTCCAATGTATAAAATACAAATTACAAATATATGTATATTTACTAAAGGTTAATATGATTATTCTAATGTAACTAATTTTAATATAATTTTTTTTCACGCAATGCAGTTTACCAAGTGGCATAAGTGTTGGGAGGTCTAATATAAAACAAGTTGCCGATAAACGTCGAGCAGATATTGAAAAATTCCTTATAAGTTTATTCAAAATGGCCCCAGAAATTTCACAGAGTGACTTAGTATATACATTCTTTCATCCTTTATTGAGAGATCAACAAAATGCTGATATACATTTACGTAAAGTAAAAGGTACAGTAAGATTTATAAAATGTAATTATACAGCAATTAAAAGTAATATAAACATTCTATTACCTTTTTATCGAATAGTTGGAAATTGGTGGGCTGAAAAGAGAGTTAGGGATAATGTACAAAGTGGACAAATTAAAATGTCGCTTCACTACACTCGTGGAGCATTCCACGTAATGGTACACCATGCACGGGGATTGCCTAAAGTTGCTAATGGCCAAGAGCCAAACACATATGTAAAGGTATATCTAAAACCTGATCCTACAAAGAAAACCAAAAGGAAAACAAAAGTTGTGAAAAAGAATTGTCATCCTTCATTTATGGAAATGGTAATAAATTAGGAAAATAAAGTGTTTTCATCATTTCTAATCACATGAAATATGTTGCGTGCATAAAATATCAATTTGTTCATTACAGTTGGAATATAGAATGGCTTTGGATGTTATTAAAGAAAGGACATTAGAAGCTACAATATGGAATCATGACACTCTACAAGAAAATGAATTCCTTGGTGGAATACGTTTACCACTTGGACGTTTGGATTTAACAAGTGAAATAATTGAATGGTTTCCATTAGGAAGTATTCGATGAAGGAATGTATAGAAATTTAAAAACTATATAAATGCTCATGATTGCTAGATCTATAAACTTCAATCTTATCGCACAATACTAACGATAGTATTTTTACCGTACACGTTAATAGTACAACTAAAAAGTAGCCCTTACAATATCATTACGAACAACATTGACACGTGCTTCACATTTGATCAGAACGCTTTTTAAAACATGTTAGTCAGTGTCCTATGATCTATTGCAAAAGTATAATTGATGTGAGGATAGAAACACAGGCATATTTCATAAAATTATTCTACCTTTGCAAAAGAAGTCATAAGTTCAGGAGCAAATTCCTTATTGATCCAAATGCCTAGTCATAAAAATGGTTATTGACTTTGTGTGGATTATGCAGGGTGAAACACCTATCTCGATCACTTCGAATATTTACTTAAAACGTTGAAACATGGGATTTAAATAGCATCACTGAGCACATCTTATAAGGTGCGTGCTTTTTTGTGGGTGGAAGCGTTTTAGAGATTTCAAGGTCACCTTGATTTTTTTTTACTGGAACGCCCTACTTTTTGTACGATAGTTCGATAAAATATCAAATTCTGAGTATAAATATGTTGACCTTCATATGTCCTGTGACCTTGAAATCTCTGAAACGTCATCACCCATAAAAAAGCACGCACCTTACAAGATGTGCTCTCTGATGCCATTTAAATCCCATGTTTCAACGTTTTCATAAACTGTACCGTTAAGTAATTATTCGAAGTGATCGAGATAAGTGCCTTACCCTGTATACTACAAGTATATTATAAAATTATTTGGACTTGCGATAATTATTTTATTAGTGAAATTTTATAAAAACGTTTATTTATTCTATTTTTGTCAAGAAATAATCTCTGCCAATTGTAAATAGATTCAAAATGTTTTACGGTATTATAGCGAATTGATTACAATGATTCCTAGTTAGATATGTGGTTGACAATATAGAATTATATACGTATATATATATAAATTTTACTTGAATATAAGTTCTTTGTCAGCGATAACGAATATATCGGACAGTGAAAAGACAATTTTTACTTTCATATGGAAGTTTGAAATTATATATGAAAATAATCAAAATATCTCTGCCTACAATAGTAAGATCTATTTGAAGAAAAGTGATGTTTGTCGCTGTCTTCTACAAACCTTTTTTCCATGCAAGGAAGGAGAATGAAGTTATGTAAATATGCTTTTTCACATATTAATAATTTCGCAATTATTTTTTACGTATTGTGAATATTTTAACATCGCTTCATTAACTAAGCGAGCATAAAGTTACTATAACGAAAATGAAGGTTCATGTTAATACATTATTGACGGGTAATTTTTAGAGTCTAATTTGATTTACAAGATCAATAACAATATTTTTATAGCATCTTTACTCTACAAGATTTTTAGATTCCTGACTTACCTCCACTGCGAAATGAAGAATTTTATTGTCATAGTTGAGTCACAGAATTAATTATATCGTGAAATATTAAAAAATACTGATGCCTAATCTACTCCCTGATGTTGGTGTATTGATACAATTAATTTTAACCTTAATTTTTGTTATAAACATTTGTCGCGTGCAATGAGTTAATTGAATAGTACAAGATAACGTTCTTTCTTTTCACTTACGTGGACCCTGATATTATATTTATAAAAGAAAATATTATTAGCAAATAAGCCTATCGCTTTTGCATTATTTTCCTAGAATAATCACTTTTACAATGCTTTTGCATGTGCTTTTCATCTACAATGTAAGATCGTACGAATTTTAGTAATTTATTTGTAAATCACTTTACTTATATACTCGACCGATTCTATTAGATGTAGAAATACAAGAAACATAAATGGCCGTGATAATTTTACTGCATTTTTATGAAACATTTTACTATGTCACTTGTGTTACAAATAATTGTGGGTAACACTGCAAAATTTCAATGACATATTATTTGCTTCTTAATTTCCAATACAATATTAACATCCACAAAATAAATTGTGTATTTTAATGTCTATGTACCTTTCTCAAATCTGTGTTATAATTAAGCTAATTTTCCTCATTTTATTTTACTAAAAGAATTCTTATTCAAAAATATGTTAATTATATATGCCTAATACAGAAAATAAAAAATTCATATATGGAATGTCAGTAACTGAAAGAAATGGTTAATTGTATTTTCAATTTTGTTCAAATTTTCATTTATAATTTTAAAGAATACATTCCAAGCGTATATAATGCTTATTGTAAAATATAATTTACTATTAAGAATAATTTTCATAAATTGTTCTTATTATACATTACTGTTTATAGATAACATTATACATTAAATAATATTCAGTATTTGTTATAATATAGAATTGTATAAAGCAAGAATTTTTCTTAATAACTGTGAATAAAGTATGTGTTCTTATACAAGAACTTTTTACTTCTGATAAATTTCGTAATTATTTGAATCAATTACTAGCATAAGCTACAAATACATCATTTACGAAATTTTTTGCTCAAATTCACGATAACTTAAAATGATATTTTTTTAACATTTTGTAATACAATTTACAATGTATACACTATATGCGGTGAATTTTCCGAAAACCTGATAAACTCGATATTTTGATATTTTGCAGATACCTTTATTTTGCATAAAAACAATGTTTGCGGGAAGGATTTTTAGCAATGCTGAAGATTGAGATGCAAAAATTCGCAAAAAGGTGTTTTATCGTTTTAGTGTCACTCCCTGTAATTTCTGAATCTTTTATGTTCTGATTGATGTGATATTCCATCGATAGAGCGAAAGCTTCATTTTCGATAGAAAAAATGTTTACAAAAATGGTTTTTGGCAATTCTAAAGTTAGAATACATAATTTTCTGAAAAAAAAACGTTTTACCATTGTAATATCACTTCCTATGTTACCGTTGTGGTATAGCATAATTCACAATACCACAGACGAGGTATAGGATAGACATAACATGCAATGTAAAATTTTGCCTCGCGTTTTCGGGGGTCCAAGGACCCCCTTACCATTTTTGTGTTACGTCCTAACATATCGACTTAGGTTTATTGTGCACGGCAGCGCTATCGCGATAGGAATTAGAATAAAAAATATTAAAACACAGACTTAAGATGCATACACACATACTTAACTCTCCAAATTTGGCAACAAAATAATTATTAGAACCGCCAACATTGTAAAAATTGACCGCCCAGGGCACATACTTTTCATGTAGCGCTTTTATATACTTCAGTAGTTGATTGTTCGATTCCGGAAGGTGGAGGCTGCTAGTGCATCAAGCATTTTTACGATATCGGTATTTCAGATATATTTACTACCTAGTCGACTTCGATCGTTTTGCTTGATGTAGTTTTCCTATTAACCACTCTCTTGGCGTAGAGAGTAGAGTAAAATTTCTGACTTTGTACACAGTCGGTAATCGAGCTTGCAATGTCTATGCTATATCTCTTCCGTCATAATGCATACGGAAACAGTTATTTTGAAAAATATCAGGGGACATTGTAGAGAAATTCGCAGGTAAGGGATTAAGACGATGGAAATTAGTATATTGTCAAATATTTACTATAATTTTGGCTCCCAGATGAGGGATAAGGCGCTTTGGTACATACTTAACTTTGAATAATGATTGACGCATCATAAACTCGTGCCTGGTATCAGGTAGTCGATGACGCCCAAACAAAGTCTTAAGCCACCCTCTGGTATCTTAATGTTTGATTCCCAATATGAGAGGAGTTCCTTGTTTAGGGTAGCGTACGCAGGGGGATGGACTGTGCCTTTACCCGCCCACCCCTTTACTTCATAGTCGCCAAAAATCATTCCAGTTTTACACATTCTATAAATGTGTAAAACACTCAATATTTATATTAAATTTATATTAAATTTATATTCGAATATTTATGCGTGAATATTTGTGGTAATATGAAGTAAAAAGAACTAGAACAGATCCTTTTATGCAATTACTAGAAAATATAAAATGTGTATGTATGTCGAATTAACGAAGAAAATATATGGAGTACTATTATAATTTCCTTTATGTACTGTCGGCGTCGTAGAAAGTGATACTACAATAATAAAAGGCTTTTCTGCAAGATTTTGTATCTCAACTTTTTGGAATTGACAAAAATTCTTCTCGTAAACATTTTTCCTATGCAAAATCAAGATATCAATAGAATGTCAACAAATCAAAGCATAACAGTTACAGCAATTACAGGGGGTGACACTTAAATGATAAAACACCTTTTTGAAAACTTTTGCATCTTAACGTGTGCATCACCAAAAATCCCTCTCGTAAACATTATTTTCATGTAAAATAAAACTATTTGCAACATTTTAACTTTATTAGATTTGCTACTGGTAATTCAAAATTATAAATACAATATTTTATTGCCCGAGATGTCCACATGATTTTGAATTGCTTTAAATTTCCTGGTAGTGCTTTCTTGTACCACGAGATGACGCTACTGTACCATTGACAATCCAATTGAATTGACAGTTGAGAAAAATTTGCATTTGTTTCAAAATACACACATACACTTTTAAAGTCGGTTATAGGTATGGTAATCAAATAAAGTTGGATATAGAATTAAATTTTATTAATTTATTAATTAAATCATTAACACGTTGAATGTCATGGGGGTCACCGGTGACCCTCGACCAAAACGAATTGCTATAAATCACTCAATGAGATCAGAATAGTTCACTCAATGAAACGACAATTATATGAAAACATTTCTATATTGTAAATAATGCTACATAATACAGTGACATTTAGCTGGATGAACGTAGAATAGTAATAATGCAATTCAATCAAATGATTTAATATCATATTTTTTCCATTCTGTGTATTTTCCTCTGTGAAATCGTGCGGCGTTCAACATGTTAATTGAGAATACAGAATTAATTTAGAATTAGAATATCTTTTAGTTAAAAATATTAATAGGTAGTTTTCATTCCTAAGGTGTAAAGTTTCATAGAAAATGTACTTTTTACGATACATACAGAGCAATATAAATTATATTTGCTATACGTTAAAATGTATAAATAAGAAGTTATCAAAGTGACTTAATAATTCTTATAATTTAATAATACGCCTTTCTTCCATTATTTCTTTATGTTTCTTTTATTTCTTAAAAAACACATCTAAGAATAAGTGAATTTTTCTCAACTACATCTTAAATAAAAATTTTTATTCAAAAACTAAATAAATTCAGTTTTCTCAAAGCATATAATTTCTTCTGTTTCCACAAACTGCTATATCAACGTATCATAGGTAATTTTCCATTTAACGAACATTACTTCCCCCCAGCGGTGTTTCTAGAATTAAAATTTTACCCGAGAAGGGAAAAACAAATGTATCCTTTACATCAACACACTCTAACCTCCTGTTTTGTTTAACCATCAAACACGATAGAACAATACCTAATACGTACCAGCGATACCGGGGAACCGAGAAGCAAACACTGGCGGATAAAGTTCTATTTTTAATTCTAAGGTACAAGGTGCGTAATTGTTGGAGAGTTTCGATGTCATCGTCGAAAGGAGAGGGAAGTGGACCTGGCAGTTTCCCCATTTCCCTCTCAAGATCTGGGAATTTTGTATACCTGAGCAGTTCGACGCGTAAAGCAAGGGCCCGCTTGCTGCAAAAGGATTTCGAATACATACGCAGGGGGGGAGACGTTTTATTACAGTTTTCATCCGCAGATTAGCCCCTTTGGAACCATCGATACTCGATGCAGGGCCTTTATGGCCCCGCCATAAAAGTATCTATTTGGTGTTTTCGACTGGACCGACTGGACCGTGCAACTCGAACAAAAAGGTATCCCTCATGCGTCCTCCGGAATTTCTCGGTATACGTGAAACGTTGTTGCGTCTTGGGGTCCAATTACGTACGGGTTGCCGACCTGACGGTGTTTCCTTCTGAATTCAAAAACGTCCGTCCGTTCGTTCGTTTTCCATCTATTTTTACCTTCCCTTCTTTTGATTTTGATTTCCACCTATTTTTATCTTCCCTTCTTTCGATTTTGATTTTCACTGTCCACGCCGCAACAGTATAATATGCTATAACGACAACAAGTTGTTTGAGGAAAGGAAAGCACTTTTTGATCTTTTCTTCAGAGGGTTGGCGGAACCCTGGACCAGTTAACATTCCAGTTTTGGACTTCCCCAAGGTCGATCTTGCACATTCAGGATTATAAATTGTAAATACGTGGAAATTTTATGGGGAAAACGTGTGGTTTCTAAAGACATTGTTATTCATAAAGCTAATAATATAGATAGTTATTGAATAGTATAGATACAGAATAAATCAATAATTATGAAATAGTAATTATTGTTTTATTATGTTATTTAGAAATTATGTACGAAAGTACATAGTTAAATCTTCTTCTAAAGTCACTATTTCAAGCGTAAATATTTTTATATTACAAGATGTAAAAATATAAATTTGTAAAACATATATTACTAAATAAACGACAAATAAAGAAAATTTTCAGACAAGACAAATCAAATCAATATCTACTTCAATGTTTTAATGTATAATCATTTTTCCCGATGAGCACGTTCTTTGTAACAGTAATAAATATTTTGTGTCATTATTTAACATTATGGACGTATGTCGTATAAGTTAAGCGAAATTAATAGACACTCGAATTATGTTTGCTTAATTGTACAATTTTTATTATCATAACTCAATTAATTAAAATGAATTTGTAATGATTTACTATTAATGTAACAATTATTATGAATACTTTCACAGGTAATACTTTTCTATCCAAAACTACAGGAAAATTAAATCTATGCAAAGAAAACTGTTTTTTCCATTTAATGACCATCAAAATATAATCTCTTGCAAACTATTAATCTCTGCCCATTTTCTTTCCTTTGAATTATTCGCCATACTTTTTTACCTACAATCACAGAAGAAATATATCTTTTCCTCCAATGCAAATCATTATACATGCTAATCACATAATCGAATACTTACAATGTTCCTTACCACATCATATACAATCTTCAAAATATTTTAAATTCGATACAATACCATCAAATAATTTATATATTCCATCCCCTAATTATCCCGAACAATCATAATTAACAGAATAATCAGAACTACTAAGCTAGAAACCTTCACAAGGCAACGAAGTTATTAAGGTAAATACTTAGTACCAGTATATTTAAGAATCAATCTTAAACAGTCACTACAGAACTGGCAAAAATGATACGAGGACAATTTAACGCTCATTGTCAATGCTTCACCGCAAGGAAGAGCCCGATACACGAATCTCTTCCTCTCGCTCGATCGTCTCAGCGAACGATCGTAACGTCGGCCGCAGTTCCCGCAAAACAACCGTTCCATTTCTTTTTCTTTCCCTTGTTTACACGAACTTTCCTCGACGCCGCGGCGGAGTCATCGTTGACACGCGGTGCCGCTTAAATTCGCCAAGTTGTTCTCCGATCGACGTTCAACGACTACCAGCGACGAGTAGGCGCGCGGGGGTAACACAGTAGTTGTGTGTAAGCGTTCGCGGTGGTTGTTTTCAGGGGATGAAGAGGGGCTGGGGTCGGACATCGATCTGGTAGTTAAGTTGAGGGCTCCCGCGGGACTCGTTGCCACCTTCGCTGAGCTTCGTCTCCTCCTGCCGCACAACCATTGCCTACAGCTTCGACGGGATCGGTTACACAATCTAACATTCGCGTAATCCACGTTACACCTTTTTATAGGAACGTGTATGCATGCGCAAACTAATGAGACCAATCCGAGTCGCATCGAGGGTACTATTTTCCGAGAGACCATTGACAAACAAGTCGTAACGGTCCTTTTTTCTTCGAGTTACTTTCATCACTACTGTTCTGCAGTCTTTATTGGGATCCGGTGTTTGTCTGATTATTAATGTATTGCGTATATTTAGATGAAGATGTTTGGGAAGAAAATGATATTGGAGGACTGTGTATTAAAAGAAGTGGAGGATATTTTAGTTGATGGTAATTGAGTAAAGTTGGGGACTTTTAATATAGGTTTGTAATGAATATAGAGAAATATAATATATTCTTTATAGAGAAGTTATGTTTATTTTGAAATTGACTTTCATTGTTTTAGTTCTTATGGAATAGTATGTGTTACGAGTTAGAGTTACTGTTAATGTTATTTTAATCGAATGTTTAAAGTTACTTGAAATGTTGGTAAGTTAATAGTGTATGTGTGGTATTAAAGGAATGAAATGAAATAAAGAATGACATTACTAAACATAAGACCGTGTATTTGGAAACTTTTATATGCGATCACATATCAATATAATACTAGACTTAACGATGGACTAACATTTATAGTTTAATTAATGTTAATAACTAATGTAATAACTTATGGACTGCGATACTTATTAATATATACATCTTTCAAGTGAGATTTCAAAATTGATTACAATCTATTTCGATTCACATCCACACACGAATACAGCGAAATCGTAATTGCGTGTTAAACGATGACAAATGCTCAAGGCACACGGCTAGTAAAACCACTTGTTCTCCTTCATTCCCTATCCAAGAACGTGATCTTTCTTTTTTCTCTTTTATTGTCGTGTTAAGAACCTAAACAATTCATGCAATTCACGCGTTAAAAGGAAATAACATTAAAAAATCGTATGAAAACTCGTTCAAATATCGAATATAAAACTGATAACAGTAAGAATATTAAAAACGATACAATAAAAGAACCATCTTCGAAAAATTCGCTTCCCGTTGATCAAGATACTCTTTTCATAGATATTTTTAATGAAAAGTCACTCGAAACACCGACGAACGCTGTCTCGATGCTTTCTCGGACCAGTGACTTTAACGAGTGGTTTAGAAAAGAAAGAGCGATCACGTCTCACTCTCCTCTCCTCAGTGTCACTACTTAACAAGCCTAGAACTGTACAAGGGTACTTCTCAACGATGCAATACTAAATAACACGCGACCGCACAATTTTATTTCCTTCGGTTTGCGCATATATTAAGATTTACAAGCATTATCTGACGGCGGCGCAATGTTCCGGTATGTTCGCAAGATGGCGGCTCACGCGTCGCTTCGTCGCAAAGTCGTCCGAAAATTCAACTTGAATTTACTCGAGCTATAATTTCTTTTCCGTTTTTGTTAATTCGCATGCGTTATCGATGAAGCTTTTGCAGACGACTTTACAAATGGTCGCGCGCGCTTCTGTACCATGGCGATCGACGTTAATTTCACGATCCTCGTTCGATCGACAACGAAATGAAACAACGTTCTTTTCAACGATTATTTAAGAAATCGTTTTCTACGATGTGATGTTTTGGAGCCTATTATTTTACGAAGACGGGTATATACGACCCTCGCGAAACACTCGATCCGTCAGATGCCATTCTTGTTTCTATTATTTTATCGACTATCATCGCGATATATCACTATTCTCGGAATAAAGCTTCATTCGTAATACCATCTTACGACATTCCGGGGTAGCTACACTCCTAAGGAAAGATCTTGTACGAAAAGATACGGTTTTATGGTACAAATCGGTTAGTCGGTTCTCGGCGAACACGGAGCGTTCTGTTATCACTGTTACACGGAATCGTTGCGTCCAAGTCGCGGTTATCTGTTAAGAGAATAAAACGGTCAGTCTCTGTGCGAAAAGCAACGACAACTTCGTGATCCTCGATTTCTTTGTTCTTTTTCTCCTCCATTTTATTCTTTTTTTTTCATTTAAACAAGAGAATGTGAATACTGTATATAATAATGCAGTACCAAGGGGTTCCACCGTTATAAACATCATTTATTGTATTCATAATTTCGCAACAAAAGCATATTGTGTTCTATTAACTGTCCATCGATTGTTTCCGAAAGTACCGTGCAATGACGCTGATTTGTGCTAATAACACTGTCAATAATTTCCGACTGGGCTGAATAAACGAAATAATGGTGATGATTAGTTATCTTAAACTATGTGATCATTTTTTTTCCAATATATAATACGTAGGTATATAGATATATATATAGGCATATATATATATCGTATGAAATATATAAAGTCACTTGATCCCATCCGTGTTTATCGTCATCGAAAAAGGAGTGCCATCGAGAAGCAGTTTAATTAGCCTATAATCGCTAATATTTACAACAATCGTTTCAACTAAATTGCCGAGACATGCCGAGACGTTCTCTGAAAATGAAAAATCACTTGACCTCCAACGAAACCGACGTCGGACCCACCTCTTATTTTGTCTAATTTGTACATATGTTTAAACGCGTTTAAAAAAATATATAAAACAGTCTGCTATGGCGCCCCCTTGGAACGCAACAATCGTTGACAACCTTAACCGAGGAAAAAATATATATCATATATATTCATGTTTCTATGCTTATGTATCCCCCATTTTCTTTTTACTTCTAAGCTAAACTAACGTGTAACGTGTTCAATATTCTCTAATCTCATTCGACGCAATCACTCATTAGAAGTATATACTAATGGCTCACGGTTTAAGGCAAACATTGCACATTTTTTTCCATTCTTCAGAATTATTTCCTCCTTCTCTCGTCAAAACTCCTCTGCATCGGAGTCCGAGAAACTCTTCCCGAAGACAGAATCCGGCGAGTACAACGGAAGCTGGCTTGAGTCGAGCACCGGATCGTTTCGAATCGAACGAACAATAAAACTATAATTGTAGGAAAGACGAAGGAAACGATTCGTAAACGGAACTTCGTTCTAGCGAAATCGAAAATAATACTGTATACAACGCGCCGCGAGTGACGACGAACTCCCGAGATCGTTAACGTCATCCCACACCCTTCTCCCATCAGCGAAAACAGGTGACGAAAAGATTTCGGTACGCTCAAGAAACACAGAGTTCAAATCTGTCGCGATCGTTGGACGGATTAAACACGCGATCCGATTTTTTGTAAAGACGAAATTCGGACGAAGAAGAAGATTCGAGTCTTCAACGATTCTTGTACTCGAGTCGCACGCGGATCTCAGTTTTCATGAAAATTGAAATTCAAACGATACTCGAGCCGCCAGCAATCGTTGGGCAAACCGAACACACACACACACACGCACACACATAGACACGCACACACTTCGGATTTCGTAAAAACGAAAATTCGCACGGCATTCAAACCGCAAACGATCTTCGGACGATTCGAACGCGTATTCCGGTCTTCGTAGTGTTTTACGAAACGAAAACACGTCGGGCAACGTTTTCGCTTGGGCCAATGAATAGAACGACCCGGCGAAAGCAGGAACAATCCCTGAATCGCGACTTAACATTAAGATTTTTTTTGTTTTTCTGTTACTCGTGTGTTATTGGAGTATCTCATCTCAATAACGTTTCCACCGATTCCGGTTTTCCTCCTCCTTTCTACGGTGGACAGGCAGGGTACTATGCGTCGACGATCTGCCATCGTCGCACTCACCGCCAGCGAATCGCTGAATGCAAGACTCGATACACATTGGCAGTTTAGTATTGGTTTGCTCTCTCGATAATAGAATAGTCTTCAGTTATTCACGTAATGCATGCCGATGCATCGTCGGAAACAATCGATAAGGAAAGAATTTTCTGCGGACAGTTTGTGGACCGACATTGTGTATCGAGCCTACGGAAAAGAAATAGAGAATGAAATGAAATAAGGGACAAGGGGATAAAGCTAGGTCAGCCGTGGCTGGACCAAGCATTGGTGACCATTGGATCTTGAGGTCACAAGCCCAACACAGTGTGCGGGTGGGCGTGCTGATGGAGATGCGTGTGCAGGGAGCCGGGCGAATGGCTCAGACTCAACCCGTGCCCCGATTGACCGAGGACCAAGGGCGGCGAGCTCTCGTTCTGCATCAAACCACCGAGCGTCCCTCCCATTCCTCCGAGGTTCAGCGCGGCCATCGCGCCGGTCGGTACACCTTCGACCGGTTTCGTATCCTTCTGCTCTAATTCCTCACGTTTCTTCACTTGCTTCCTCTCTTTCGCCCGCCGATTTTGAAACCATATCTTCACCTGTAATAGACAAACGTAACCGTTGCATTCGTTAACGGGCTTCGAAACTGTTGGACTGGATTTTCAGGGTTTACGGAGGATTGTGAACATTTCCATCGGGTTTGTTTGTAAATCAGTATTGTCCCTTTGTATTCGGATGTGTCTCGCTAGAAATGTTTCCTACTTTTTAATGAGCTGCAAACGATATTTCTTTAAACTCGAAGAGAAATCGCATGTGAATTAAGGGACAAAGCTGGTTTATTTCAATATTTCACGTTTTAAACCATTGTGCAAAGTTTATTATTAAATATCAAGTATTGTGATTGTACTGTATGAAATCAAATGATGAGTGTACAAAGGGTTATCCCCTTGCACTACTTTGACGAGTCTTAATCTTGATTACGGTTTTGGAGCAAACATACGTGTTACGAGTGAAACTCGAGTTTATACTTTCAGGTTAAATGTAAATGTTACAAGTGAGACTCTGAGATTTACAAGTGGTCGGACATTTTTGCTACCATTTCTCTACCATTTTGATCCGCTTGGCTAGCGTCGGCTGCTATAATTATATGGCTAAATGGCAGCGCGAAGGGTTAAGCACCGTGCATTGATGGAAAGATGACGGTCAGGGTGGGACTAGGATAACATGTCTTTCGCTGTGTTTTGTTCGCGGTATTGACTAATTACCGACTGATTGTATTAACGAATGGCATATTAATTACTTTTCTTTTTTTGGTTTGGACTTTGATACAGATCTAAGCTGTCGACTATTTTTTTTATGATTTAGTTACCTTTTTCTACTGATTAGAATGAAATCTAGATATGAAAAATGCCAGGAAGCTGAAATTACGAATAGATTATGGTAACGTTTATAAGGAAGAAAGAAAAATTTGAAATAATTGACAGAAATAGAGAATGGACGTCGTCCCTAAATGGTACACAGAGAAGTTGCAAGATGATTTCTAGTTTCGCCATTTTGGTATTCGAAATCATTGTCGTGTCTTTATATGTAAATGAAATAGTTATTCATAACTCTATTTCTATAGAATCATTCTACATAGTCGTACATTAGTCACAAAGAATTTATCACGACACATTATTAACAAATTAGTCTCCAAAGTATCAAACCACGACATCGAAAATCTAGTGTACTGGATTATGAAACGAATGAAAAAATTCGGACTTACCTGTCGTTCAGAGAGTCCAAGAGTGGCTGCAAGCTCTGCCTTACGGCGGATCGTAATGTAACGATTGTAGTGGAACTCTTTCTCAAGCTCTAACCTCTGATGATCCGTATAGACCACTCTATATTTGTCTTTTGTTCGAGTTTTTCCTGAAAAAAAGAGAAGAACAAGATAAGAGGCGACATTATTACACGTTTAATATCTGCTACTTTAATTCTCTTGTCAATAACGCGTTAAAGAGATAACACCATTTGACGATCCCACTCAGGGATACATCTCGCGAGGGAATTAATAAAGTAACCAAACGAGATTTAAAAACATTGAGGTATAGGAGAGCAAACGCCGATGTACACGATAACTCGCGATGCGGCGAGATACAAAAATATGAAATAATTCAGTTTAAGTCGATGTACTTAATCAACCCACAGAACATAGAAGAAATGCAAATTATTTGCATCAAATGTTGAAGAACAACAGAAATTCCTGAACAACTAAATCCGTTAATTATTGAAATCTAAAATCTCTTTCTTGTAATTTATAAAAGTGTATAATGATTATATGCATTGTTATAATTGTTTACCGCAACTATTTTTGTTGTGATTCTACTAAGAAAAAAGTAGGCACACACGTTAGCAAAATATTCATTTACACAACTTACTTACCTAAATGAAACTAATCTATGACTCATACCCAGTTGTAATAAATAAAATGTCTAAATTTTCAGTGTTATTATTATGCGATATAGATAATGCTGTTTTCAAATTATTAACGATTAAAAATCTATCTAAACAGTGATAATTTTGACCAATGATAGCGGAAGTGAGGCAGGTAGGAACGAGTACGAACAGTAACATGCCACGAGAGAGACAAAACAGGGACCTGATGCATGCTGTTATTGGTTGAATAAATTAATAATAATAAAATCTGAATTTATTTGTTAACGAAATTGAGAACGAAACTCGAAATACCTATTACATCTATAACAGAACAGTGTTATTCTACAATGAATATATTGAAGCTTTGTGAGTGAATAAAAGAAGGATTCAACAAAAACATATTCCATAGTGCTACAGAAATATTTTACGATTGACATATGTGACAACATTAACACTTTATTTACTGCTCGTGATCAGGCCAATCACTCATTAACTACCAATTTGGTTTTCAACCTTAACATAGAAGCATGTATTTCTATTTGTAAAGCTTTGAAACTACAAAATCAAAATACGAGAGAATCTCGTTATGCGGTTCCGATTTCTTTTCCCTTAAACCGACGTTATTTCAATAGGTTATCACTTGTTAAACATTCACAGTCGAAAGCTGATTAATAAAGCTTCCAATAGATAGTGTTAAGATAATCTGGGTTTCTATAACATACATACATACTAACGTCTAAAGTTAATATTTCTATAATATGAATTTCTCCGTCATTTTCATCAAATATACTAATTCAATATTATTATATAATCATTTAAATTGTGCGTACGTAGGAAAAGGTTGGATACCGATATTCTAAACACATAGAAGTTCCATCGTGCTGAAATGAATAATTTAAAACTCTTCTACATTCAACATGCCATTAGAGGAAATATTCATTTGGTGCATACCTACATTATATTGGAAAATGTTTAGTTATAGTAATTAAACGTGGCTTCGGACTTTGCATTTCTTTTAAGGAAGCATAAAAGTATGTATTTACAGACCAATAATATCATACTTTTTTACTATCAGAATAATCAACGTTAACCGACGCTAGCAAACTGTTCAAATGCAAAAGTAAATAAAGATCAAATCAGTGCTCTCAACACAACAGTTTCAGTAAAACGGAAACCTTACTTTTAAATTCTCAATATTTAACGACGTTCATTTCTATGACGAATGGAACCAAAGATATTTAACTACTGAGCGTTTAATAGTATTAATACGTAATCCTTATAAAAATGGTCACAATAGATTTTTCTCGGTTACTGCATATAGTATCCATCATAGAATGTACGTTAAACTTTTTACTTTTACAATGATTCAAGATATTTAACACTTTTAAGATATTAGTAATAGCGAAATAAGAAAATTGGAATATTTGCGTCAGTAATTTCGAAATAAGAAACTGCTGTAGTTCTAGTGTTAATTTGAATTTCAAAAAAGGTCCTGCCGATCAATATATCGGACAAGAACGAAATCCGTGTCCAAATTACTTGCGAACAATTACAAGAAAACTAATATCGAATTAAAATGTTTAGTAACATGAGTAACTAAATAATAGTATAACTTAAGAACTATGATACCAAACCATTAATAACTAATTCTAACACCATTTGTCTTTGTTATGATACGAAAAGTGATATTATACGAAATGCTCAAAATTCTCGTGCCGGTCAACGTGTTAACTAGTTGAACTGCGTTCGACGAGTATACACGTCATTTTAAAACGCAAAGTGATACCAATATTCTCAACGATAAATTATGCATTTTTTTTTAGACAAATGTGTAATTCTTCTTCGTTTTGCTTTGGTTCTTCGTTAGAATATATTATATATTCATTTGCTCTGCATTTGACGAGTACGCGCTGTAGTATTTGATCTCATTGCGCGCACAATGAGAGATTTCTCAAACTAAATTCTACAGTTAATTGGTTAATAGGGATCCAGAGATCGTACTAGCAAACAGACGAAAAGGTGAACAAAAAGTGAACGAGAAGTATCGATTTTATTTATCCGCCAAACGGGTATAGTCGCGCGGAAGAAAGCAAGAACCGGCCGCGAAGGAGCCCAAGGAAGAGTAGGAGAGGGGAAAAAATGGCAAAGGACGCCGCCGAGCGTATCGAGCGATGGTGTGAATTCAACGTGGCATTCAGGACGATTACACGCGTATATACGAAATACAAAATGAGAAGAAACGGGACAAAGCCACGAAAGAGTGAGGGAGAGGGAGGGAGTCCATGGCACGAAGGGGGGCGAAGAGGTGGAAGGGAACGGGACGGAACGGGAGAAAGGAAAACGATTAGATAAGGCCGGCCGGCGAGATCAAAGGCGTGCACGTTAATCCACCACTCCTCGATAAGAGCTGCTCGCGAGGCCTTCGAGACATCACGAATAAGCTTCGACCTTAGACTTTTTCAATGGTACGCGTATGGATCCCAGCATGGCTGGCACCGAACTCGCCGAGATTACGAGAAAAGCTAGCAATTTCGACGGAACGTACCGTTTAATGAATGTAATGCGAGGTATACGGCTTTGATAAAGTTCGGAAAGGGTGTCAAAACTTTCATAGAGACCGAAGCGACGACTATGTCTCACCGATGACCCGAGGACTACGTTTCAACAGATCACCGTTTAGTCTCTCCAAATATTAGAACAATTACTGCCGTTTCGAATTTCGAGTTTTCGCTTGCACAGATTGCAGCCGATCGTTATCGCGAATACTTCTAAGTACATACCTTTTCGCATGATAATACCGGGAATAAGGCTCGCGTTGTCACTTATTCGTGTTCGTTAAAGTTGTCAATGTACATTTTCGAATGGAAATGTCGCCTTTTCACGGAAGTATTAGAGGTGTGTTTGAATATCGCGTTTTATTCTTTCGAGTGAACGCGAATCACATATTTCGTTTCTAATGATTTTAACTGTGTTTTCAGTATTTAATATTTGCGTCTATTAGAATCTTTAGGATCATTGAAAGCTTGAATATTGCAAGTATTTCATCAAGCTCAACAAAAATTTTATATTATATTACAGGATTTCGAAGCACCACGCGTAGGCAAAATTTTTGATACACCGGCGACCCGGCAAATATTTGCCGCGTTAAGCATAATCGTCGCTGAAAAGTCCGATGCACGTAAACAAACACAAAACATCATTAAATCTTATCGACAGACATTTTATCTTTCAAGATTGTCATCGAATCAAAAAATTCCAAACCCTACGCGGCATCACTTTAATTGCGACAGAGATCTTCCTACGCGCGTACTTAGAAACTTTAAGCCGATAATAATTTCGCGACGAGTCACTCGCTGCGGCCACGAAACTTCACGTTTGCTTAACTTTTCCCGAATCGTTGGGGAAAATTCGCGAACCGGGGATCAGTCCCGCGAAAAAGTAGTTTCTTCGGTGGTCGACGGGATTTTTAGTTGGCCCTGCTCCACTCCTGAACTTCTCTCGATCCGAAAAACTCTATCGAAATCCCCGAGGAGCGAGCGCGTCGCTCGAGGGGAAGAACCGTCGCGTCGGTTAGCCGAACACCGGCTCTGTGTGAGTCGGCAAGGATTACCGTCGGTCTTTTTCATCTCTCTGATATCGGAACTCGCACCTACGATTATCCGGCTGGCACCTTGTCAACACTCGATCGTTAGCGTGCTGAATGGCGGAATTGTCACGCCAGATCGATCGAGACAAATTTTTATACTATTGGGTTTGACTTCGAAAGGATACATGTTGAATAAAAGAACTGATATCTAATGAATCTACTCATTGAAGTTGCGGTTTATGACTGACTGTCGCGTTTAGTCATAGGGTTTCGATGACAGGTTTTTGTGTAGACTCGAAATGTTTTGTAACAGCGACGTATTGAATTTAATTTGTTGAATTCAATAATTCAATTTTGTTACAAATTACGAGATTTCAATTTTTCAAATAAGCTAACGTGTTAGCATACATTTTTCTTGTGTAGGATTTCTTTTTGTAGGAAATGTTGAAATTAATCAATGTGTTAGTTCTAACTATATCGCTTGAAATGTTTCAGTTTTCAATATTTTACTCTTGCATATCGAACGAACTGTGTATTTGTTGATCGCTTAATTTCTCGATGACATTACCGCAAATTGATATTTACCTTTCAGTCTTTAAGACTGGATCACTCACACTCGTCAAAACGACGGGTTCCATTCTTCTTATTATTGATATCTTAACCCCTTGCGGACAAATATCGACATTCCGACAAGATCAAATTTTCATATTTGGAATACTAAATCGTAAACAAATGATTTAATTGCTCAAATAGTAAGAAATCGGCACGTAGCTTCCTCTTCTTCTATTATTTAAGCATTCGATATATAATTCAGCTTCATGTGCTGAAAGTTTTATATATTTCAAAGCATCTTCGTCCGCAAAGGGTTGAAAGCTTTAAATCTCCGAAATGATTTGAAAAATAAATGGTATTACTTCAATACGAATCATGTTAAACGCTCGGTTATTCTAGTGTTAATCAACCGAAAATCACAGCCCGTTTCGCGACACGATTTCGCCCACTATTTCTCCCGGGTGTCTACGCGCTGCGGAAGTGCGAGAGGGATGAATATTTTGCGTGGCAACGAGAAAAAGGGAGAGAAGAAGAGGGAAACGACGGATCGAAGGAGAGAGTGGGGGTGCAAAGGAACAGGACTCCAGGGGCTCGTTGCCACCCCATTATAGCGTTTGCTCTTCCATTTCGCCATGCGAAATGGCGAAAGCGCGTGCCCAGCTTTTCCTGCGGCTCCGCGACGCCCTCGGTCACCACGGCCACCCCACGCCAGCGATTCTGTACGCTCTAACCGATGCTTCTGCGAGCCGCGCGGGTACCATTCGTCAACAGTATCACAATTACCTCTATTGTGCCGTGAAACATTTGTATATTGCATATCAAATGTCTTCGACGCGACTCGAGCGAAGAAATCAACGGCGACTTGTGATTTAGTTCTCCGGGGTGGTTCGGTTGAAAGCGAAAATATGGGGTATGTCGGGGAGAGATAGCCCACTTTTTTAAGAACTAATTCATCGTACATATTATTGATAGCTGACAGAAAGTAAAATATTATTGATAGGTAACGAAAAATAAAATATATTTATAAAAATAAATGTATCTCCATAAGAAGAATAGATAGGTCTTTGTACAAGATACACTATACCAGTCAGAACAATTGAAAATATTTGACAATTTTAATGAGATCTGGCAATCTCACTCCGAATTACCCTATAAACAGATGCAAGAAAAAGTTCATCAAACCGTTCGTGAAGAATAGACAAATGTTAAAGAAAAGTTCAAGTTTATGGTTTATTCTAAAGATTAATGTTTTGTTATAAAACAAGAATAGAAGAAATAAAAATGTTTAGTTACACGTCGCCTGTTATTTCTTGTACCTGGTAGCAGTATTGGATTAATGATGCCTATAATTAGATCTTTAAGAATTAAATAGAACGAAATATGATTGTAATGTTTAGTATTGGTTAAGCCCAAATGTACACGAGCGATTTGCAAAACTTGAAACTATCAACGGTCAAATCGACATTGCTATGTGAATATTGACATGAAGGACAGAAAAGAGATATACTTGGAAAGAAATTCCTAATAACCATACAATAAAAAAATAGTAAAAGATAACCTTTCGTTTCACTTCTATTCTATCAAAAGAGGTCGAAAACTTTAACCAATTAAAGGTCATTAACACATTCGGTTATATCAAAGGAAATATAATATGTATTGAAAGCTTAGTTTCCAAACCACAGAAATAAACAAATTCGATTTACATATCCCTTCCTCAAAATAGAACACCTCCAAAACCAAGTAACTGATTACAAAGTTAACTGAATCGCACTAATCAATATCAGCACGATTGCACGCGCCATACTTATCTAAGCACTTGCAGATATCAACGAGATTGCCCATTCGCAAATGTTACCAACCAATCTAAGAACTTTCATAGAATCACGACCTCAAACATCCTAGTGGATATAGCATTGTTTATCTGTCACATATTCACTCAGCCTAACGGTTTAAGCGTCAACGGATGCTACTTCGAGCAAACAAAGTCTACCCAGAGAAACACCGAGAAGAAAAATTAGGGGAAAGGGCGGAATAAATTCTATGTGGTTTACTTCAAAATGTGGTTCCATAGGACATCCAAACAAATATCTAAGTACTGAAAAGGTTAACCCTTTGCACTCGATTTATTTCAGTAACTCACAGCAGTGGAACTCAACATTTTATATTTATTTTACTTATTATTATTATTATAATAAAATTTAATTTTTATAATCTTTTAAAATATAACAAATTTATATTGTCATATCCAGCATGACATACGAATATAAAGGGTTAAAGACAGTCTTTCGTTAAACAATTAGGAACAACTGATACGAAATCAGCGACAACGATCAGATGAGTATTTACCCACCTCAACGAAGTGTACAGGCTAGGTATATACCCCAAAATCGTGGCTTTCGTGTATATGTACACAGAACGCTAGGTGACCAGAAGAGTCCCTTGGACCGTCCTTCACCTTATTATTGTATTGCTGTGCGACACCGACTCGATTGTCAGTTCTCAGGGTTCACAGCAAGACCCAGCGAACACTGTAAAAGGTTCGGACACACCGTTTGCGACCCGTTTCCGTTCTAAACACGGGGCGTGTTTCTTTTAAAAGGTAAATACCCAGCACACGAACGGTTTCCGGAAACCGTTTCTATCAACGAACTACTACATGATCCTCCGTGCCCGGCGTCCATTTTAATTGAAGTTTATTGTTGGCAAAACAAATCTCCCGACTAGTTTTATGGCATAATCCTAGCGACGATGAACGAACAACAACTGCCCCGCCTATTTGCCGAAAACATTTCGTAAACACCGACTATACCGTGACAGCGGTAATAAAACTGTTTACGGTAAGGTAAGTAGAATTAGACGCAATTTTTGGGATTACGTTTACTTGCCTGGAGGACCGTAGAATGATACATATTCTATGATCGAAGTTTGCGCTGTCTTTGATCGAGAAATGTGAGGTTTTGAATGCGGTCGCTGTCCTAATTATGAAATATTGAGATATTTGATCTTTGGAAGTTTCAATGAGTTTCAGCTTACGATAGAACGGAATAGCCGATGTTCGAAATAAGAACGTCGAATAGGAAGAAACGTTAAACTCTCAAATTTCCGACTTTGCACACTTTTTAACAGTTGAACGAAGCATGAAATATTGTCATTACGAGAATCTGAAAGAAATATTCAATATTGACTTTTAACGATAACGCGAAGGCAATGTTATATAACTGTTCTGTCAAAAATTGCGTTTTTGTGCCTGTTCGCTTTTTCCCCCATTTTAGGAGTTTCAAACAGATTACAAAGAAAAGGAAAATTACAACGGTTAAATAGTGATCGAATTCTCGATTTGAAAAAGTAGTAGAAAATTTATTCTTATCAGCGCACGGACATTGATCAAAATAAAACTGAAATAGTGATCTACAAAGGGGCCATTTTAATATATGTGCAAAATTATTTCAAAATATCACATTTTTCCAAACTTATTAGATGGAAATAGTAAAAGAAATATGGATTCCAACTACGATTGCGACCATGAGCTTCCCAGAGTAAAGGCAACCAAAATGGCGCCGGCAATAAAACCGGGAGAAATCGCGTGCCGCCATTACGGAGAGCGGAGGAAACGCGGTCGTTCGAAGGAACGCCGACCAATAATGACAGGCAAAAATCGTACAAGCGACAGGGATAAGCGAATAACGCATCTCTCTCGCCAACGAAATTGTAATACGTATTTTGAATCATATGAGGTCGCCGTTATACGAGGCAGCGGCTGCCTGCAATATAACCATAAAATGCAGATAATAGTCGCTAGAAGGTATCGGAGGGTCCCACGGTCGTGAAACAGTAGGAGAAAGAGAAATACGGGGTGAACCGAGCACCGAGGACAAGGAAGGGTGAGATAAGTGCTTGTTGCTACAGACACTAAGCAATGATTCTGCGCCGCATTACTGCCAATTTTTCAAAATTTATTGATGATTTTGTGATTTATCTTTTTCTTTTTTTCACTTAACACGTTCACGACCAGCGTTTTTTCGTTGATGATCTTCGATCGATTCAACAAATCTTCTAAGTAATTTACCAAATCTTCCAAAAAGTTTAACAAACCTTCTAAATAGTTTAACGAATTCTAAAACAAATATTCCAATAGTTTTTCAATGCAGCAAATCGTCTAAATAAAATACTGAGAAAACAAAACTAAACCGAGTCATTGAACTCCTAAATATAATGCTGTATCTTATAAATCTAAATAACAGTAACTATAGGATTAAGTTCATTTTTTTATGTAAACCACAGAATTGTGGTCGTTACAAATATGTAGGTGCCTAATTGGTGTTGGTAGCGACCGTGTTAATAGGATTTCATTTGAAAGGAATAGATTTAACGATAAGTAAAATGTCACTACCGATTCCCTTTACACGTTTTATTATTCTTACGTAAAGCCTAATATTTCATTTATACTGCCGTTTCGTTGAAAGCAATTAATTACTTGCTGCTATATGAAATACGTAAAATGTCGGTCAAAAGACGATATACGAATTTATGATTTATGAAAAGGGATAATATTATTCTGAAACATTCGCATTTATGTTAAAATTATTGCTAAGGCGACGGTAATAATTAACGCTTTGTTTTTCTTTTGTAGTGTATTTTTCAAACTAAACCAAAGTTGCTAGACAACGTAAATACTTTGGAATCTATAATTTCTATGGTAATTTTAGAAATAATCAATCTAAAGAAGACCAAAATCTCGTAATTTGTCTTGATCTTACTAAGAAATAATTTGGTACTTTGTGTTTCTGTTTCATATAATGCGTAATAAAGATTTATATAATTAAAGAATATGAGACATTATTACTACTGTTTTATGAACTATAACATGCATTATTATACCGAAAATTGGTTCCTTTTTGTAATTACGCTACTTGTTGTGGTTAAACTTCGAGTGCAATCTGATTTAAACTTTCCCATGTACAAAAAGAATATTAAATAGTAAATAAGATTCCTAGAATAAAAATAAAAGCTAGAATTTTATATTTATGAGCGATCGTAAATAATAGACTCGAAGTCAACTTGTCAGAGTGAATTTTAAATATTCTCGACTATTAACCGTTGGAAGCTTCAACATTCTTCTACTGTGATCGAAAATAAATTTTTCTACTTATATGTACGATAATTAATTTGCATTATCAACTTCACATGTCACGTTCAAGGAAAATATTCCGGCGGAACACGTCGAACGATGAAATAACATTCGTACCGAGTGTAATCGTTAAATTTTATCGAACGGTATTTGTCATGCAAATGATACTTTCGCTTAATGAAATTGAAGTGTTATGGAAACGATCATGCCGAGTTCTAAGTACAATGCAACACGATAAAACAGTTTTCAACTAACAATAAAATACTTTCATGCTTCAACAAATAATTTCGACGAAAACAAGGAACAACGATACATGCGAGACATCGATCACAAATATTAAAATGTATCACAATAATTACATTACATCACAATAATTGATCTGTAATAATGGTTATCGTACCGAGGGCATCAAGGGTGCAAGCGTCATGATATGCTGAAATTACATCTCCGACAGAGTTTGTTATGTTGCACGCTGCAACAATAGAAAACATACGGCTACTTAATTATGTAGACATTTTCCATTTAATTTGTCCACATACGTATAAGTACATTATTCCACAGATAAATTTCAGGTGAAAGGAAGTTTTTCAAACCCTTTATCCGAAAAATATCTTCTGTGTGAGAATTGTGTCAAATAATTACGCGAGGAAGTAGTTTTTATAGTAAATATAATACAGATAATATAATGGGATACCACGGTGACGAATTCTACGAAATTCGTTTACTGGAAGTGAACCACCGATGAGATTTAACCCTTTGCCCTATGATATGTCAGACTCGTGACAAAAATTTTCAATTGAACTTGATAAAACTAAATGTTATTTAGTTTTTTTTTTTTAAATATGAATTAAACATTACTTTTCTGTTATCAATGGGTAATATTTGGAACAACCGTAGACATAGAATAAGCACCAAATTCTTTTCTTTTTCTAAAAAATTATTAACAATTAAGTATATTTATCAAGCACAGTTGCAAAAAAAAAATCATACGGCAAAGGGTTAATAAAGCACATCGTATCGATCTTTCCGTATTTGTATTTTGATAGTTAATCTACTCTAAATGTTAAAATATAAAATATAATTTTATTTTATTAAAATTGTAACGCTTAAGTAAACAAGCATTATTCATTCTGCAAATCGTAATTGATAAAAATGGATTTTGCTACTTTTTCATTAAGATGTAGGTATAGAAAACTATTTACAAATTGTATATGTATACGATATCATAATCCTAAATGCTATAATAGCAATCTTTGTGATTACCTTCAACTTTCGTGGTTTCTTTTCTTTTATAGGGTGGTCGGATTCCATCCAAAAATTACATCACAGTCTTCCAAGCTATAAATCTTTCGCAATGTACGAATACTAACATGGACTTCAAACGGTGAACTGTACACGAAGAATTAACACAGAGGAAGGAGGGTTTGCCGAAGTCATCAAAATCCACGTAAATCAGGAAAGACATATACCACCATGTTTACTGAAATCTTCAAAACTAAGGATCGGCAATTTGTACAATTTAATATTACAATTTAACATTAAATTAACATAGTAAAACCTAATGGACTTGACCGTAAATCATGTCTCTTCCTTACTTTGAAAGACACTTTCGCATACATTACAACTTGTAATCTATTATAACATCTTCATCTTTACCACAAGTATGAATTAGAATGTTCACTGCGGCGTATTTCATCTTTCACTGGAAAACCGTTGACTTGAACAAGCTACTGTAAACATTTATTTCTATGATGGAAGCTAAATCAAAGAATCTGATCAATTTCCTCTGCGTTATGTCGAAAGTAGCTTCAAGTAAACTAAATAAACCCCTTGCCTTACAACAACGTGTCAGACACATGGTGAAGATTTTAAAGAGTATCTAACAAGGATAAATATTACTCAATTTTTTGGAATTCAAATTAAATATTATTCTTCTATTTTCAATAATTATACTTTGGAGCAAGCATAGGCGCCTAAAATTTTTCTCTTTTCTCCAATAAATTATTAATCTATCTCTCCGACAAGCGCACTTTAGGAGACTGCGTAAGTTTCCTTTGACGTGGTAGACTCCGCGCCATTTTCATTCGCGTAAAACGAATCCACATGAAACTGGTACTCCACGTAAATAGAGAGATGGGTGTGTATTTAAAATTCCTTAATTTAAAAGAGGTTGCACTATAGGTAGTAACAGAGAGCCAAACCTAGTCCAGACTACAATTAATAAAGTTTTCGTATTGACGGTATTTTGAAAAACAAAATGGAAGTTATACAGGGTATCGTCCTGTACCTTTTACCTTCAAGAAAAAAGGTACATGAAAAATTGAAGCGAAAATATAAAATAAAATTTTCATATTTAATTGCTTTTTTTGAACAATTCAAGAATGAATTTTCGTTGGGCTCACTTATGTAGTTTACTGCTGAGCACAGATGCTCATTGGCAAGGGTTTATTTCACATCCGAAAATAGGTACAATGTGGAATATAATTTTTTATTTATAACCTCGAATTTTTGAATTAAATTTTCCTGGTAGCAAGGTCTTAAATAAAAAAATTATTTTGTACATTATAGGCTTACTTTTTCATATAGAATCAACCCCTTTCCACTTAGATAAAATTTTCCAACAGATTGTACAAATCGTAAGTAATGAATAGACAAATATATACGTGTAAACCACTACCAGTCGCGATCTTAAAAAAGGTGAACTGCAGAGAAAGAGAGAGACTGTATATTTTTCATATGAATAAATAAATAAATAAATAAGTAAATGAATAAATAAATGAATAAATAAATAAAGTAAGTTAAGTAAAAAGAAACGTTACGCACCAGTGTATAACTTTTTTCCATAAACAATCAAATTCTCTGAAATTAATAAATAGATACACTTGCATACGTACATTTACATCTCGTCGTAGTCAGAACAAGAACATACACCCGAACATTAATTGAAATATCTTTCGATTATCATAAATTATTCACACTACAAACTTTAGAAAGTCGCCTGTTTCTACGGGTACAATTTCCCGACAAAGTGAATTTCTCTTGCCACCTGTTAGGTAAGAAACACTTATACGTCTCAATATTGTCGTTCATTATCGGTGAACCGTTTTCCTTCGAAATTAGTCTAGCGATCTAGGTTCGGTTGGACCGGCTGAAAATTGAGACGACAGCAAGAGGACGGAGATTATCTTACAAATATTTGAGAGCAATTAGATGTTTGCTCGTCTGTTAGCGTGTTTACATTGTTCACCGTATCTAGACCGCAGAGACGTGTTTATAACCGAGCACGATGTACGCCAAGTCCTCCACGCTCGTTTCTTCAAGATGTGTTCCATCTACAATATTTTTAATCGCATTTAGCCACGCTCGCGGATTCCATTAGATTATTCGTCGCGGAGAAACTTTCGGTAACGCTTCGCGCGCTCTGCGAAACAATGTTTGTAAGCGTTCAAATGAAAAATGTAATATTAACACCTTGCCCTATGGTATCGTCTTAGATTCATGGTGAAAATTTTAAATCGAATCTGACAAATCTAAATGTTATTTAGTTTCTTTACATGTAAACTACATGTTACTTTTATATTATCGATCGTTAATATCTGAAGCAAACGTAGATATAGAAACAATATCAAATTGTTTTTTGTAATCAATTATTAACGATAAAGTAGCTTTATCAAGCACAATTGCGAAATAAATCATAGGATAAGGGGGTAATAGTAAAAATACTAAGTAAGAAGTGATTGTTTGACGATCGACAGTCGGAAAGAAATTTATAAACTAAATTTGAATTATGATACTTTCAGTAAAATATTATAATTTTGTTCTACAATTTATTGTTTACTTAAGTTGTAGAATTATTTTGGGCTAATTCTGTCACCTGTACTTAGTAACAAATTATTAAATTAACCGATCGCATGCGTGCTCATGTTCTCGAAAGAGATGTTTCAAATGTAGCAATTTTATAGTGCCGATTAATATAATATTATATAGTGCAACACCAATGGATGAAAATAATCGACATTAATAATTTAATTAGATTTCATAATTTTTTCAACTTCCTGTTTGCTTAACATATTTATAGATTAATAGTGTCCTTCGATTCTATTGAAATTATTATATTTATTAAATCAATTCCGCTACATTGAATACTTGTAACGGTTTATTAGAATTTGCAAATTGTCAACACGATAGGAATATTGAATAGCAACGTTCGACGATAATGATCGACCGTAAACAGACAGCTTCGAAATAGTCAACTAGGTGAACGACAACTTGAATGAAGAAATGTCAATGAATATCTAATTGTAAAGACGGTTACTCAAAATACTATAATTTCAATTTAAAATCTAAAATTTTGTTGACCGTATAACAGTGACAATATCAATTTCTACGTGACCCATGACACATTATTATTTTATATTTTGAAAAAGGTAGACGAAATTTGATTTCAATGCAATGATTAATAAAAATATACTTTACTATGTTGAAAATAAATTTCACTATTTCCGATTCCAACATATTGATAATACTTTAAACCGGCAATCTTCCGGATTTATACAATAACAATAAGTAAACACAATAACTAAAGCGTTTTTAAGCAATTACTACTTACTTTTAAATACGCTTTTAATACAATTAATATACCCATAATAAGTAAACAAAATTCTTCAATTTCACGGATAAAGCAAATATCAGTCTAAGAATACTAATGACGGGGATCATAGAATTACACGGTCAACCAAAATTCGCGTCGTAAATTCATTATGTTGGTACACAAGACACCAACGTCTTGAAGACAGTAATTATAGCAGCTTCAAAATGCATTGCTATTATAATAGTTCGATTGTTAAACTTGACCAAGAATATTTCGATCGTTCTTTGTTATGACCATAACAGGAAAACAGCGTTTCCGTTCGAGGATGAACAATGGAAGGATGACGATCAAAAGTTTCACTTGATGATGGACGGGGAGAACCTTATCGGTTATTATCGAGAAACCTTTTAATTCAACCCATCGATCACGCTTGTCGTAGATTCATTTAATGCGAACAATTAAAATTATACGACGGTGGGGACCATGTCGGGGTGTACTTATTGGGGTAAGAAATCGAAACGAGCCAGTTAAAAAGAAACTGAATGAAAATTTATTGCTCCAATTTCCGTTTAATCGCTCCCAAAATTGTCCCCGCCTATACTTCGGTTTCATTGAATTCGGTTTGACTTGTATTTCTGGGAGAACAATTCGCCGCGACCGACATGGCAACTCGATTTGAAGAAATCAACTGCGCAAAATCCCGTTATCTCCCATCCTCCATGTTTCCTTTTCAAATTTAATAGTTATCACTCCGCATTATCCAGTAACAAAGAAATGTTCAGCGAAAAGCCTGATCATGATTGTACGCTCGATTCGAAATCGATTAACCCCAGAAGGTCTATTCACCTCGTGGTTTTATATTACATGGCGAGTTCGGTTATTTTCGACTTTGGAGAACTTTGAAGACAGACATTAAAAAACGAACTGATAGCGACATTGATTGTTCTAGGTAGGGAAGGTTACAGACTTGGCTCTATCAATAGTTGTTATAAGAAACAATCTTTTTGGCGAATTGAACAGCAATTTATAAATCGTGATGTTGATTTATGAAACATGTCGTTAAAGAAAAAGTTAGGCTGCCGCATCAAGAATGAAACGAAAGAGGTACGCAAAAGAAATAAACGTAAATTTAACAGATATTCCACTGTTAAAAAATTAATATAAAATTAAATAGATTTTAGAAAAATCTTCTGCGATAATCTCTGCAGTGTTTGATGTTAAACCTTAATTATTTTCAACAAATAAATCTTTACAAAACTCCAAATCTAACTCGTCTAAACCACAGGTTGAGAAAAAATCTCAGTATAGTTTAATTCACGACACATTATAATCCGCGTATCTACATTGAATACACGTTAATTTGCTGCTAATTTCATTCGAAATTTCATTTGCTGCTACTTTCCTCCGAGAACCATGGACGAGACCATTACACGAAGCCAGCATATGGATTAACGATAAAACTACCAAATGACCCATTTCGTGTCTCTTCTTTGGCAATTATGGAAAAGGCACAGGCGATTTTTTGAGAAATTATTCAGTAAATTGAATTATATATTCTATAAGGAAATACAGAATAATCAGTTTTACTCCTCGGTAGTTCTAAAGTTAATATCCGAATAAATCCCACAAACAATGTCAACAAGAATCTCCCACAACAACCCAGAAAAAGTTCTCTAATCGAGAAATCTTACGAACCGTAAATGACCAGCATAAACCAGAAAACAGAAAAAAGAGAAGCCTGACTAACCTGGATTTGGCTGACTCTGATACGAAGTCTTCTTCATCCACTCGTAAGGACTCCTGATCTGCGTCGGTCTAATAGGCGTGGTGTTGTTATTGTTATTTGCAGTGATAGAATTATTATTGTTATTTGCCGGCGGAGTAGACGGCGTGCCAGGGTTGCTGATTTCGCTACCGCTGACTGTGATCGGCGGGCTGGGTTCGCCAGCGCCGACAGCGGTCTGACCTTCGTCTCCGCTCCATTCCGTCAGCCCGGTTATCTGGGGTGGCTGCTGTTGATGCTGCTGGTATGTCTGGTGATGCTGGTATTGTAGGTGCGAGTAGTGGTGTGCGTGCGAGTGCGGCCAGCCGGACAGTACCTCGTGATCCAGATACTGTTGGCCACCACCTGGTTGATGATGATGGCCCGCGTGCGTGTGTCCATGGGGATACCCGTACCAATATTGTTGGCTGCCGTCGGGAGACGTGTTGGCCGCGTGTTGCTGAGCCTGTTGCGCCGGTCCATGCTGCTGGATCTGCTGCATCAACGGCTGTTGCATGGTTGGCTGCGGCTGCTGCCGATACATAGCCAGTTGATTGTAATAGGAAACCATACCGACGCTGCTAATGTCTGTCATAGAGGTAACTGAACCCTTGCACGGTGACCCCGTACACGGTCACTACCTTCTCAACGAATCTACGACAGAAGTCCTTCAACACGAGTCGCACTGGTGAACCTTGGTCCCCAAGGTGCGGCCACAAAGAGAAACGGCGAACTCGCGCGATTTTCAATACTTCAGAACATCGTCTTCTGCCATAGTTAAACGTAACCAGATACTTATGAGTTTCTAGTTCTTGTCCTATGCGTAGTCTCCTATCACATATCACTGAACGCACGATTCTCTCCCGTTCACAAAAAAAACCACTTTTCGTAACCACGACAACTCGAGGAAACTGGCGATTTCCTTTCGTCTTTCCCAGCCGGGTTAACGGAAAGGTTTGGATGAACGATACGGTCGTTCACGCGTCCTCGGGAGTACACACGATGTTGCACCGACGACGGTTTGCTCGGCTGTGTTCATGAAGGCCGAGACACTCCCCGACATTGCGTCCGCCTACCGCACGGCCGTGTCCCCACCACCGTCGCCACTCGGCCAATCGGAGAGCGTTCCGTCGTCCACCATCCGTAATGGCGCTCGATCCCGGCCCCGACAGCCAGAGATATCGCGAGCCGATAAAAAAATGCGCGGAAGGCGTCTCTCACGCCCCCGTAGACGACAATTCCCCGTGTAAAAGACGCGGAATGGACAACATTTTTCGCACTTGACGCGTTGTTTTACTTGTTTCGCCTCTTGTTAAAATATATCCCACTCGCCGAGGCCGCGTGTTTACGCGCGCGCACGAGCGCGCGGTTGCGTACCGCCACGGCGGCGGGGGAACCGTAAGTATGCACGCAAGAAACGTGACGCTCGACGGGGTTTTAATCACGATCCCTGGCTTGATAGGCGATTGATATTGTTACGGACGGAAGGAAATTTTGTTCGGTTTGATAAAAATGTTGGCTTCACGATGAAACTGAAGTTTCTGTTTGAACATGTATTTCTGTTTTTTTGCAACAATTGTTTACTCGAAATGTTATGAATGTTTTGTAAGGCGGTATTTGGAAGGATTTAATGAAGATGTTAATTCGATGTGGAATATCTTAGTTAGTTTTTTTAATGTAGCTTTTCACTGTAATTGTATAGAGATAATTTCAACACTTCGGCTCACCGTTAGTTCACACATATTTACTCTGAATGTTGTTTCAGTCTTCCGTGGAAGATTAATTTGAAAAAATAGGTGATATTAGAGGAATGCTGTTTCATATTGTCGTGATATTGAATGTAATGCAATTCTTATCTTATGTGAAGCCTTTTATTTAAATTTTCATGTACTTTTGCATTCTTCGTGAAATCTTTCCTCTATTGGGAAGAACTTGAACCTTAATTTATTTCCGGTTTTAGTCATTTTTATACAAATTTTGTACACTGAGTTTATTTGATGTGATTTTTTAAGCTATCAGAATTATTTAGGGAATAACTAAGTATTACTTTAACTACGACTGTTTATATACATTCGGAACGTTCGTAACGTAACGTTCGAAATCTAAAATCAATCTAAATTCTACTTTCATTGTTCTATAATTTTATTAAAAGAAGAAAATATCAAATGTTTAGTATATTTTTTTTTAAGACATTATTTTATTGCATTTTTCACGCTAAAATTGCATAACATTCCACAGTCTAACTATCTGTCTGCATTAACCGCAAAGTAAACTCGCTAGTCTCAGTAACTCAGTCGAGTTTCGAAACAAAATGGGGCATTGTCTCAGCATGAGATATTAATTTGTGCGCTTACAGATCCGTTGGTAAGAGATAAGCGATAAAGTTTGTAATTCCCGACGAATCAGCTCAGTCTAAAGCAACAAATATCCAGTGATATTTTTCAGAGCAACGTGACCAATAATTCCGAAATTTTTTAAATTTATTTTTAGTTTTAATTGTATTACAGACTTCTAACAATGTTGTAACGTAATTATTTTTCTATAGCTGCATAAATAGCTTAAAATATGTGAAACTTCGGATATTCATTCGTATACTTTTCATTAAAGAATCTACGTTTTTTTCTTTATCAAATAGATAGTAACATCTTTCATGTGGTAATAGTACGGATTTTTCGAGCTCGTTGTGACATACACTTTGGTACATTGCACCCGCAACCTAGAATGTAACAATATTTGACCACGTGGCCGTGACAAAATCGTACATAATAACAAATGTATAACAATTATAAACTGCACTCAAGCAGCAGTTCATAAATTATCACGCCGCGGAAATGATTTAAGGCTAAAAACTCGAAGCTTGCCTCGGGCATGACTAAGATCGATCATTATCGTTTATTACGTTTACAGAAGTGTAAACGATAATTAAACATTTGCATGTAGCGATTGCACTTAACGAACTATTTTAATACGATGCAATGACCGAGATATCCACTCATTATCAGCATTCTATATTTCGTTCGGGTAACTTCGAATGGCGGCTCTTTACGCGTCGCGATATCCGAATGATTATTTTAGGAGCACGATTGCTTTCGAAACTAAATTTGTAGTTTAAAGTATATCCCATTGCATAATTTATATTTCTTTTCAGCTATGTTTCTTTACTTTTCGACGTAACAATCACTTAATGCAGAAAATTTCATGTAGCAAAAATTTTACGTTAACATAATGCACATGTATACTTAATACATAATTACGCATTGAACTATATGATAGAAACAACACTGTATTAGTAAAAAATAATGCAGACAAGAATGAACATTCTGTTTCATTAATTAATTTATAACGCAACATTTAATTTAGACCCACGATTACAGAGCAATTTGAGAAAAGTACGGACTACTACAAATATTATATACAATCTTTGCTTTGTTAAAGAAGCGATTCGAACACTCGCCACTATATTTAAATTCGAGTTAACAAATGAAATTGCATAACAAATGCACAGTGTGGTCGCAGTGCATCATAAATGATAGATACCTCTGATTGATATATTTTCGTAAGGTCTTATAAAGGGAAAGAATATTTCTAACCAGAAGCCGGGTAAAGACAAATCAATTTGTGAGGCGTGATTGGGCAACATCAATAACCGTTGCCGGCAAAATCACGCCGACGCTACACCGTTGACAGCAAGGTCGATTATAGGGGCCAAAGATAATCCCTCGCCATAATGGCAGCTGTTTCAAGCCCACTGACAGAGACGTGTGTCACAATATTGACTCTATTGCTGCCAGCATTTGCGGTGTCCCTTTCGTTTGCTGTTTCAAAAACGCTCCGCCTACGGGACGGTCTTCTCTGTCCCTTGATCTTCCCGGTCTTTCTTACTCCATGATTCCTACATTCGACTACCACCTTTCTCGTCACCTTCTTTCTTGCACCCGAAAATCCGTTATTACGGGGACAACCCGGAATCCGACCCTGCCATTATTCAAATGAAATTACTCTAAACTGTTTACATCGGCAACTTGATTACTTTATTTATTGGAGAACAGTAAGCTGGATTTTCGGAGAATAAACTGGGTCTGGTTAAATTGTATTTGACGAAGAAGATCTGCGCGCATCCCAAGTGCAATTTGTGCAACCAACTTCCTCAGTTCTCTGGTGTGTTTGAAGGACTTTTGAGATTAAATATGGAATTATTTTTGTAATTTTTGATGTAACTATATTTCAATAAGCAACTGCAATTCGATCTTGCAATGAATGCTATTTTATTGTATAGTCTTTGAAGAGAGCTTCTGTTTTTACCTATATATCTTATAATCATGGAAATGCATATATGAAAAGATTTATTATGAACAGAATTTTTTTTCTCAATTCAATGGCAACTTTGATCGAATTCAGGCTATCATATATTATTCGGAGAATTACTTACACGTTGTTTTCGAAAATCCATTAACGTCCCATAAATAATCGTTGAGAGAACGATAAAGACACGATTTCAATTTTGTATTCGTACAATAGAATTAATTCCACATGAGATTCATGGAGACATTTGAATAAATAATATTTCTGTAAAAATCTTTCTTTTTGTTTTTTATTTTCCAATTTTTTGTTAGATATTGCTGTCCGTTCACTATAACTGTCTCGCGTCCGGAAAGTCATAAACTAACTGAGTAATTACGGTAGTTACCGCAGCTGCTGTGGACCAAGTACTGAGCAGCAGCTGTGTTTAGGGAAACTGCGGGGTTTCTCGCAAGAAGTGTCTTGATGACACCTTGACAAAGTGCACAACTGATTGGCCATCGGCACCCGCAACAAACAGCTTTTGTCGCGTTATTACGCCATCGATCATTCGACAAAAACGATATTACACAGTGTTACATAAATAACAAGAGATCAGTGCTAAATATTTTCTAGCCGCAAGGGATGATGAGGTTATTGGCACCCTTTTCGTTCCTGATTTCAGTGCAATACTAGAAACGATGATGGTTAGAAAAAAAAAATGTTTAAATGGTATTCATTATATTTAAACATAACAACGAAGCTTGTGATGCTTATCGTCTTCTCTTTTGTATGTACAATTCCGCTTATTGAATTATTAATTTCAGTTTTTAAGATATTAGATGTTACGGTAAATGTTCAGATGTGAATCTTCCTCACCGATTTTAATTGCTTTGAAATATTTTACCAGGGATGCTATTTTAAACAATTTTTTCCTGTACTTACAGTGGCCAATCTGTTTGGTTTCGAGTTATTTACAAAAATATGTATCGTATTATACGTCTTCCTTCAATTATTAAAGTTGCCTTGAATGATTACATTATAAGTATAGTAATTTCATTTAAGTAATAGAAATAAATATTAGTGGGGAGCAAGAGATGAAGCTCCGTTCACATTATCACTTCATAATTGCTAATATTCCTATCAGATTGGAAGGAATTTTGCAATTATGAAATGATAGCACCCTCACCCCATAGAAACAAGAAAGATTTGAGATTGCAAAATTTTAAAGCTTCATAACATTTGAAACAATAGTCACCGCCAACAAATTTCTAGGAATAGGATATACAAAAATAAATTCACCATTGACAATCAAATATTTTAAACATAAAATCGAATAGGCAATATACTATGTATAAATTATAATACAAATAATTTTATGACTCCATAATGTGGTGGTACTCGACCATAAGAAAAATCAGTTAGAGAGAGCAGGATGCCGAGAAAACGGTGCAGAACGAGTTTTAAGAGAATTAGTAACCATCTGAAAATAAGGTATTGCCGGGATGCACCCTAAAACGTTACCGTTTTAATTGAAAAACGGGACGGCGTAAGGCGAAAGGTCGGCAATCAAGACAATTTGCACCATCCCATCTCTTGTTTCACATTGCTAGCTAGTCACGGTGAAGTCGTGGCTGCTCCACATTGTAGGTACACCTCTTTAAAAATTCCTGTACCTAACTGTAGTGAAATTGCCTGCAATAGAACGTTTGTAAAGACCTGCGAAGGGACTGACCGGCAATCTCTTCCGTCGCTGATACCCACCATGGGCTACTGCAAGCCGATTATATCCCCAACCCTCTTCTTTGGCATCCGGGATACCTTCATCATTTCCTCGTGGGTCAACGGTCCCTTTTGCTTTACAACTCATTTCCGTTTTTTCTCTTTGGCGACATCGAATTTGCATGCGTAAGGAAAACCCCTCTTGTTCGTACCTGCATCACCGATTCTTATTCAATATTTTTAGCTACCATAGATACCGATTTGTCAGAGTATTCACGTGTTAATAAAATATCACGTGTTTGTTAGCGTTTAATCGGTAATTAACGTATAAACTGTCTTGAAAACCAATTTTTATGGTGACATATTGAGAGAATCGGTTAGTTTCGTTGAATTGAAAGTATAAAATAGTCAAGTCATGATGATCATGATGATTTTAGTATGTTTCCACTGTTAACATAAGATTAATTGATTCCTTCAATATGTCACCATAAAAATGTGATTGTGCTACATAGGAATAGAGAATTCGTTTATTTGAGAAGTTCTCGTTAGCAGTTTTTTTCATATAATTCTTTTCTTTATTCTGTAATGCACATGCAATTTTCTATACATCATTTATCTTAAGACTTTATATGCGGATCTCATAAATGAGATAAATGCAGTGAAACTTAGGAAGTATCGCCTTCTATTTACATGTTATAAATATTAAGTACCGAAAAAGGTTCGTACGAGTTCGTAAATCAAAATTTAAATTAAAAAGAAAGTTTTTGCAAAATAATTTTTTTTATTTTATTTTGTACTAACGACTTAAACGTAACTTGCTGTTAATATTAATTTCATTTATTAACCCCTTGCCATATAATATCTGAATAATAGAATAGAATAAGGAAGTTTTCAAATAGAAGTTACAAAAATGAAATGTTACTCAATTGTTCTGGGTTCGAATTAAATGTTACTTTTCTATAATTTATTGTGATGTTCTGAAGTAAACATAGGTACAAATAAATTGAGTATTTTTTGTAGTTTTCTGATAAATTATTGAGGACAAAGCGACTGCAGTTATGAAAGAAATTATGGGGCAAGGAGTTAAACCAGTGAAATACTGATTGAAATCGGACTTCAATTCATTGCTAACAAGAAAACCGCACAAACTTTCTCATGTACCTAATAATATGATCAAGTAAAATCAGTTTCTCAATCAAGTAAACCACAAGAGGTATAAACACGATAAAACGAGGCGGTCGATTGAAATAAGAATCAATCCGATTTTTATTGCTCCGAGGCAAACGTTAGTTGAAATGTCCGAGTTGATGGGTTTACAATCGTATAAATTCTCTTGGTCCTGAATGAAGTTTTTGCGTTTTTCTTTAAATTCAGGATCTAAGGGGATCCGAGTTGTTCGAAACGGTGGCTATAATGGCCAGAAGAAAGCGATAATATACAAAATCCTCTAAGTCGGAAGAACAGAAATCTTAATCCTCAATCCCGTTTTAACTTTTACAAATCGTACGTTAAAGTTGTGCGTCTAAAATTCTCATTCATCTTTCGTCTGTATAACACACCTTCGTGTTATACGCTGTTACACGTGAAAGACTTCAAAAGTATTGAATCATTTAATTGTTAAAAAGAAAGCTCATATATTTTTAATAAAACGTATAAAGTTGGAATTTTTATATATTCTAAGTTAATAGACGTAGCTGTGAAAGTAAGTCCATAATTATATTCTTTTATCCATAATATTTATGCTTAATTATATACTTCATATTTTTTTCACAAGAATTATATTTTTCTTTAATGAGTAATCATTCCCCGTAGTTAAATATAAGCGGAACCGTGAAGAAGATTTACGGTAACGGAAAAATCATAATAAAACAATCATAAAGAGAATCGTGGAAACCCGATACTCCCATTTTCCTATTCAAGACGGTGTACTGCTAAAAATGTCCCGCGAACAGCAAACAGAAGCGGTCAATAATGACTTTTTTTATGGTGATACTGAAAGAACACAGGTATACTGGTGTTACGAGGATAAAGATTTGAATACTGTAGGCACCGAAGTTAGTCCAACAGAATTTCCATTTCAGTATGATTCAGTAAAATTCTCATTTCGTGTTACGATTTAATAAAAAATTGTATTCTCTCTGATCATTCGCACGTTGCAAAATATTCCGTATTTCTATAACTTTAATTACAAAAGTAAATCGGTATAATTGATATTACTTAATTCTGCACACCTTATTGACTCTTAATACCATTATTGTAATTATTAATAATATACTTGATATTTTTTTATAGCTACTTCCACCAGCTGAAAAAATATATACAAATATCGTGAAACATCCGTTGCACATTGCACGAAGCCAAACTCGAGATAAACCCCTACATGCAATGCTTACTAAATCAAAAAAGAATTATGTTCGAAGCATAAACTAAGAAAAATCACAATAAACTCGTTGGTATGATAGGTAACTTCGCCGTAAGAAAAATGATTTAACTCTGAATTTTGCTCTCCTTATTCTTTATTATTCCGGGCAGTTTAGAAGATGAGGAAGGGTTGCGAACTAGTAGAAAATTATACTTTATTTCCGTCTATAAAAATGGCATCCTATGCTAGTCGACGACAAATATTTGATTTGCCATGCAGTTGTTGCAATGAATCTGCGATTTACGAACTTTCCTCAAATCAAACACCACTCGCGCAATAAGTGCCTTAAAAAAATACAGAAATTAAAGAATGATATAATCGAGCATACTCAACAGAGTTTTTAAAAGAGTGACATTCACGCGAATGTCGCAAATTCAAGCCAGCTTACGTATAATCGTTCGGAATACAATTAGACAGCGACAGTCCCTACGTGCCGGTTTGTGTTTGCCGCGATGACTCGTCAGTTTCAATTCAAAACGGTGATCATTACACATAAACACAATAGTGTATCCAATATTTAAATAAATAGAACAAAAACGTTCAAGTGAAACCATTTTTAGATAACAAAGATCGCACTAAAAGACATTCGTTTAAATAATCATGAAAAAACTGATGATTTATTCGAACATTTGTGAATGCTATGTACCACTGTCCTCTTAACTTTGTAAAACTTGGAAGATTTAACTTGATCTTCATCACTATTTGAAGAGTTCTCTTAAAGAACACTGTAAGCTTCAAAATTCAAAAATGTTGTCTTTTTATCAAAAAATGCTCCACGTCCTAATGATGATACTATACCATATAATTGAAATACAATTTTTCTTTTTTAAGTAGTGTTAACTTAATAGTGTTAATAACTGACGTCATTGAAACATTCAATAATGCCACCTGTTTTCTACACCTAAAAAATTTAACATTTAACGTTCACAATCCAGGAGCACCCTTGATTTCTCTTTATCAAAAGTTTGTCACGAGATGATGGAGATAGAATTGAGATGCCACGGTGGTCAGCAAATTGTGCGATTAAAGAGATAATATTGTACGTGACTGCGTGAAATTTTATTCTGAATTATTCCGATAAAAGTTAGTTTGGCCCAAACTTCTGTTGATAAAAGACGCTCTTTTCAGATCACGGAATGCTCGGATAATAAAATAGTCGAATATTTGAACAGTATTCGGACACGATGAATTTTACAGTATATTTTCTTGACAGTCGAAAAATACGGTGCAAAGAGATCGTGGAAGATAACGGCAGCAAGACGCGATACTTTATTTCGTCCGCTCGTTTTTTCTTCTCTTTTGCGCGTTTAAGAATCATAGTTGCGTAAACCCGCAGACATTAATTGACGAACATCTTCGTTTCTTCGTCGAGTCCGACTTTAATGATCGGCATCGTAAAAATGTTTTCTATTTTCATTTTTTTATGGTACTATAAACACGTCGCCGACGAAAGTGCTCGCTCGCAATGCGCGTGTGCGCACGACCACGCTCGACGCGTTGCACTTTATTTATACTGGTTGCAGAAATGATCCACCAACGCAGCTCCGAATTAAATGGAAGTTTAGAAAACAATTTGCAGTATATATATAAAAGTAAGAATATTTTACTAAAGAACAGAAGTTTGTTAGAGATATTAAAAAATTTGTCTGAGGAGAGTAATTCTATAATGTACACGTATAAATTTAAAATATACATCATTTCTGTTTAAATAATGCATTCGTTTAAGATACAAGTACTGATTACTTGTATCACCATGATTTTATGAATAAAGTATCTACATATAAGTAATAAGATAACAGTCGTTAATTACTTTTACTAAATGTTAAATAAAAACCTTATACTTCACTAATAATCAAAACGAAATTTGAAACCTACGACATCTGTCTTTCTTGTCGTTTAAATTAGGAAACGTGTCAGCGTTTGTGTCGAAAGAGTTGGTTATTCGGAATTCCTAGCAGAACATTTAGTTATACTGCAGCTCCGCGGCAGTGAATCGCAACCTCTTGATTATGGTACCTGCGGGAAGCATGATAGTACGTCAGGGCACCGCAACGTCTCGTAACTTTACATAAAATTAGTACCTAAAAGCCCTTCGTCTTCATGGAGCTCATGAAATAACCGTGGTCAGAGAAGTATTATGATAGGCCGATTAAGTCACTTCATCAAAAGACACTATTTAGGATTAATATCTGACCGAAAGTTATGTTATCAGAATAAGAGTAAGTTTCTACGAGAGATATCAATTCATTTGATAATCGATAATTTACCAGTGTCGAGGGCACCATTAAATTACCCCAAACACGAAAATTGAAGGAAAAGTATAATCGAATCAAATACTATTTTTCTATTGTTAACTGTTATGTTCTGAAGAAAAGATGGGTATATACAAATGAATTGAGAATTTTTCTTTGTTTTTTGGTAAATTATTAAGTACAAAGTTATCTTAGTGAGCGCAGTTATGAAAGAAATCATAGGACAAGGGATTAATTGGAAAAGCTATGAAGAAATAGAAATGCATTTGCCAAAGAAATTGTTCGAATAAAGAGTGTTTCACTGACGTGTGTTAAACTTCATTCTAAAAGTGCACGGAAGTAAAACAAATAAATCATAAAAACATTAAGTACAAAACAACCATTAAGTACCTACAACACTGTCCGAATGAAATTTATGGCAGCAATTATAACACCATGTAAATAAATATTTCATTGCAGAAATTTACTATATCGAATCAAATTCATTTAACTTATATTAGTAAGAAGCACAATAATAAAACAATGAAAACCAAGATACTATACGCATGTTAAGAAAAATAATTAAAGAAAAACAGAAAAATTGTTAAGTGTAAAAAATGTTTTTTAACGAGAAATATAATTATATTTATTATATGACTATGCTAAACTTATTATTTTAAGAAGTGCATCACAACAACAATGCAACATAAATAAACAATAACAAATAAAAAGCTACAAACCTAACAATTTAAAATCACTTTCATCCGGTAGAGCAAGGTGTTGTAACATTGTGTAAAATAAGAAAATATGTAGATTTATTGTTCCCTTCGAATTTTGTAAGTGGAAATACACGTAGCAAGATGAAAAAAAAGGAGCTTGGTAAAATGACCGATGGAAAATAGTGAAAGCTACGTAGCCGGGGTAAAAGATTAGCCTGCTTATACCGGATCAGCTTAGTCCGCCACGTCTCCGTACATTTACAGGGTCCGTCCCGTACGCGGGTACGTTTTCAAACCGCATTTAAACAATATTAATTTTATTGCATGGTAATTCGCAGCCGTCGAACCTGATGTACCTACCTCAGACTTCCGGCTACATAGTCTGCAGGTCAACTCAAAAATTTTATGGCCGATTTTGCCCAAACTCTCTGCCCGGCAGAAAAAATGTTTTATACGGGCTCCTCCGACATGCTGTACTACGGCTGATGTTACTCGTTTAAGTATACTCTTTTAAAGGTATTAAGCTGAAAACGAAACAACTAAGTACACTTTATTCCACGGACAAAAGGGCAAACGACTCGCCGATAATCCCTTGCGTGAATACATTCCCTGTTCATCAACATTACTTGCCAGCACAACGCTAAACTGATTCCCGTCGAAAGCAAGCAAAGACAAATCTTACGGCATTAAAAAACCAATCTACCTTTCGAACCGTCGAAAATTAACAGTTAAAAATATTTTTATGTAGCCTCTCTACATTGTCGATGCAAAACAAAGAATGATATTGTCAATCGCTGTCGTAGCTGCAGGAAAATATAGTTGTAGCAAATATCATTTTAAAATACACATAAAACTTATAAGAAGACTTCAGCACTCACTGATCGCATCTTTTCTGAAGCAACCGCCATTCAAAGATGAACGAAATTGATTTTCTATGTAAAATTTGCTATCTGATTTCTACAAACATTATTTTTCGTTTCCCTTTTATAATGCTTGACTTAATAAAATTTATTACATGCCCGAAAAAAATTTGCGTAATAAGAAGTTATCACCCTGCAGGGTATCGGAGCTAACAAATCAGGGTAATCCTAAGGCAACATCCTCGCAAGCCGATTTGATCTAAAGTTCTTATGGTAAGGATATCCCCACTGATTTATATCGACGTTTTATGTCACGAGTCTGATTGTAAATATACGGGACGAGTCATAATATCAGGTCGATCATTTTTAACGTGCGGCAAATGGTTATTGGAGAACTCGCCATCTTGCTCCGCCTGTGAAGACACAGACCTTAGAACATCTTTTGATCTTTTTTGTGGGGGCACCAATGCAACAGCACGAGAATTTCCTTGATGGGCAGTCCTAAACTGAAGACAGTCCCCGAGGCAACCGGTTCGACCACTCTGGCAACAAAATCGAAACCCGTCTGCAGGACCTTAACCAAAGGATCATGACTGAGGATTAAAAAAAATTCAAAGATGGTAGCCGGATCTTCACCTGTGAATTTTAGATAACATCTTCTGTTACTTGTAATTAAACATTCTTTAATATGTGCAATACATTATTATAAAAACATATGCTCAAACATTAATAATAAATATAGCAGCTGAAATATGTTAAAATACATCTACAGTTTCTATTATTGTTAATACCAGTTAGAACATAATTTTGTAGTTCTAGGGATGCTATGTAGATATTATTTAATCATTGAGTATAAATCCGATAACGATATTGTGTAATTGACAAAATATCAAGCAATATTTTTCATAAACGCTGTAGAACCAAGTGAACTTCAAGACCAAAATAATGTACCCACATTAGTTTCATTTACTTCAAATACTTGTTTGTGAGATATTTGTATCTTTGTACTAAACCTATCATTTACATATCATATGTTCTGCGCAATACTCATTTATCAAATTTAAGTAAAAAATAATCTTACTTTAGGTCAGATAATGAATTTTCATTTATCAAAAACATACTTTATTTTGTATTTAAAAAGTTTTATACTATACACTATATTACAATGTTTATTCGGAAAATGTAATAATTGAGTAAACAATAAAGTTTCAATAGTTGTTCCTTTTCCATTTAGCTTTTTTAGTATAAAAATTTTAAGTATATTTGACCAAATTAAAATATATATCTTCTTACATTACGTCATTTTGAATTTAAGTTCTCGTAATGCCATCTCGAAAAGAAGTCGTTAATTATTTTTAAATTATACCATGTGATGGTAACAAAGACTCACGAGGTGCACTAAAATGAATTTTAAAATCTTTTTATGAAAATATAATTAAAATTAACGTATTAAAATAAAAAGAAATATTCGGGAAATTCAATTATGTTTATATTGTATTATTCATGAATTGTGAAATTAAATTTTTGAAAAAATGCAAATAGGATTATCTTTTATGAGAACAATACTTATGAGAAAGAGTTTTGAGGATGAGATGGTTAAGGTGTAAAATTTTGCGAAAAAGTATTTTATCCTTTTAGTGTCACTCCTTGTAATTTTTCAAATTATTATGTTCTAATGAGTCTGATATTCTACTAATAGCTTTGTTTTGCATAGTAAAAATGTTTACGGAAAGAATTTTTGACAATTCTAAAGTTAGAACATATAATTTTGCGAAAAAGCATTTTACCACTGTAGTATCCTTCCTACGGTACCAACATAAGGTAAAATGGAGTTACAACAATACTCAATATTTTTTCTTTATTAATTTAATGTATATACATATTCTGTATATACATATATATCTTCTAGCAATTACATAAAAGAATCTTTTCCAGTTCTTTTTGTTTCATATCGTTACAAATATTCACATGGAAATATTTAAACGAAAATTGAATATAAATATTTAAGTATCCCATAGATTTGAACTGAAATAAGTTTTGGCGATTATAAAGCAAAAACGTAAGTTGTGCGGCGTGGAGCAATGTGTCATCAAAAAGAAACTTTTATCGTATTATATGTACATGTATATTTGAATGCATTTAACTCGAGAAGATAACTTTTTACGTTTGTCAATAACTTGCCATTTTAAATCGTAGGCGGCATCTTAAAATATGTACTTCTTTTACACGATCGATAAAACAGACCATCGGAAACGAAATCCTGCAAACTGCAATGTTTATTCATGGTACATTTATCTGTGACTACATTCATGTTTTTTCAGAATTGAATATAAATCATAAATATTTCAACTAATAATGCACTATTCATGCACAATATCAATTTAAGAATATCTACCACAGTTTGATAATGTTGGAAAAATCTATATGGTTTTCCCATATTTCATATTTTCTGAGCAGCTATACAGTACAAAATGTTTACTGTAAAATTTGTCTATTTTTAATATTTTTATTTACGTTAGCTTGAGTAAAATAATAAAAAGTGAGAATGCACTGTATGAAATTAATGTTACATTACTGAAATATGATTACTTCTTATACAAATTATAGAAAAGATAAAAGACTTTGTGGGTATACGTAAGTGTAAATTTCTTAAAAACAATTATTGGATCTATAATGTTAAATAAACATATTAAAGAAATTGTTAACATAATTTTACTTAGCCAATATAACAAAATCTCCAAAACAAGTATTAGATTTATGAATACTTATTCAAAATTATCAAGATTATACATTCCTAACCTATTTATTGAAAATTTAAAGCCGATAGGCAATGATGGAATAAAGAAAGCATGCGTTTTCAAATACAGTGTACAATGTAACGAGAAAACTTTCAACGAAACTAATGATTTTGAGTATAAAATAATGGCATTACGCAGTATGGTTAACAAAGGGGTAGTTAGCAACAAATTTTTTACAAGTGTCATTGAAGATTTAGAAAATAATAAGATTAATGTGTCACAAAGTTTGAGTATAACATTACTTAAATGTTGTGGAAACATTATGTACTATACTGACTTAAAAACACGACAAAATTTGAGTAAACGAGTTTTGAATCTTTTGAAATATAAGAATTTTACAATAGATCATTATCATACTTTATTACAAACACACATTGATAATGTTCATTTAATTGATCCATATAAGTTCCTGAAAGAAATGATTGTTGCACCAGAATATAAGACATATTGTCTTTTATTAAGATTGTTGTCAATCACAGACACTAACAAGTCAGTGATAGATTTCATATCACATATGAGAGAAAATAATTGTCTTTTTGGAGAAGAAGAGTACAATGCATTGGTTTATTCATATTCTGCACTGGGAGATTTAACAAAAGCTAAAGAAGTTATAAATTCCATGGAAGAAGCAAACATTACACCTTCCCTTGCAACTCATACACAATTATTGTATGGCTTTGCTAAAATTGGCGATATAGAAGGTTTAACAGAAATTTTGACGACTAAGACTATACCTCTATTAGATATTATGAAGCTTATTAAGTTTCTTAGTTTATGTAAAAATGGAGAACATATATCAGATATTTTAAGGCATACACAAGCAATAGAAAAACCTGAAAAGGATGTCATTGCAGTAATTGTGCAACTAGTACATGAAAAATGCTATTTCGATGCATATGAAATTGTTACAAAAATTCCTACAAAGGACAATGACAAAACCATCAGAAAAAAGCTCGCATCATATTTTCTTAAAGAAATGATAAGTTTGAATATAAATCAGGAAGATGTATTGAAATTTATAGTTATGTTTGCAATGAAACATGACATAGGTAGTGTTTGGAAAAACGCAATTCAATTTGCTACAAATTACAATAATGATTCACTAGCTTTTGCTGTATTTGAAAAAATGAAAGAAAATAATCGTATTATTATGCCGTATTACTATTGGTTCTTGTTTACAAAGGCAGCTCAGAAAGGTGAGGAGCATGAGATATATTCGATTATGAGACATATGCTATCATTAAATGTTACATTAGATAACAGAACATGGTTAGAGTATGTATTCCCATATATCAGTACTAGTAATCCTGTCCTTACAATTGAAAAAATGCTTCATAATGGATTAGCAACATCTTATACAGTACCACATCTGATAAAATTTTTATTAAATTCGTATAAGTTAAAAGAATGCCTGGACTTATGCAAAAGATTTAAGAAGAAGATAAACTGCCATGATATGTTGGACTCTTTAGTCTTGAATTACAAACAATCAAAAGATATCGATAGCTGTATAGAACTCTTACTTAGATTGTCATATAATGGTCAAGGTTTTGCTGGAACATTTTTAGTAAAACTTGTACAACAGCCTGACTTTGAGGAAAATGATGTAGAAAATGTTATTAAACTTTTGTACGCCATGAAAAAAAATAAAGCATTTATGTCTGTTAATGATATAAATCGTGTGGAAAAGAAGATTTTTCATTTAAATTTATCAGATTACAATAAATTCGATTTATCACAGTTATTCATAGATGTAACTGCAAATCCTGAAACAGATAATTTCAACAGCGGAAAAGAAATTCATCCTACATTTATGAATCTGGAACAATTGAAAACAAATTTTAGTATACTTAAAATGAAAGGATTAAATGCCAGGGGTACTATACGATTATTACTTATGGCATCATGCAAAGAAAATGATATAGAACAAGTGCACAGTCTTCTAAATGAAATAAAAATAAATAATATCCAGTGGACACCTGGAATGATGGTCCTTTTGTTCAATTTTTATATAAAAAATAAAATGTGTACAGAAGCCTTATCTGAGTTGAACAACATTCAAAGTACGTTCCCCAATTTTAAAATTGATAATTTTAAAATTATAGAATTTATTATATTATTAGTGAAAGAAAACAAAATAAATAAAGCTATGAATGTGATAAGGGAATTTGACAGTGTCAATCATCGAACAAATGCACATCTAAATTGCATAAAATTATTTAATACACTAGTAGAATGTAATTATTCTGATTATGTGAAACAAATGGCTGATCTTTTAGTACGAAAGGGTTATTGTAGAAATAGTCCTTTTATATGGAGCCATATATTTAATATTTCTATGACAGAAGATAAACCTATTGAATTAGTTGTAAGTGAATGCAGAGAATATGTTGAAACATTCAATTACGTTCCAGCAAAACAGGAAATATTAACAAAATTGATTAAACTAGATTCAAAATATGAAAATCGTAGTTCTTTAATAAAAGATGTCTACAGTATGATAGTGAAAGTTCATGGAAAAGAAACTGCAATTACAAATCTAATGATATCGCTGGCACAATGCGATAAAACAAAAGAATTACAAGATTTATTTGTGGTATGAACTATTATTTATATTCATTCTTTACAATTATCAGTGTATGAAATTTCTTATTTCAACCATCTTATCTTTTTAGAATAATCATATGTCTGCTAAAACTTTATTACAAGAATTTAAATATTTACCAGAAAATGATATTGTAAAAGTATGTTTGATTATGTTAAAAATAGGAGGAAACATATTGAAACAAAATTTAGAACCCATATGTTATTTAGTTCTAACTATTTACAGTAAGTATAGTTACTTTTTATTTACAGTTAGTTTTTATAAAATACAAAATTATAGGATTAAAAATTTGATCTGCAGTAAAACGAGATGAAACAGAAGCTGCTGTGAAGCTAAAAGAAAATATGTTGCAAAAAGGTGTAAGGCCCAGTAAACAATTTAAAACTGACTATACAGCTTTAATAAATAAGTATAAATTTCCGCTTTCCGAAGATTAGTTATTAGAATAGTATGAAATAAAATTGTAAAAAGTGAAATTCTAAATTAATAAACAATCTTTAAGTTATCTTTTAATATAGTATTATAATTAATCATTAAATTAAAAGTATCTTCTTTTATTGGACCATAATCAACCTGTTCTCTTTGCTTAAAAATGAAGTCTTTTATTTTATTATGTTCTTCCATTAACCTTTCTACTGTGTTTTCTAATAAATTAATCTGATTGTATACTTCATTATTCTTCAATTGCTGTTTTATTTCGTCATATTCAGACTGAAGTGCTTTTTCTTCTTGTAGGTTTCTTAATTGTTGTTTCTTCAGTTGTTCGCACTCTTCTATTAACTGTGCTTGTTTTAGTGATAAGTTTGATTTTAAATTGTTTATATCATCTAAAACCATTAATTTGTTTTCTTTTTTATTTATTTTTTCATTGAGGCTAGAAAATTCTGCTGTAAGTTTTTGCTCTAACAACTCCATTTTACTTAAAATTTGCTGTAATTTTAAATTTTCTTTTGTTAGTCTTTCATAACTTTGATCATTATTGGTAGAGTCACTGTCATTATAAGAAATTATATTGCGCAATATTGCCATTTCATTGCCATCTATGATATCTATATCAATGTTCAACATACTTGAAATATTTTTCAAATGGTCAATCACTGTTTCTTCTAATTTATGTAATTTGTTTGTTTCATCTTGCTTATTTTGTTCAAAACTAGACATAAATTGTTCCATCACTTCTTCCTTTTTACGGAGCTCCTTATATTTGATTTGTTTTTCAGACTGAGAACCCTCTATATCAGCTTCTAATTGTTCAAGTTCATGTTCTGCCTCTTCGATTGCCTTCCTTCTTTCAGTTAATTGGGCTTCTGCAGCTGCAATATCCATATTATCTTGTTTAATTTTTTGTAATAACTTTTCTTTCTCTTCTTCTGGAGATATTCTGCGTTTTTCTTCTTCTCTTAATTTCGCTCTTTTTTCTTCAACTTCTATAATTTGAAGCTGTAACTTAACAGCTTCCTGTTTTAAGGGAGATAAAGCTATTTCCTCTTCTAAGAAAACTTGTTCTTTAGATAATTCATCTAATTCCTGTTGCATTTTATTTGTTTTTTCTTGCAAATTTGCTTTTTCCTTTAACAATTCTGTATATTTTTCTCTTGTATCTGAATTCATGCTTTCTACAAGTCTATCTCTTCTTTTCTTTTCATTTTCTAATTGTTTTTCTAATTTATTTAGTTGTTGTTCTAATTGCTTCCTATTTTCAAACATATTTTCAATCCTTGATAAACTTTGTTCATTCTTTGTTGCAAGTTCTTCTGTTTCTTGTTCTACAATTTCCTTTCCAATATCAGATGTCATTTTATCTACCACAATGTTGTAATCTGCCAATTGTCCTTGTAAAGTTATTAATTCGGTAGCTAAATCTTTGGCCCTCTTATCATAATGTAGATATGTGGCACTCTCCTTGTTTTGATCTTCAATCTCTTTCATTAAAATGGTAATTTCTTGATTCAGTTCTCTTATTTTCAATTGCAAAAGTCCACTATAATATCTTTTGTCCTGAATTTGTCTATAATCAAATTATTAAATAAAAAACTCTGGGCTAACGATATTATAATTTATTGTAACAAATATATTTGTATATGATATTATAATTTATTGTAACAAATATATTTTTATATGATATTATAATTTATTGTAACAAATATATTTTTATATGATATTATAACTTATTGTAACAAATATATTTTTATATGATATTATAATTTATTGTAACAAATATATTTTTATACATAATAATATCAACTAATATTATGCAAATTTACCTCATCATGGATAATCCTCTACCTGTTCCTGGTCTAACACCAGCTACTCCATGTTGAGTAATCGGTCTTTCCACAACATTTATATTTGTTTGTCCAAGCAGAGTACCTCCATTATTTAAGTATGCAGAATTGCTAGAACCTGTAGTTAGCCGTGAACTATTACCCTGAATGTGATTAAACAAAACAGAAGTTGATGGTGGTCTTGCCAAAACATTTTGACCAGGTGTAGATGGTCGTGTACTTCCAGGAGTGACATAAAATTCCCCCAACTCATTTCTTGACACTCTTCGAGATTTGTCAAATTTACTTTGTAACGTAGATGTGCTTGTCGATGGTCTTTGCATTGTATACGATTCGTTTATGTTCCTCTTCTGATTTCTACCAGTTCGTTCATATATCATGCAAATAACTTATTCATTCAATTGCTTGCTTACAATTGTCAACGACGTTTCATGAAATTGTATTTGTCACAGTTGTTTTACAGTTCGTTACCATGTCAACATTACAACGTTTGAAACGTCAAACCTTATTCAATCAATTTTTACATTCTTCACCGAACAATAACAAACGTTTTATCCATGGAGCAAAATTATATTTAAAAAAATTTTCAACGGTAGATGGCAGCAAAATGTCGTTATTGTGAAAAAGCAGTTGCTAAGCAACAAAGTGACGCGACGTGGCGGGCAAGTGACGATGTACGACGGCAACGACGACGGCGACGGCGACGGCGGTAGCGACGCCGGTCCCCCCAAACTTGAATTAATATACGGGAGTCCAAGAATATCCTCTGTGTGCCTCGGGATAGCCAGAAAGCAACCGACGTTAGTACGGTGACTCTCGTTGAAACTAGGTTCGGTCATAGTATCGGGATTCACTTGGTCGGGATATTAAGCGGTCCGTCGCACCGTTCACTCGTTCGCTTTCTCGTTCGCACGGCTCGTTCTCTCGTTGGCATTTCTTCTCGCCTTCCTTCTCTCTCTCTCTCTCTCTCTCTCCCTCTCTCTCTCTCTCTCTCTCTGTCTCTCTCTTTCTCTCTTTCTCTCTCTCTCTCTCTCTCTCTCTCTCTTTCTCTCTCTCTCCCTTTTTTTCGTACGTATTTTATAGGCTGGCCTTATGCACGGCCGGCACATGTGTACTCGTTGATAGCGCGTCTAGTGCAGATCGTAGGAAAGCACCAACGCCACCGGTAAACCGGTTTCACTGCAACGAAGCAGTGACCTCCTCGTGTTCGAGAATGCTTTAAGCTGTGACAAGTATTTTTTTGCTCGGGTTTACCAAAAGGAAAGAAAAAAGAAGAAAGAAAAAATAACTCTCTTTCTGTGCGCGTTTCAACGGAACACCGAACACCCCCGTGCCGGAGGGTATTTCACAAAAATCAAAGAACAAATCGGAAAGTGTGATGGACGAAGAAGAAATCGACGGCGTGAAGTCACCCATCAAGAGGCTTGGCTCCACACGGAAGCTGCTCGTCTTCAACAGTAAGTTGCAACCACGCATTTGTGCATCATTCTTTCATCTCTTTCTCTCGCTCGTTTCTTCCTTCTTTCTCTGTTCCCCTGTTTCCCTTTTTCTTCTTCCTTTTACCTCAAGAGAAAGTCAACTTTTTTTCAGTGATCGTGTACAATATACCGATCGCAAGCGACCGTTATAAATGATCAAATGCAATACAACATCCACCGCGGCTATTTGTATATTTAGTTGTTCAAATCAGTGTTGTCTTCTACGCTCGGGCCATAAAGTAAACAAGATTCGATGCTTTCAGTACAGCATAGATATTTTTCGATACTTAGCATGATCGTTGCGTTAGGGCGAGTCTGTGAACTGTAAGGTTAACAGATGTTTGAAATTTTATTAGAATGCGCGAGCGGCGGTGCCAGGTTTCCAGGAACGATGCGAACGTCGATGTTTTTGCGCCGAAGGAAAAACGTTGAATCCTTTAACAACCATATGCATTACGAATTTAAGTTCGAGGTATACGATCGTTGCGCGGAGAAATTTCGAAATGTTTGAAAACCAAGTTCGGAAATAGAAAATGTTTGTCGCGCCAGGTGGTAGTTTATATGATCGTGTAACAGGCGACGATGCTTGATAGAGAAGAACGAGGTGCTTGCACGTCTTCTAGTTGAATTGTTGGCGCGGCGCGCTTGAAACCGCCTCGTCTGCATATTAAAGTCGTGGGAAGCACCGGGGATCAGTTTCACGGTATTCCGTATTCTCGCGAAGACCTCGCATACCCGACGCTGTTAAATATCATCTTTCTATCATACATTTATTCAAACGCGATCGACGTACATTTTTATACATTGGCATAATACACAGATTTCATATCTAATTCTCCTGTACTGCATCGGTACAGATACCCAAAGTATTACCACATAACCGATGTTTCTATTGTATACCGTATACACAGTTCAACAAATACGATACATCGGTGGATTTTCATATGATACGAATTCAAATTATTACCGTGTCGAATAAAATTGTGCATTGAAGGTGGGAACTGAAAATTATTTGAGATCCAACTGAGAAAGCGGAAAGTTATTCTTAGAAAAATTTTGGAAATATTGATCACGGTTTTAGTAGTGTCTTTCTCTCTCCCCGATTACCGATGGTGTGTACCCTGGAACGTGTTTAGCATTCGTACAATTCGATTTAATCGAAAGTTCCCAGAAGAACCGTGCATACATCGAGTGCCCATCCCTACTTCCGTTTACAAACGTTGAGGCTCGTTTTTATTTTGTTTCGACGCGCGCCCCTCCCCGAACGTTGATCCCTCATCCCTCTCCCCCTGGATGCACATACACGTTCAACAGTTCAGTCACATCGCGTGGATGCGTATCTGTATTCTTTGATGGCTGATGGAGCGCATGCGTACAATTCTGTTGTTCGTCGCGGTCGCTTCCACCAAGTCGCGTGTGCGACTGGGTTTGACCGTTTCTTCCACGCATGGCTTTCGTATTTATCTCTATCAATGTTGTTCTTAACATCGAGATCAATATTTTCAGTGGCGACGAAAATTATTCACACCGTAGGTAACGTGAAAAAGATCGATGCGTTTGTTTAAGCATCCGGCCCGAATCCGACTGTTTCGAATCTATAAATATATCTCGAACGCTCGTTCAATTGTTTTTTCTAACAATAGATTGTTATCGCACGACATCAAGTAGGACACAAAAGAAGTTGTGTTTCCTTTGTTTGCACACGTACGGTTTTGAGTCGTTAATTTCACTCGATCCGATTAGTAACGTGATATCCCGGTAGAGTATAAAAACAGAATTTGATACAGTGTTTCACGTTGAATGGCTCCTCCCTTGTGCTTCGGTGTGTACAGTCAGTCACGGTGGAGATCGTAAGGAATATCAATATATCGTTGTTATTCGCGAAATTTAATAACTTACGCAGATAGTGGAAATTATTTGGAAATAAAAGTGTAACATACATTCTATTCGCATTTCAATGAACAATTAATAAAAAACTTTAAAAAACTGTATAGATAAAATGTACTTACTTATAATAAGTCTCGAGTAAATTTATTAACTTGACTGGAAAGATATTCTGTAATTAATACATATCATATAATCACCATTTTCGTGATCTACTTAATTTCAAATTAAAAATATCCTTTAATCTTTTTTTTAATTTCATGTAGAGGCAATTTTAATTTTTCTTTAAGATATTTCATTATTTTACTTTGTCCATTGTGTCTTTAACACATTACGTGTTACGTCACTCATATTTAAATGACACTAATGTTTCCTGCGAGTTATCATTTATATATATATGATAAACAAATTTTGATGAAAAATATGTATAATTAATATTATTAATGTATTTTTAATGTCATTCAAATATGTATGACAAACAAATTTTCATATACTAGAGGAAAGAAAATTGACACACAATGCGTCAGTGTACTCAGCATTTTTAGTACCATTTAATTTTATGCAACTCCGTAATATCATAGATCTTCTGTCATGTTTCACTGTTGAACACGTGCTATTGATACGATGCTTTGTGTTTGGCTGTCTCTACATTATTTGTTTTCTTGTATCGCGACCATATAAGCTTATTTTAGTTTTATCTGTGAATATTTTTTTTTTCAAAGAACTTTCACGTAATTTATTTTACTTACTTTTTCCTAGTTATTCTATCATAATATTTTTATTTTCATTGTATAATGTTCAATGAACTGATTCAACTAACATTTCTTCATTAATTTGTGAAGGAACTTTTGACATTAAGTTTCGTATATTTGTCCTCGGATTTGCTTTAATTTGCTATGTATAAATTGTCCATCCTTATTTGTTAATGATTTCTTCCTTTCTGACTGTATACGTTTCTATAAAATTATTTACCATTTCTCGTATTGTAAATGCAGTTAATCGAAAAAAAATCTCTGACAAATTATTTATTTACTTTCGAATATTGTTTTATATCAAGTTTTCGTGTTAAAATGTCAGTTTTGATGTTATGATAATTTATTTTACTATTAAAGTTCATTTTATAAATAATAAACAGTTATTTGTTTTAAAATTTTTATGGCTGCGGTATGTTCAATTTTGTGCAAGTAAAACAACCTGCGCTTTGCCATTTTCATTAATATATAAATAAATATTTTACATTATTCATAAGTTTTATTTTCTTTAATTAATTGTTCATTAAAACGTACGAATAAAATATATGCTTTCTTAATTCTATTCTTGTTTGTTTGTATTTATTCTCCCGACAATTTCCTTTTCCTATGTAAGTTTACGCTTAATTTTGCGGGTATTTGTACAGAACAACTTCGATCAAAAATGTGTTACCTAAAACACCAGAGTCAGAAATGAAATATTACTGTTTATTACAAAAGAGAAACGATAATTTCAATGTAATTAAATAACATATTATTTGTTTAAATATTTGAGAATATTTATTTCTATTTAAACAAATTAAGTTTAGTCAGAAAAGTGATCGTTATATTATCCGAAAATTTCGTAATGATTTTTTCCTTTTCAATAATATGAAATAATAATTTACTGCCACACAGATGAGATGTACATAGATGTAAATGTATATAATTAAATCGATTTATGTGTTTAGTCGAAATTGAAATCAAACCAATGTTACCTTCAAAATTAAGTAACAGATGACTCTGACAGCTCTACAGTAAGAAAGATTCTATAATTTGAAAGTGGTGTAACGAAATTTTCTGGGACTATACAAGAAACTGAGGAAAGGAAATGTTTATTTGAAACAAAATATTTTTTATTTATGCTATCATGTATGAATGATGTATTAAAATATTGTTCAAATAAATATTTTAAATTGTAGTTGCATTGTGGATTTGAAACATAACCTATAAAACGATTCCGTAAAATGAGAGTACAAATTTTGTTTTGAATATACATATTTGCAACGTCTGTAACTCGATAATGATTACTCACAGCATTTGTTAAATATCTGTTATAGCTGATTTACATTAGTTTTATTCAAGTTTGGTGCTAACGAAACTTGCAGATTTGCGAAACTGAAGAGTTTAACGTTTTTGTGTTTCGAACCAGTATTTAAATAAACAGAAACGGTTGAAGATAAATAAACAACCGGAAAAACTTTTCGGGATGACGTATTACTGTGGTAAAAAAGGTGGTTAATACAGTGGTAAAACGGTTCTAACAACTTAATGAATGTGAATGACAACGAGTAATTTGTGACCGTGCGCACAAAATCGCGAGCACACAGGAGCAAAAATAGCATTATCCATAATTTTAGACCAGCGATATAACGGGAGTCCGAAAACGATTTAGTTATCTCCGTTTATCGATCGACAGTACTGTTTATCGGAAACATTAATGAAGTCATTGCTGTGTTTACTTAGCTGACGGAAAAACGACCGTATTAACAGCGGATATCGAAGCAACCGAACGTAAAGTAAACGGGTGCGGAACTTCTAACTTAAAGTTTTTATTGCCAGCGGTTGTTTAGTAGCTTATTAAACTGGATTAACAGTTAATGATTTTTTAATCAATTTTTCAATAACAATAACTGATAATTGTATATAGTAGCTGTAATGTGGCTATATAATATAATAATAATATATAACTTGACAGTTTATTTTAAGCGTGTTATTTAAACGAAAATCATTAAGCTCATTTCCAATAGAATACAAATGTTAAAAAACGCAGGTTTTTGGTAGGTAAATTTGAGTGTAACCACCGGATCATAATGTACTCAAATACAGATATCTTAAGCTATCAGATATGTATACATGGATACTGTACGTTAAATCTGTATGCCAATCTATTTCCACTATGTTGAATGCGTAACCATTAAATGTACCAAACCACAATTTATGACGCCGCGCAAATGGAAAAATAAACAAAATCAACTAGCGGTTTAACCCAGATACGCCTATCACCCTTTCATAAAAATGATTGCAAGATAATGTTATTTTGCAATTTCTATCAGCATCGTTCGCATTTATTAATATTCTTTCACTCAAATGATTGAAACATATTCTTCAAAACTAGTTAACCTGTTAACTCGGATAAGATGAATTAACTTGTTATTTGTGTTGCCATTCATCAACTGTATAGTTAAAAAAAAGTACTTCAATGTTAACCTTATTAACTCTTTTTGATATATCAAACCAGACTCGACATTATATTTTACTCCAATTGAATACATTTTACTCAACTTTACATATACATTATACTTTAATTTCGATATGTTTCGAATGTCATACATATAAATTCTCTAAGAAATGTATTAATATCTATTTAAAATAAATAACACCGAATCAGGTACTGGAACAAAAAACCAGGAACAGTTTACGCCTCAAAGGGTTCATTTTCTTCAATCACGAAGTATCACCTATTTAAAAAATCCACGATAATACAAAAATGTAATCCATGTATTCAACAAAAAAAATTACATTCACTAGAAAATATTATAAGAGAAATTTAAGAACATCTGGGTTAAAGCGTCCGCAAGAAAACCTCTGGATGTAGTAAGATGCAAGCGAGGGAAGGTCCACAGTTGCGAACGGTCGATTGTTACAAAAAAAAAGAAATGAACGAAGAAGTGCCGCGATTCGAAAACGGTAAAGGAGACGGGGGAGGGGAGAAGCGTGGCGTGGGTGGTTCTGTGTTAAATAACGGCCACGGCCGTGAAACGGACTGCGGTATGTTTGGACGTCGAGTGAAGAGTAGTCTTCGGTCGGTGGACGTGCGGGACGAGAGCGCGAATGGAGGCGGGAGACCAGAGAGAGAGAGAGAGAGAGAGAAAGAGGTTGAGAGACCAGGCGTACACACGGTGTGGACACGCGCACTCCATTTGATCGTGGTGTCGGCGGAGTCACAGTCACAGTCACGGTCACGCTTCGAGGGTTGAACGAGCGGTCTATATAGAAGAACGCACGGTGGGAGAGGCACCGCGTTGTGCACACGGTGCACATCTCTCGAACGGTGCGACGAGGAGGGAAACAAAAGACTATATAGCGTGGCGAGCGAGAGCGGTGCTCATTGATTCCCCTACCCAGCGCGCACCGCGCGCCATCCACCTCCGTCCCTCTTTCATCTCTGTGCCTCCTTCATTATTTCATCTCTGTCCGGTAATGTCGCTTCTTTACCCCGGCTTCTCAGTCAATCTTCCCCCTCCACGTCTAACGTTACGGGATACCTTTATCACGGTATGATATACAACGTCTTGCGAATGGTATTGGTATTACCGAGATTCAGTGATTTCGAAACGGCGAACGCGACGACGCGCCGTTCAGTGTGAATTACTGTCTCGATTTCCGTGAGTTACGTAGAAAGTTCCCGTCAAATCAAATCGACTCGACCCGACTCGACGTACGCCGTGTGCGTTCCCCTTTCTTTTTTACCTGCACCAGGCTTTCTGCCCGCGAACCCCGTTCCGCTGCGCCGCATACGCGCGCGCGCGCGCTGCGCCACGGAACTGTTTTATCAACCGTGAGAATCGCCGCTGTGAGGGCGATCCGCAATAGGCAATGCGAAGTGCATCGGGAATTGGAAAAAAGGAAACAATTGCAAGCGGGCCCCATTCCGTTCCATTCTGTTTGGTACTAACGCGATTTGCATTTTCTAACCATTTCCGCCATCGAAATGTTGGTAATATTGGTTCGCGTTAACCCCCCCCCCCCCCCCCCTGCTGCGTAGCATACAGTGAAAACTCCAAATTGGGTTTAACGAAGCTAATGAAATCGTGGGAAATATTTTGCGATTGTGAACCGTTTAGCTTGTGAAAACAACATTCTTTGATGAATATATAATTTCCAACTAGGGAATTATTACTAACAAAATTACTAAATAAATTATAAAACAGGGCATTAATATTCTTTTAAATTCATCAATTTAACTGATTCACAAAAATAATAAACAATTTTGTGCTCCACTTATCTCAAAGTAAGTTATGTCACAGTGACTACTTATTTGCAATTGAAGACATTTCTGAAAAAGGGGTCCATTAGCCGAGAAAAGCGGATTGAGTAAACTACGTCAGAAGTTTAATTTCAATCTTCCCAATATATTTGTATGTCTGATTTGTTAATTATGTAACTCTTAGAAACGAAATTTTAGAAGAACATTTTCGGACGTACGACAGTTACATGAAAACGATTTATCGAAAAATGGTCCGTACATCTGCAGACCCTTTTTCCGGAAACGTCTTAAATCGTTTTCCGCGGGAAGGAGGGGGTATATTTTAGCACAACGTTGGTGGCAAGAGCCATGCACAACGTGGCGGGCGACGTGCGTCTGTCGGTGGTCAGGCGAGGTATAGAAGAATATCGAATGCGTTCCGTAGGATGCAGGGGGTGGCGAGTTAGCGGAGAGGAACCGGTGAGCTGCCGCCGCAGCTCCGACGAGAACGAGGGAGACCGACCGAGAAACGACGGTGGGGCGCGTAGGCTCGAACGAAAGCAGTCTGAGGCGAGAGAAGCACCGGTACAGAACCCGAGAGACGGAGCGCGCGCGTGAGCGTCGTCGGGTAGAGAATCGGCCGAGCCGAGCCTGTTGGACGAACAGAGAGAGAGATAGAGCGAGCGAGCCGAAAGAGAGGAAGGGAGGCGGGCGGCGCGTGACCCGCTACGAGAAAGAGAGAGAAAATCCGGTTGCCTGGCGACGAGCCATCTAGTTCGATCCCAGCCAGCAACCGACCAGCCACCCTCTCTGGCCGCAGGAGCAACGAGAGAACCGAACTACCTACCTCGGTTACTTCCCTTTCCTCTTCGTTCTCAAGGAACACCCGGTCCCTATTCGTCGTCATCGCACCCTCCGCTCGTTTCTTCGACTCTTCTTAGCCCGACCCGTTTCCTTTCTCACTGAAAACGGGAACGACACTTCAGTGTGTTCCTCGAGCACATCGCGTAACAAACGACACATACGCAGAAATTTCGGTTCGCTTGGGAGGATAAAGTGCGCGGGTTTCAAGGCCGAGAAACGAACGAAAGAAACGGTTGGTCGGGTCGGTGGGGTCGAGTGCGTCGTACGCTCTGTGTGCTGTTCCGTGCTTGCCTAACCGAACTGTACCTGTCTGCCTGTTGGACGCGAATTTCCACACGTAATACAACGCGAACATTCCGTTTTGTATTTCGAGGATGGGAACAAGTGATTGGCCGGCCGTCGGCCCCAGGCTCTCGGGCTGAAAACGAAACGACAGCTGTGTGTGTCCGAACTGAGGGAGAGCCGAAGGACCGATCGAGAATAAAAAGAAAGAGCAGAGAAAGAGGAAACTGTGCACGGTGCGAAAGCGGGGGTGTTTTAGCGTAAGGACACATGTGCACAGAAAACTCGAGGGAGACGGTTACCGTGGAAATGACGGATATCGAGGAGAAAGCGGACCGATAATCGAATCGAAGAGACACGGCGTTTAAGCCGCCCTTGAAAACGAATATGATACCCGATCATCTTCCAAACTCTTCGCAAAACGCTGCCCCGTGGTAGCGCCAGTGCCCGGTGTCCTTTGACGGATAGCAAACCATCGACAAAGACAACTGAGGTACACGTTGAAATCATCACGCAACTCGGGGACACACAACAGACCGAGGCAAAGTATAATTGGAACAGAAATTAGATCGATGTCAATCACGAGACCGATCGATTTTCTTGGAAAGGAACCACGGTCCCTCCCGATGCTGCATTTCCCGGGGCTAACCCGTTGAAAGAACCCCGGAAACATTTGCCAAGAAATTCGTAATTTACGTTGTCGGGAGCTCGTTCCAGATTCGCCGTGCATCGGAAAATCTTGCCGGTGCAACGTCGTGGAAGTGGATCGAGTCGCGGAATCGATCCTCAGTTTAATCTGCGTGTGCCCTCTAGGGATATTTCTCCTAAAGAAGACGCGTAGGGGAGAAGGCGGCCGGGTACTTAGTGAAGAGGTCCAATCGAATTCGCGTGTTTTGTTATTTTTTCTTCGTTCGCGTCACTTCGAAGCCTCTCCTGGTTAGGAAGATTGCCGGATCGAGATCCACGCCTAGATCGGCAACATGTTCCAGTGCATTATACAACAGAGAAACGGATGGATTCATCCTTATAATCCTGACACGAAGGACGTCTTTCCAGGTACGCTTCAGATAGGTTTGTTACTTTCTTGTGTCGAATTCTAAATCCGACAAAAAGATGGAAGAACGAAATATTTTTGTTGAATTATTATTATTAGTTTTTAATACGGCATAGAAAGCTGTTGCTGTAAATACGTGTGAATAATTAACTTCTGTTTAGCATTTTGTAAATTTGTTTACGTTCAGGCGATAGTTGCACGAGTTGTTTTTAATCGTTCACCGGTTTCACTTCTCAACGCGTATCCTCGTTCATCGGATCATCGTCTTCGTTTCTGTCGCGCATATGGAAATCATTCTCTTTTCTTTCATTCGTTTGCATCATATTGTTTCGTTTCGGGTTTTTGTATCCATTGTATTTTTCCAATCCCCCCTTCGATGTTGTCTCCAACTACGAAGATTTTCTTCGCTTTTGAGGTTGCAGCAGAGAAGTGATTGATTTTTTCCTGTGTAATTTTGTTGAGTGGAATAGTTGAGATTAAAGAATCGTATTGTTATTGTTAGTATACAAATCCATGTTTCAACCAATTGTTTATTAAAAGGATTCCGCATTTTCTGGACTTATTTTTTGGTTATGTTCGGTGGAGAATATTACTGTTTTTAATTACGTATTTTATACGGAATATTATAGAATATGTACTTATGTATATATAACTTTTCTTAGCAGACTGATGTTACGCAAACGTGACTTCCGCTGATCTTAGGTCTATTGTACTAAAACTAAATTAAAATATTAATTGTCGACATTTCGTATATGACCAAAAGTATTTCTAAATAATAACACAGAAAAGATGTTATAGAATTGATACTTAAAATAATGACAATGTAATTGATACCTAAAGTATTATGAACATAATATTTGTAATACTTATTATGATTTTTTTTAAATGTTAAGTATTTTCAATGAACTTTTTAAACGTTATTGTGTACACGGTTGTAAATTCGTTGTATTTCGTTTTTCTCTACGTCTTCTGATACACAGAAGTAACATTCTTCTTGTATGAAAATGTCGTCTATGTAGCAACTCTTTGAACTGCTATGCTAGGTATTCCTAAAATTGTCGTTGAATTTTTCAACGTCGTTCGCTACAAGAAATCGTTTCGCTCAACCGTTACGATTCCTTGCACGATAAATCGTAATGCGTTCGGACTCCTTTAGACGCTGGAATTACTACAGCTTTTTCGCTGTCGTAAGCTGTAACGGTCTGTTGAAATAGAATTTCGGATCGTATGTCTGTTCGACGAACCAATATGTTCTCGTTACCATATGGCGTACCGACGGTGAAGCACAGTTTCCGGTTGGGCCGACAGTCGCAAACACCCTCGGTATCGTGTACCCATATCCTTTGAAAAATCAAAGTCTTTTTGGTGGCTTCAGCCACGTCCTGCGGCACTGTGACTCGTTTTCAATCGAGTATCCATCAAAAGTTGTACACTTAACCTGTATCTTTTCACTTGAGCTGTATATGTCTATGATGACTTAAGTTAAACTCTTTGTTTTATGACTTGAGACACTCAGATGCTAAAGAACTTACCTCCACAAAATGAAAAATAGCCAAAATTCATGATAAAAAACAAATTAAGGGGTTCGGCATAAAAATTTGATATATTTAAGAAAAGTTAGGAATTTTAACGCATAACGATTCATTTATCTTATAGCTACATTCGATAGAATCATTTTCTCGTTAATAATTTGCTCAAAAAGAGAAAAGAATTTTGTTTTTTTTTTTCAATGTTCACGGTTACTATGAAACATGGCAACTGGCAATAGAAAAATAATATTTTATTTAAAGTTAAAAGAATTAAAGGATATTTATATTTCTTATATTTTGTTTGAGTCTCCGGTGAGCCTAAGGTATCTCAAAAAAAATTATTTTACTGTTAACAATTTGCAAAAAGGCAAAAGAATCTTATCTTCATTGTAAGTATATAGTTACCTTGAAAGTTACTTACTGATAACAGTAAAGTAGTCTTGCACTTGGTCTTGTATGTAAAGAATGATAATGATGCTTATTAAACCTTCGCGGCAGTGTTTGTTCCTATTTTGTCTCTGATTTTTAGCTTTAAAAAGAAATGCCTTTTTCTATTTCATTATGTTACCACAAAAGCATCTATTAACTTCTCTCAAGCAATATTTTCAGAAAAATTTCTATTATTATGTATATGTACACTACTACGATTAAGTATATACACATTAAAATATTGCAAAAAGTGTATTAAAAAAATAATAATATTCGCTGTAACGTACCTCAATTTTATCAAGTAAAACACGATGATAAATTCTTATAAAAAGAGCAATAAAATCTTTTGATTAATCTAAAAATATTCTAGAGTTAAAATTAGCACCTAACGAACATAACATTATGGAGATGAGCCTGAAGAGATTAACTAGTTGCATCGGTAATCGGAAGCGACGCGGTATCAATCCCAAAGTAAGTACACGGCTAACGGACAATTTTGTTCGCGAAAGGGCATTGCGCCATCATGTGGGTCTCCGCATCACCGTAGTTTCTGGTTAACGCATACGCGACCTCAACACAATTACGAGCCGCCGTTCTGTATCAGAATTGCGATAACGGAAAGCAAATCAAGCCAACGTCGCAATTAACCATTTGACGCTTCCCTTCGATTCGCGCAGGAAGGAAGTGGGATAGAGAAACGTCGCGCTGCATAACAATTTCCATAGAAATCGTGCTCGCGCGACCCTAAAATTCCTCCATTACGGCTCGCCAGTGTCACTTGACTTGTACCTTTTTCGCGTTGCGACTTGAGTTTTCATTTTACTCCCGTTCAACGTGCACTGGATAGTACAATAACGCCATCGTGAAATTTTCGGAGACAACTTTGGGGTTAGGTTGTTTTCCTAAACCCCCCTGGCGCGTCGTTTGTGTTTATTAGCGTTAATTATGTCAGCGAAGGCAGAGCAATTTTTCCCTTAAAAAATCAGGGAAATGTAGTCGCCAACTTGCTGTTTCGCGTTAATTTAACTTAATCATATCTGACGGCTTTTATTCTCACGCGAGCTCTTTCGATTGATTTTTATTAGATTTTATTAGCAATGATGAATGATAGCCTCTATAAAGGCGGTTTTATTGGCTGTAATGTTACCTCGAATAAGGTTTGTTTTAATTTATTTTTTAAATCTTTAGTAATTGATCATTTTAATATGGAGAATTTGTCAAATCTGTTAGTAGTTTTCGTGAAAATTCAGTGAACAATATGAACAGTAAATGTTTGCTAGTCTATTGGTAAGGAAATTTAATGGTTGTATATACATGATTCTAAGTAAATAGAGAATTGAATAATAAAATAATAATTAGAAGAAGATATAGCAGAGGATAAAGATGATTCAATAGTGATATTGTGAAGAGTAAATACTAAACACATATTTCACGAATCTAGATAAGTATATCTACGCTGTGAGTCAACAAGGCTTAATCTGTAACAACAAGATATCTATGTACATATTTCTTACAGATTCTTAAGATATTTCACTTTCTACGGTTTATTGTAAATCATCATTATAAAGAAATTTATCTGTAAGAAAATCATGGATCTTTAAAACATGTAAGCCAGAAAAATGTAAATCAGTTTACAATACTCAAAAACATATTCGGAAGCATTTGCGACGTTACGTTACCTACCATATTTCTTATTTACACACTTAAGTTTTCTAGATTCACAATCTTTATCTGATAGAGGTGCAGTTTGATAAAAATTCAAGTAAATAGTCGAAAACCGTTCAGTCGGACGATGCGAATAATCTATTCATTTATTGAATTTAATTCAACGATTCAGTAACTTGGAAAACATTTATATGGATAATTTTAATTATTTAAGCATTTCTGTAAACGCTATGAACATACTAACTCCGTCAAAATAGATTGAAGCTTTCTAGACGCCGTGTACTGTCACTTCGTAGTTTTACTAAAATAGATTGAAACTTTCTAGACACCGTGTATGGCAGTTTCTTAATTCTGTCAAGATACACTAAAACTTTCTAGACACCGTGTATAGCGGCTTCGTAAAAAGGTCGTACGGTGCCATGCGGAAGAGCTTTTGAGTGTCGAGTGTCAACAGTTCTTAAAAGGACCTGCACTGATTCATCTAGAAGCCCTTATGATCGGATTTGGTGACCCTCGACTGGTAAAGGCACAAAAATTGTAGCGCTTTACCTAAATTTGCTAATCGCAACTTCATATGCAGCGCACGATACTTCAACAGTGATAAACATATTTCATTAACTTGAATCCAATAAAGATTATCGAAAGTTAATAGATTTTTTCGATTGAGAATACGATCGAACAGTCAATCGATCGAGTGATCCACCGGCAGCTATAATCAATGCTAATAAGGAATACATTATATGCGTTAGTGCATATAAATATTCCTCGTACTCAAATTATTTTGCAGAAATAATTATTATGTAAACATAAAATAATAAAAAATTAGAAACAGTAATGATTATTAATCTTTACAAATGAAGAATACTATGTAATCAATTTTTTAGATATTTTTTCCAACCTACTGCTTCAAGATGCATTAAATTGTATTATTAAATTTAATATAATTTACTGACTATTTAAAATATTTATATGAAGATAAGAAATCGAATGAGACCTTTGAAAATTGGAATCAAAATAGACCTAGACATTGTCGTTGAAGAGTTAACTGACAATGTTATGGAAGTAATACCCTCTAGCGCTTTGTTCTTGATCTTGTTTTCGTAAATGTTTATGTCTGTGGTTCTTAAAATTTATGAGTTTGAGAACCTCTTTCACATAAAGTGCATGTTGCTGAACTCCTAACTTAACTTTACACCTTTACTCAAGTGCAGGATCAGAAAATATTTTATTCAACGCAAATATTTATTTCTCACCGTATACGTTATTACGATCTGAAGGTTAGTTTACAAACTTTGCAAAAATGCACTTTGTTTGACTATAATTTAACTCTCCGTAACAAAATTTTTTGTTCGCGTATAAAAAAAAGTTTGTAACGTAAAATCTATGACCATGCTGCCTCTGATACGAAAAAAGAATTGGTTTAGCATTTTTTAACATTTTATCGTCAGTAGAACGGTGTTTAGAAATTACAAAATAAATTTTAAATTACAATCGAGTACAATATTTGCGTATACACATTTGCAATTTTCAAACAGCAGTTCTGTTTCCTTAAAACAATATTTACGAGCTTCGACTCACCATTACATATTGTTCTTATGTATCTTTGTGTAATCGGCAATGCGGTACTAAAATGCAATACTAATTCATAGTGACAAAGGAAAGAATAAAGCCAAGCTTCAGACTAGAACTACCGAGCATTTAATACGATTAATAAGTAATCCCTATAAAAATTGTAACAATGAATTATTTTCTGTTTCTTCAGGCATTCATTATAGTATTCAAGGGAAACTATTTATTGTCAAAATCATTTGGAATATTCGATGCTTTTAAGATATTAATAACTGTGAAACAAAAAAATCGAAACCAGTCATTTTGACTAGTACGTAGTTCTAGTGTTAAAGAACACAAATATATGAACTTATTACTTTAAAATAACAAGGCGTCACAAAGGGTTTACAATCTCCTGTTCACGGAAATCGACTCGTAGAAACCGTACGTTAACCTTACAGTCCGGTTAGACGCATCGCAGGTTATACCGCGTTCTAGGTATCAACATACAATGTATCAGTATTTCCTACGCTCACGTATCGCGATTACAAATGGAATGCGCGATTCTCATATAACAGAAAAAAAGTCCATGGACAACTAATCCCGAAAATTCCCGCGGCGATCTCGTGGCAACATTGTCGCCCGGCAGGTTTTACGCTGTCGGTGATTCGCAAGCGTTAAAACGCATACTCGAACGTTTAAGACGGATGCGTGCATGTGCATATATCGGGGTATCTACGTGTCGCGTATCCGCGGCAATACAGGCCGTAGGCGTAGAGAGGAAAGCGCGTGCGTGTAGGCCTTGCCGGCAATTGTGGTTAATTTAACGAGAGTCGAGGCAACGAGCAGCCTGTCGCTGCCGGTCAGTTCGCGCGACCGAGTCCTTCTCGACTGGTGGTCGACCGATCGACGAGATTTCCTCGGCGGTCGTCGAGAAACCGCGCGCGCTGTCGCACCGATCAACCACCGCCGTTATTTCTCGCGGAGAAGCTGAAACCTTCAGTTTCGTCCTCGTTCGACAAGAGATACGCGCAGTATACGCAGTTTCCGTTTCGCGATCCGCTTGAACCGGTGCAGCCCACTAAGCCCGTTCCTAATTGTTCTCGGTCGTTTCGCCGCGACCTCGAAACAGCTCTCGGCGGCTGCCAGCTGGTAGGCAGTACACCGATGTCGCGATTCATCGTTCCGCTTGGTTCGCAGTATTCGCTTGTTTCAGTTTTGCGTGTTGCTCGTTCCCGAATTCAGTCGTAAGAGTGCGCGCACGAACGAATACGATCCTCTTCTGTCTCGCGGAGAGGTGGCTCTTCTAGTTCGTGATATTTGTCGATCAGGCGGACACAGCCGCGCTTACAGCCGTGTTACAGGACACGTTTCTTAGACTTCGCGGTGATTCGTGTTAGAATAGGAGAAAGGATGTTCGTTTGTTGGCTCGTTGTTTCACGATGACCCAACATCCAACACGCGTTCCTTTATCCTAAACTCTCGGTGGTCCTGCATACATTGTTTCTACGTTTTGTTCTTCGTTAACAAAGAGCTTAACCTCGAATGCAACGAACGGAAGATTGCTTGAACCGTGACAAGTGTCTCCGCGGCTCAGTGTGCGATCTAACGTGCGCCACGTCTACGATGATCGTTCCATCGACGGTTTGTTCGATACAGTCGAGCGAAAGTTTATGCTATTCGTTTAGAGGACGGGAAACTTCACGAGGCGACTGCTTTCGAGCGGCGACCGCCTGCAACGGGTGTTTGGTAAATAAAGCGTTAGAGGCCGGCAGCGGATTTTCGATTGCACCTCGATCGACTTTCTCATTGGAGGAATCAAAAATGACTGTTTGATACATAGGGAAATCGAAACCGAATTCAACGTGAATCTAACGTGACCGTTGTAGAAAGATACGAGTCGTTCTTACAAGTCAAAAATGATCAACCCTATTATTTCCATATCAAATTTTAATGTCAAAATAATTTTCATACACATAATTTCACCAAATCTTTCTATCTTTCATTTTGTGGAGCTGATCATTATACCAAATTGAATGGCTCGTATGATGTGAGCATACGATTGCTCGATCGATGTATAGGGAATTCGAATCCGAATCGAACGTGATCGTTATAAGAAAATCACCAGTCGTTCACAGGTTAATATGTTTAACTCTGATTTCGTAAATGTTTTCAAAATTAGTGCTGAAACACGTAACTAGTTCTTCACGTATGTAATTCCACCAAAATTTTCTAATTTTCATTTCTTACATTTAATCACTTCAGCAAATGAATGGCTCATACGACATGCGCATGTAATTGTTCGATGGACATCGATCAGGGTTATTATTATTGCGAGACCGTACACAACGTACGATTGCTCGTTCCAGTGTTTTCACGCATGCAGTAAAGTTTGCCTACGCGTTGAGATTTTCATTGCTGTTATCGCTGAATGATTTCACGCGACCGGTCTGGGGAAACTCGACCGATTATTGATACGAGAGCGCTCGGAGGTATGGACGGAACGCTTAACCTGTACGCAAGGATACAGGTGGAATGGTTTACACTGGCAACGTTAGGTTTGATGGTAGCCCGCCGCCGCGCTCAGTGTAAACAGAACCGTTCCGTTTATTTTACCGTAACAATTGCGCTATCTAAGCGGTTTCTACCCGGTTGCAATCGACGCTTTCTTCTTCCGCTTAAATACGCGATAATACCTTATCGTGTTGTTCCCGCGTGTCACGGTACTAATCGGCTACTTCAAGCTTGACAACGATTGTTTTGTTTTTTTTTTTATTATCCGGTTTTGGTGGTCTTCCGTAAGTGTCCGGTTTCTCGGCCTCAGAAATTCGCCGCAACAGATATTCCGTTCGCGTTTCGAGCAACGAAACGGCCGTGGACGAATGTACTCGTCTCAATTTAAGGGCAATTGTGTCTAACAGTCCGCCGTTCTCGATCGACCGTGGGCGTTCGCTTCGTTGGCGACGAACGCACGCACGCATGCACGCACTCACTCACGCACGCACTCACTCACGCATTCGCTCACTCACGCATGCACTAACGAACGCACGAACGAAACCAACCCACGGGCAAACTATTTTATTCTATCTTGTATCGTTAAACGCGTTGCTTCCCTTTCCGGCATTGGTTTACCCTACGCCGTTGACGCGTTCGCTGATAGATCAACGACTGTAAATTTACGACGAGGTTAGAATTTGTAACGCTTTCCTTGAAATTTTGTTTGATGTTGAGTTTGAAATTTGATTAAATGATGGAAGATACAAAAATGACATTTTGTAAAGTTGGAAGTACTTTTTCACGTGGAACAATGGCATATAAAGTCAATATTGGATGAAGTGCCAGTAGGTTTCGATTTTATCCCATATATTTTCATAGATTATCTACCGCAAATCGAATTTTCGGTGTTCATATTCGGAATAGGTATTGTGAACTATAATCGTTCAATAAAAGTTTTCAAGTTGATGTAATTTTTTTGAAAACGAATCTTTGAGGAACATTTATATTCAATATAAATATCTTTTATTTGATTAGAAACACTGTGTTATTTTGCATTTATATTTAGATTATTCGTTTATTTGTAGATTCAATCGGAATATATTTAAAAATCTATCATATGTGTTTTCCTGGTTTTAAACTATATGGATCTCGTTATTTTACATTAAATAAAATAAATTAAACATTTATTTACTTAATATTTTACCAGAAGTATTTATGTTTCACTTTTGATCGAAAGATGTTTCCCACGTGTGAGTAATATGACAGTCAAAGCGTTAACATATGTGCTACCACCATTTTGTTTAGAAAAATTTCATTACCGGCTATGCTATTATACACTTTTTGTTTATGTTCTTAATTAAAGACGTTGAAGTACCATGTACTATAAGGGAATGGTGGTAAACAGTATAAAAAAATATTATAGAAAATGTAGAATGGTATTTGTTTATCTTTTCTAGTATAAACTGTAAAATTGTAAGTGTCGTGCATATGTGACCACGGTTTCTCGTGAGAAATCAGAGCGTCATGTGTATGTGATGCTGGTAGCAATCGCGTTAACGGAGCGGAAACTGAATAGAGGGTGCCCAACGCAACTGGGACGCTTTGTATCTTCAAAACGATTGGAGATAGAACCAATTTTTTTATCAGACTAAATGGAATGTTGTCACACTGAAAATTCCTACCTCTCGTTCACTTTCATGGGTCGGTACAACAAAAGGTTACAATTGTATCCTTATGTTTTAAACGATATCTCGTTCATTTTAGTCTATTATTAGATGCAGCATTTTATTTTCCATGAAAGGACTGTATACTGTGCCTTGAAACTGTTCATTTGAACCAAATTATTTTTAATCTTATTGTCGTTAATTTAAATTCTATTTTTGTACAGGCTAGGCAACTGCGTTAAATAATGAATAAGAAAGTATAAAGTGTTGTCTATAGAAAAAAATACAGTTACTTTTGTTAGCAGTATAGATGTGCAAAAATGTATAATAAGTATTTACACGTAATGTCAGAAGCAAATAAAAGTTTTAAAAACGAAACAGCTGTTTAGTAACAAGGAACGTATAGTATTTAACACTGTACAGTTTTATATTCAATATTCTTTTACAGCTGGTTGTGTAAAAAGGTACGAGTCTCTGTTTGATAGGAGGTCTGGTTTATACCATAATTTATTCCTTTAATCTTTCGATAGCGGCAATCCTCTATAAACGTTGGAGCGATTTTGGTATTTCTCTCGCGAATTGATCATGAAAGGATCACAGAATTATTTTTGTTCGAGACTTCACAGTTCTTTGCGATTGGAAATTAAACAATCTTGTCATTATTTAAACTATTTTTATTTGGAAAACAATACAAACCTTATTATGCTATACGCTGTTGAATTTGCTACAAAACAATCACAAGTCTAATTAATTTATTTCTACATTAACTTTGTGAAATTGTCAACATCGTTGAGTTCATATCTTTACATTGATAAGTACGTTGTGCACGTTTAAAGTTCTCGGAAAATTCCAATGTTTTTATAAACTTTGCAGCTTAATAGAAATGTCACGCAAACATTTTATAATTATTCATTTTGTTCTTTGGGGTGAAAACGTCCTTTAAAGGTTAACGTGTGTTTTTTATTCTTTATTGTACCTGGAAACCTATTGTAGATGCAATAATATATTTACAGTGATAATTGAATAGCTTTTCAATCTGTGTTGAACGTTTTCAAATAAATGTAATGGGGACATTTTTGTATATAACCAAGAAGTTTTTTAAAATTCTGTTATCTTATCTTATCTTATTATTGTATCTTATTATGTATAAAACAATATTCAAGGAGTGTCCTCGCTTAAAAAATCAAAATACAGAATTACAAATTGTTTGGTACAACTAAAAAATCGTAATTTTATACGTTGTCGTCACTTCGTATGTAGATTTGCTAAAGTTGAATTGAAATTACCCAAGGCTCGCGTGTCTTCTTAATAATTAATGTGTAATCCTAATCGGAAGAATTGTTACTCATCTATCAATAATAGGGCAATCAAAGTAATAAAGCTGCATCGTTCGGTTACTCTCAATCGCGCAACAGCGTTTTGATATAGTCGATTCTCAACTCAGTAATCTTGGAATCTCGATTTCACGTTCGTAGAACACAATAGCGATCGCAATACGATGACTAAAGCAAGAAATACGTCTGGCAGATTCCAATAGTACGATGCTAATATTTTTTTGTTTCGCACTATTTAATCGTAATTGCGCAATCTCGTTAAAACGCGTTCACGTATAACAGATGTTGTAACGAGCTTATGAACGGTACAAAATTCCTGGACATCACAAATTTATTTGATTAGATTATTTTAAGGATTATTTAAGGATTACTTTATAAAATTGGAATTTATATAGGAATTTATATTCTTCGCGAATAATTTCATTGGGAGAATATTATAATATAATAATATTTGAATATCACCAACTTTAGTATTCTTTTTCATTTCTTAAGTACGGAAAACAAAAAGGAGCTGTAATCCTCTGCCTTATAACAGTATGTCAGGTTCGTAACGAATGTTTCAAAGTAAATTTAACAAACACAAATGTTACTCATCTCTCGTACGTTTAAATTAAAAATTATTTCATTATTTTAATTAGTTTTAATCTTCAAAACAAACGTAGATACAGAACAAGAAAGGAATTCTTCCCTTTTCCAGTAAATTAACGATAAAATAGCTCTATCAGCCATAGTTGTGAGAGAAATTGTAGGATAAGAGGTTGACGGTGTGCAATAAACCTTTTGTTTCACTTGTAATCCGATAAGGGTCGTAGAGAGAGAAATTTCTGTCGCGTTTATATTTCTATAATGATTTATAGTTTAGTAATAACGCGTTCCGCGAAGGGAAGAGCCGCGCATAAACACACACTTTGAGATCGTTTGGCCATTGGACTCTTCTCCGTAGCATAAATGGCCTATTAAGCCGGTACTCGAAGGCAATTTAAAAATAATTCTCTACATAGCCAACGCGCTGTGAAAACTGTGTCCGTTGCTCTTTGAGAACTTTACGCAACAACGTGCATCGTTATCTGAGGCCGATCGTAGCCGATAATCGCGAAGCGTAAGCTCGCGATACGGCAACTTACCGTTCCAGAGAGAGAGAAGTTGCATTCTATTAACAGAATCCTTTCTCAGGCTATAACGGGTGCAGGGAGCTCTCCGAGGAGATGCGCTTTTTATGTCACCGAGCATTCAATTTTCTCTCATAACTCGTTGTCTGATCGACCTTTGCACGCGTTGCTGCCCGCGAAAACTGTCCTAGGACAGTTGAAATCCCGTCGATGCATTTCAATGAAAATCTCGGACATCGTTGCCCTGGAAATCTCGAATTGCATTTTTCTCTCGATTGTTAAACGGTGAACCTCTTGCCTGATGATAACACGTGAAACTCGCGGTGAAGATTTTCAACAGATTTTAACAAATATAAATATTACTCAGTGGTTATGAATTCAAATTAAATATTATTTTTCTGGTATGGATTATATAGAAATTATATATTAGAAATAAATCATAGGGCAAGAGGTTAATGTAATGAATTTTCACCAACTCCGTGTTCTGTAGACTATCGTTCGATTATGATAAATTTTGCATTTTTATAATTGCCGATTTCTATTATTAACACGGTACATTGTAATATTGATTGCTGTCTGTTATTCGATTAAAAGATCAATTTTCGTTTATTAATTTTGCTGGATTCGATGAATTTTTTATTCTGACAATTGCTGGCTCTTCATTATTAATACAGTGCATCGAAATATTGATTAATTCCGGTTATTTATGAATGTACTTAATTTACCGTATAAAGGGTTTCATAACGTGCAAGATTCAAGCTGGTGGCGCTTAGAGGACACAAAGACAATGAAAAGAGTTATATAAGCGTATATTCTGTTTTTGTGTTTGTTTTTGTTTTTTAATTGAACATCAACTTAAACTATAATTTATAAAATATAAATATTAATGCATCAGAGTTTTTGATTGTTGATATGTGTTAATAGAAGCTTTACTGAAACTTATTCCCGAGCTGCAAACGTTTTTCTATTTCAGTTGTGTATAATGTTTCTTGCAATTTGAATTATTTCGCGCAGACTAAACGCGATCACGTCAGTTACTGCTGTATTTAAGTACCACAGCAAATAATTCGCAAATAAGATTCAATCAGATACATTTCTGTATGAACTTCTTCTCATTGTTTTCGTGTTGTCCATACACTTTCAAAATAGGTCATAAAACATGTCTACGTCTCATGAAGCACGTTGTACAATATACTTTACTTTTTCCGCCAATGAAATTGACATTTACGTCTCTACGAACATTAATGTGATGTGTATTGTTAAACGTTTATAGTACGCACTGCTACGTGAGTCTTTGATGATCTACGTGGAATGAATTGAAAGTCGATTGAAAAAGTCTGAGCACGGATATGTCGAACACTAACGCGATATAAAAATTTCATTACTGTTAATTATTGTTTCCAATATCTTTTTCATTAATGAATTGGTAAATTTTTATCAATACGACTGTGATTGATCATGATAATTCTTATATAATAATACTAAATTATACTTTTAGTAATAAGTAATGTCAACTAGTTTGTACATGATTTCTACGTTACATAAATTTTTTATGGAATCCTTTATGTTTCCTCACAGTATTTTATTTAAATGTATTGATGAATACATTGAGCCCGCATAGTAATGCAATCCGGTTATACGAAAAAGGTGAGAGATACATTACCATTTCATAATACGGTGTAAATTTTCAAAATGGCCACTGTTGACGATCATATGTATGTATGACCGCTTACTATCGATATGATAAAGTGGTCGGTCACCCGATTCTCAGAAGAAAATAGTATTAAGTAAAAGTAAAGGTCTTGCTACTATTATTGAATAATTAAATTCCAAAAAGAGAATATGTGATTTCAATTTCATAACTTCCATACCATTTCGTAAAAAATTGTGAAAGAAAACTGAAATATTTACATAGTAAATTTTTATTACATTATTTAAACGAAACTATATATTTTAAAGAACCTCGAAAAATGAGAAATACTCATTTTTTATTTAATTTCTTACAATTTCATAGTTTCTCATTTTTCTCGTTTTCGGGTTTGTGCTGTTTCTATCTCACATTTGAAATTTTGCAAAAAATTATTTTCTATTTTTTTATGATTCAATGACTATTGTATCGCAAACCTCATTCAGTTTGAGGTAATTTTTCACATACTTACTCAGTTATAACCTATTTAAAGATATGCATACCTTTCGTAAGGTATCCACATATAAAGTGGATTACCCGGAATTTTGCAACTCACTGCACATTATGCACTGTTTCTACTAAACCATCTGTAATGGGCAGACTGGTTTCATTCAGGTCTATAATATTTGGATCAGCCTTGCTGATTAGAACAACAAAAGATCTCTTTTTTTGAAATCTCTTCCCGCGTTCAGAGTTGTTGCGTTACTTTCCAGACATGCTGTATTAGGAGACGGAGATAAGTTCCGTTTGCATATAAATCCGACCACATATACAATCTATCAATGAGTTGCACAATCTAAATGCAATTATCGACGCTGCTTTACAGGTTATGAAAATACAATGAGTTCTTATTTTTAATAATGATTTCAATGGTATTTGCAAAAAAATTGGTAATACAACTCTTAGAATAATGAGACTCGTAAGGAACGATGCATAATTTAAAAAGTAAATAAATAAAATTCTGAGTTTTATAAACTGGTAATTTGAAAATTAAATTTGTGAAAGACATGCTTTACTTGAACTTCTGTAGCAATTTAATGTTTAAGAAGTTTAATAAATTACTGTTAGTCAGCACGGGTTATTATATTATTACAAGCGTAAATTGAAATTGATGAAATTAGGTCGTGTTTGATTTCACTTTTACGAGGAAAACTTTACTGACGTATCTGCGACGATACCATAAAACTACAATAATAATAAAAGTATAATAATAATCGTGACGAATACTAGAACTTTTTCAAACATAAACTGTTTGTGTCATATATATTAACAATTTTTATAGTTATAAAATCTTCCTCTCCAAATCAGTCAAAATTGTTATTTCAATCTTTTTTGTTTTAATTAAAGATACTGAAAATATTCAGGGCAATTAAAATGAACAAGGCTGTATTCCCTTCTCCTTCCACGTTACCTTCAGCATACCCATTGAAAATCGTAGAATATCAACACTATCGTTCATAAGTCATCGGACACTTACGTAGTAAATGTAGTACAAGATTGAATTCATTTCGCGAAGTATTGTCGATCATAAAAAGATATTAACTCTTGTTAATGCATACTGTTAAGGTATCCCAGAAAATATTGCACTATATTCGTCATTTCGTTTAATAGTTAACGTCGTTTATACATAGAATTTACTTTCATAATAAGGATTTTTTTCTCGTTAATCCTTTAAAAGTGTGTGTTAGAAACGCACTTTCTAAAAGTCCAACAATTTTTCATTAATTAATCTTAAATGATTAATTACTTCCTAAGAAGTTTAAAGTATCAGCAAAGAAGATTTTATATACTAAAACTTAACACCACCAATATAGTAGCTTTTCTTTTGAAAGAGTTAATCAAATGATAAACACCTTAAAACTCGCAATATTTTCTGAGACTTCTTAATGTTGTAGGCAACCACAAACCTCATTGTATGTTGTAAATAACTTAATGTTTTTTCACAAACATGTTCGACTTATTCAGAAATAACCGTTCCAATTAGACATGGCAATGCGTTGACGAATTCTTTTAATACATATATAAATTAGTTTCATTTTGATTTCTGTTCTTCTACTTTTCATAATTTCTCTTTTAATTTGGGACACGTTTCTCTTGTTTGCATAGTCGATCAGCGTATTACATTCTTAATAGAAATAAGATTAATAATTTCCGTTTGAAAGAAATGAAGGTAAGAAGTAGACTGCGGATTTTATGCACTCGTATAGAATCCACTGAATAGTAGAACGTAATAAAATTATCAGCTTTTATTGGTTCTTGATGGGTCGTAACTTTTAATATAACTTTTAATGGAATTAACGAATGCCAATGAAATTTATTTTGTACGGTTTATTAATTTACGAAGATAAAAATATAAAAATCTGCAGTCACGTAATATAATAGTTTAATCATTTCGTTGTTCAATTAAATAACGATACATGGTCAATACATGATACATTTTGTGAATTTATTCACAATCCAAGATTAGAATCTTGAAAGGCATGAATTAATTGTTAGCAACGATAGATTAAACCTTTCACTACGAAATCATTAAGCGTAACCGTGCACGAAGCCTACTGTTACAATATAATATTATTGTACACTAACGACGTTCACTTGTTATTACGTGTACATTACCGTTCAAAAGTTTGGTAAACAGTTCAACAAAATATTGATACACAAATTTTTCATTGTAACGAGCAGCTTATAACTTGGCCTTTTAACATTTCGTTTAGGTATTAGTTTACTACATTATAGATACAACACATTATGTACATTGTAGCACCACTTTTGTCTAATAAAAATTTTATTTTTGTTATCTATCTTATTCAAAATGTATCTTATTTTTAATAACATTCAAATAAGCTTTAGATATTCTACTCAAAGGATCATTTAAAAGTATTTATACTATTAAAAAATTGTTCGAAAATATTTCTTTAAATTTTGTCATTTTTTTAATAAAAAATTTTACAGACATAATTTGCTGTACAATTTCATTGAAATATTGAGACTAATATTTAGTTTCAGATTTTGTTCGTATATGGTTACCTTCAACTTATTAGCAAGTAATTGTTTACTGAATAAGAAAGCAAGACATTTCTTAATCTTTTGGGCGGTAAATACATATGGTAATAAAATGGGTTTTAATTAAGGAAATTTTAATGAGGACATGTAAGTACGAATAGCTTTTCTCTAACACAATTTTTCTGTCAGATAATTCAATTTTCAGGGTGCAGTGGTAGTACTTCTTGGCCAGTTTCGCTGTAGCGAAAGGGTTAAATGCTAAACTAATCCAACTAACCACATTTTCTTCGCAACAACCAAGTGTCCGAGAACTTATGAGGGATTGTGTACCTTATACCGCCACCATCAGTCAATCGAACGCAGAAAACGTTACACTATGAAGGGTAGTTTATTAGCAATAGGCCACTTTTATGCATTGACTGTGAAACTAAAGTTTTATATAACAGAACTTTTTTCTCCGTGATGCAAACATTCATACATATTGTGTCAATCATTCACACAGTAACAATTGTTTTTCGGGTCTCGTAACTAAATTTTTTTTATCGAATGTCGTATCAGAAGAAGTAATCCCGCAGCTACAATTGAAGTTGCTTTTGCGTTACTTAATATAAGATAAATAGTTGAAAGAAATAACAATTTGTTCGCGATTTTTTTAACAAGAAAATGTGTTAATATTTATTCCTTATTATTATTTATTATTTTTAAACATGTCGATTAATACTGTAAGGTTTTGTAAATATTCGGGTAGCCTAAAGTAGAGGTCAACTACGCATACATTGATTATTCAGGCTGCCCACATGAGACTATCATTTAAAGAAATTCAGTCAAACAAAACTTTCCACCGTCAATTTTACTAATCCCACATGTACGAACTTTCCATCAAATTATACCATCCGTATCGAATCAAGTCAACTAAATGCATGCGCAGTGCCTCGCAAGTTAACCTAAATCTTCTCCAAAAGAAAACATTTAATGAGGAAAATTGCATTTCATGTTTTCGATATACTTTTATTTTTATCCATTATCGACCACTCTTTCTAAGCATCAAGCATTCGACTTATATTCACACAAGACAAACGATCGCGCAAAAAAACTTTCCAATTTATACGTTCGCCGCCATAGATCCCCGATAACATACCGTTCCTTTCCTTACCTCCTCGAAGTACACGAGCGCAATCAATATTTATCACTGACCATTGTCCCGGCATCACGTTACCATTATTCCTCGACCAAGGGATCAACGGCGCAAACTATATCCGCGTCTCATCGCGCGGCGCGATCCGATCGCGGGCCCGCGATTAGATTACTTTCTTCTCTCGTTTTTCATCGACCTCGGTCGACGTCATCCTTCAAACGCATCGTTGCATCGTATCGTTGCATCCACGCAACCAGCGGTTCACGTCACGGTAACATCCGAAACCACGAAACCGTGAAATCACGAAATCGTGGGAAAAAAAGACCATGATGCCTTTACCAATGAAATTTAGATGCGAATCTTCTGAAGTGATCGAGCCAGACGGGGACAATCCTACGCTATCAAAGATAGCAGGAAAACGACACAGAGGTTTCGTTGAAATGGGATTAACGCGCGTCTGTTGATAAAGACACGCGGGACACGTGAATGAAACAATAATAAACGAAAAAAAAAGAAAAAGAAATACGGAGAATTGTGGTGACCGCGGCTATTCAACGAGAGAAAAAGTTGTGTGTTTCGCGGGTGACGGAAAACGCGCGACGGAAACGGAGAGTGAAAGAGAGAAAGAGAGATAGATATCGGTGCACGAGGATTACCGACGTCGACGGAGATAGAGAGAGGGAGAGAGAGAGAGAAAAAAAGAAAGAGAAAGAGAAAGAGAAAATATCGACGGAACTTGACGGATAACGCAGAAAAATGTTCAAGCTCGCCGGACGCCAAGAATGGGAAGCTTTGACAAAAGGTAAATGGCGGCGCGGCCATGTCTCGGTTCATCCCCGACCACCCATCGATATTTTCATAGGGGACGTTCTCTGGAACCCGGAACGCACCGTGCCGGTTCTAACACGTTTTCGGTGCAGGGTGTGTGTCGAACCGTAATAGGAAAAAGAAACAGGGATTATTCATTTAGAAAATCGAACGGGCTTTTTTTAACGAGTTCGCCGGAGGCTAATACGCACGTGACGGTTCTTTTTTTTCTTCTTCGGTTACCCCTTTCTTCTGTGTTTGTTTGGTGACTCGTAATTTAATGCGTGATTTGTTGCAGTCATTTCTGAGCTTGGGGGTAAATATATTGATTAGTTTGTTATATCGTTTTCAAAGAAATGGATATTTGATTGCAGATGTTTGGGATTAGAGGATTGGGGATATCGTGATGAATTAAGATATTCATTAATGTTATTGTACATATCAGTTGGAATCAATGCAAGTTGAGAAAAGTAGTACTTACGATTTCTGTAACTTTAGGAATGTAATTTGAAGTTTAACTAATTAATGAGTTTCTATGACGTTTGTTAAACCAATTCAACAGACAATTTCAATTCAATTAAGAAGTTTTTGTATAAATTATTACTTTCTCAGTGATGCAAACGTTTTGTTGCATTTGAAAAATTTGCGATCGCTGTAAGTCTATAAAAATCTGAAGTTTAAAAATGGAGAATTCTTGTGTCGGTTCAAATTTAAAATACGGGGAAAAACGGTGCGTTCCGCGTGCAACGAACTGCATTCACATGTTTATTACCTTGTTACGGGTTCGAGCATACGGCGCGCGGGCTATAATATTAGGCGTACGTGGCATGATACGTGCGTGCGTTTCACCCCCATAAGAGCTCGAAAATCTCGCTTCTTTGCTCAACGGATGAATCACGCGACGGAAGTATGGAAAATCGATACACGTCCTGCGAAGGATACGAGTCAACTCGCTAACTTGAATTCTATTCCTATGGACAGAATAAAGAAAGTTTGGGAGTGGGGTGCGGGATGAAAGCAAATGAAAAATCGGGGCTTATATCACTCGGTAACTAGACTGTGAATCTTCACTTACATTCATGATTTTTATAGAGAGATTCGAAAAGCTTGCAAACACATAAAAATATATTTCTGCTACTCAGGGAAACTTGATCGAATTAACAATGATTTCTTTCATAGTTACGCTTGATAGAATTACTTGGCCGTTAATCAGTTGTTAGGGAAGGAAAAGAATTTTATTCTATGTTTATATTTACTTTATCGTAATAATTGATAAAAATTATTTTATCACATTTACCGAGAATTTGGACATTGCAACGGTTTTAAAATTGCATAAGTGTAAATGAGCACGAAGTTATTCCCAGTTGCATCGAACTGCAGCTGATCGTTCCTAAAGTATTTTCGAGGACGTAGAGAGGCGTAAAATTACCCGCAGAAGTGCAATTCACTCTTTTTTCTCTTTTTCTTGCGACAGGCAAACGTGTCCGTAACGCTGAGCAATGAATCATACGATCGATCATCGAAAACCGACCGTAAGGCGGGGTGTTCGTGTTCTCATCTTGTCATTGTTTTCTTTTCTTCTTTTCAGACATACGGCTGCAGCTGAACGAACAGCTGAGATGTCTCGACGTCAGGATGGAGGCACAAGTCGCCCTCGTCGCGGAGCTTCAAGATTTTTTTCGAAAGAGAGCCGAGCTCGAGCTCGATTACAGCAAGTCTCTCGACAAGATGGCCAGAAGTATACAGCTGAGGCATAAAGAGCAAAAGCAGAAGTATATATTCAGTTTTTTTCGAAACCGTGGTTGGAAACTCTACAGGCTGCTGGAAAGAAAAAAGCTTCGGTGCACACTGATGCTTAAAAATATTCTGACATTTCGTACATTTGTACAGTAATATTATACATTTAATGAAATATATAAATTAGAAAAGAACAGAAATGTAATATATTAAACTCTTTCATTAAAAGACGAAGTAATGATATAATAATTTGAAGATTTTGAGTATTGCTATTGTCACTTATGATCGTTTGAGGTTTCAGGAAATAGAAAAAAATCTTTTGAATTTGTTTACAACGTAAGGAAATTTGATTTAATAAACATGTATTTATATATATATCCATAATTCATAATCACATTATGAAGTATTTAAGTGAAAAGTTTATGTCTGATTAAATTTTTGTTTCAAAAACTGCATGTGTATTTGTAAAGATTTTTAATGTCAGATTAATTTTTACAAAGTATGTTAATAATTATCTTATACTATACATTTTCCAATATTTTGAAAAAGTAAAAAGGTATAGTGTTTTAAATGAAATGTGTACCGTAAAAAAGTATATCTTTCTGAAAGAATTTTTTTAAAGAATTTTAAGAAAGGCTTGCAGAAGTTAAAGTAAATCAGTCAGACGTAGTTAAAATTTTCATGCCTATCGTAAAAATAAAAGTGGTTCTGAGAAAAGTATGTTCAAAGCTTTGAGCTGACGAGTTACATGAATCGTTTTGTTCAGAATGTTAAAACTTCTTAAATTTCTCGACTTTTTAGATTGAACTTGTTTAAAACTTTTAAAATGATATCAATGAAAATACATGATATAAACGGTCTTTTAATTTTAAACGGTTATATCTTCTTAATTGCTACAAAGCTAATTATTTTCAATTTTCTATCAATTCTTGAAATTGCATAGTATTGTTACATGTTTTATTTAGTTCTAACTTTAATATCACATTTCATTGTACAGTTTTCTTCTGAACTTCTTTGAAATTATAACAAAATTAAAACGTTATTTAAAATAGTCGAGTTTGTGTAACATTCTGTCATTTCTTTGTTTCTTTCAGTGTATCCCTTCAGCCTGTAGGGTCGATACTGATATTTTCATAATTTAATATATACGTAGAGTTAAAAATATTTTCAAGTAGTTTTTTATATTATAAATATTTCAAGTATTTTTAGATATTATAGATTTTCAAATATTTTCAAGTATTTCTTGATATTATAATTTTCAAGTGTTTCTCTCTGATATCGCATGGAATGGCGCGAATTTAGCGTTGTTTCGATCTACTAGTAAACTCGAGCAATTTTTAGGCGAGAACACTGGCCGTTATTCTCCAGCTACGCTTGCTGGCAACAACTTATCAAGGAGACGAAGTCATTGAGCCAAGACCACGCGGCTCTTTCGGAAGTGTACAGCACGCATCTCGTTGGCCGTTTAAACCAGGTGATGGAAGACGTCCAGCGGATATACAAGCGTGTGAGTACAGATCAATTTTACCCTGGGATGCTCCCAGTAGGAGTTATTGTCCCAGTGCAAATACCCACGATAAAACCAACTAAGTACACCACTGTTATGTGTGTTTAACAGCTTAGTATGATCTGATTAACAGCACCTTATCATCTTTACAATGCGAACGTCTTTCAGAATGTGTAACATTAATCAATAGCATTCGCATAAGAAACGAATTAAGATTATTATTAGATTAATGAAAATAAATATTTGTATGAAAATGTTAATATTTTATTTAGCTTTATAGTTGGTTATTTATTAGTTTTTTTTTTAAATCCGACGTTAAGAGCTAAAAACTTTTAATCGATCTTTCAGTAGCAATAAATATAGCAATCGTGAGTGAAGAGTCCTTTGAGAAGATATTGAGAAATTTATTAATAGACTTTTTAATAGACTCGTTAGTTGAAGTCCTAAGAAATACTATTGTTCTTGCTGTACGAGCACTAACTCTTTTACTCAACCGTGAAATCAAACATCGATTCTCGTAAATAGAAGATACCGGTTTGAGTCGACTGAAACACGTTAATAAAAAGGAAAGTACACATAATAATCTCAGAGATTGCCAGCAGATTAAACTTTAAAGTATGCAAATTTCCTCGATTGTTTTCTACGTCGTCACAAAGGCCAGACTTTATAGAATGAACTCTCCTTGCCTTGTTATTTATTTCGCAGCTACATTCATTACAACTACTTTCCCGTAAATAATTCCTTAGACAGAGAAGGAAATCTAAAAGTCGAATATTAATAACTAGAAAACAGTCCCTCATTAAGAGGGAAATAAATATTTATCAGCATATTGTACCAGCAAACGTATCATTTAATTGCTTAACACTAGAGCTACCGAGCATTTATTGATATGTAATCCTTATAAAGATTGTAACAATACATTTTTTCCGTTTTCTTTTGATATGTGTTATAGTATTTAAGTGAAACCATTTATTTTCATTGTAATTCTGAATATTCAATACTTTCAAAATATCAATAACTGCAAAGAAAGAAAACTAAAACTCGTTATTTTGATGGTTACGGTAGTTCCAGTGTTAAGCAACAGAAAGTCAATACATAATTCTTCTTTCCTCAGTTTTCAAAAGTTCGGTCTGTAATAATTTCGCTTTTTACGGGGAAGCTTTTCGAAAAAAAAACTTTTGTTCACAAAGGGTTAAAGGAAACTGCTACAGTTTCCGCCGCACCTTCTTCGTTTACTCGGTTATTCGATACGTCAATCTTCAGCACCTGTAGATTTCTTTGGGAGTCCTGGTCTCTGCTTACCGCTACAGGTATCCGTGTCCCTGAATTTTGTAACCGTATACCGCACTGTACATTTCAGAACATTCACTTCGACTGCAATTCCCCTTTCAATTGTCAACGTCGCGCCTATGGCTGCCTAGGTTTCCATAGCGTTTGTTTTGCTCCCCGACTCGTAACTGCGATCGAGTACTCGTTGTCGAAGTTAACTACCGCAGCGAAACTCTCGCGAAAGTTCAAGGGAGAATCACAAAATCTGCATGCACGCTGCATGTGAACGCATAAAATCCACAGTCTAATTGCTGCTTGCTCATTTCGTATATGATTTTACGACGATTTATCCCGTTAGTTTGTGTGCCTCGTGGATTAGTTGCTCCTTTCATCTCCGTGAAAGCCTCGTTTTTCTTTAATCTGTTAACTATAAAATTTAGTTTGAAAAATCTCTCAATAAAATAAAAAAATAAAGTGTGTACTTCTCAAACGCAGGACGAATGAATGTGGGGTATACTTTAATGAAAAACCAGAGCAAGACAAAGAAGACCTATATGCTTATCTGAAAAAATAAATAATTCATCGCTGAAAGAATTAGTATCATTTCAAGCTTTAAGATGCGCGTATACTCGTCAACCGCAGTTAACTGGTTAATTGGCATTAGAACTATCGTGCTAGTAAAAACGATTGGTATTTAATCCTCCTATCTTTTAATTACTTATTTTAAATATTAGTAGTTACACTTGTAATTCTAGTGTTAAAGAATTTTGTGAGCAACGTGCAATCTCTGTTGCTTTTGATTTAAATTACTGCTAAATAAATCCCATTAACTCTTTGTCATACACGACAAATATACTTTTGCACTTATTGGAACTGTTTTATTGTTAATAATTTATTATTAAAGGGAGAATTCCATAGGTACCCTATGTCTGCACTTGCTTGAAAGATTAACAATTAATGTTAGGACAAGAATATTTGATTGTAACTTAAAACTATAAGTTTTATTAACATTTGCATTCGTTAATTTTATTTAAGTTCTAAAGGGTTAGAAATATTTTATGTGTTTTAAATCGCAATAACTCTTGTTCTATTATAAAATGAGTGCGATCTAATATTAAATATGTCCTTTTAACAGTAACGATGATCATTTAATTCCTATCATTGCTTCTAAGTATTTTAATTCGAAATAAAATTTGTGGCAATTGACTGTCTGGTAAAAGTTCTTAGTGCAGCACAACACGTAATAAAGTGAACGAATTGATCACTCAACCCAATACAGTATTCCCCCTTGTAATTGCACTTTGTCGACCCCCTCACGATGGTATCGTCATCCCCACCATATCATAGGGCTTTCGTTCCATCTGACTGGCTCATAATCGACGCTCTTTATTTCCTTCTAAAAAAAAACCAAAGCCCGCCGTCAGCAAATAAAACAATTGCAAATTTGTCCCCAGTGCTGTTTATAACCATATCATCGCGAACCAAAAAATGCAATTTCGTGGTAGCAAAAATTAGAATTTTCCCTACAATTGATACTGTGTATTGTTCCTGAAATAAATCTAGTCATCATAAGAAATAATCATAAATAAACGTAATAATAATAAATAATAAAGTCTTGAAGTAATTTGTTAATAGGTAAAAATAATAGCACATTATTTAAACAAATATTCAACGTATAAAGAAAAATATTACATTGTATTTTAATATCTTGTAACTTCATTTGTATTGCCAGTAATATTTCAATTGCGTAGGAAAACTGATAGCAGTTAATTTTACGAAATATCCATAAAGTAAAACCACAGGATATTAAATATAATCGAATTAAACTTTCCAACAATTTCGAATCGATAAAAGAGAAATTTCGAAACTACGTTACCATTTTGTCACACCGATAACAACTATTTATATTTCTACCCGTGACTTAAGCCAACGCACAAAACAAGTGTATTTATCCTAAACACGAGCAGTCTACAATTACCTAAAAATACATTCTCGAAACTTGTAAGCAATATTCTATAACCTGCGATCATCTCATCGCAAAGTATACCGCACAGAAAAATAAACGGATTTTCCGATCGTTTTTCAGTGCCGTGAAATAGGTTATGAGACCCACGAGGAAATACTCCGAGTGCTGCACGAGCTCCACACCACGATGAAGACGTACCAGGCTTACCAAGCGGAGTCGAGGCAAGCGGAAACGAAGCTCCGGGTTGCGGAGCAACAGCGCACCAAGCTAGAGGTGGCGAACGCTCCGCCCGAAAAGCTCGCGCGTAGCAAAAAATACAAGCTCATCGAGAAGGAAGTGAACAAGGTACACAATAGAAATCAAGGCCAAGCCTGGGTTACGATTCGACTTTTGAGCTACCACCGCCACCGCCACCGCTGTCGCCGCCGCCTGACCCTGCCTACTCGCCTCCCTACCTTCGCGAATCTCAAACCTCGAGCTTGTACTCAACGCTCGCGCAGTCTATCGATTTTCGTCGTGGAGTTCCCTCGTTGAACACTGGTCACTTGCGTCCTTGCCTTCGTCTAGGTTCCCTCTTTCTTCTTTTCTTATCCTTTTCCTGGTCTTTATCCTTCACTTCGATTTTCCTTGGGGAGTCCCCTTGTTGAACACTGATTGCTTGCATCCTTGCCTCTGCTCCTCTTGCTTTTCTCGATTCTCTCATTTTTCTTTATCTACTTCAATCTTCCTTGTAGTGTTCCCTGGTTGAACACTGGTCACTTGCGTCCTTGTGTCCTTGTGTTTGTCTAGACTTCCTCTCCTCTTTTCCTTATCCTTTTTCTAGTTTTCTCTTTCACTTCAATTTTACTTGGGAAGTGCCTTTGCTGAATACTGGGGGCTTGCATTCTTGTCTCTGTTCCTCTTGATTTTTTTTAATTCGTTCATTTTTCTTTGTCCACTTCAATTTTCTCTGTGGAGTTCCCTCGTTGAAAACTACTTGCGTTCTTGACTTTGTATGTACTTCCTCCTCTCTTACCTATTCTTATTTTTCTTATGTTCTATTTTTATTCTTCATCTGTGTTGCTTTCTTCCTCTTTATTATACTTCTTCCAACGGTTATCTTCCATTCCGTCGCTTTTCTTCATCTTGGTTATTGTTATCCTTATCCATAGGAAAATTAGTTTTTAATGGAATCGATTATTGCATTTTAATTATTGCCAGTAATTTGAGATCAGATTATATTTCGTTCCATTCTGATCGAACACAGTTAGTTAAGTCATTGTTTTCACCTATGTTGCCATCTCCCTTCTTTTGATTTATTTTTCTTCTGCTCTTCTTCCTCCGCTTCAGCTTTTTTCGCAGAGTTTCTTCATTGAACATTTTGTATCTTCTCTCCTCCTTCTTGTTCTTCTTTTGCTCTTCTTCCATTTTCTCTCTCTACTTCTCCTCTTGATCTTCGTCATATCTCCTTCCTCATCTTTGCATCGAATAAAGCGTATGATTTCATTCATACGACTTCGAAACATCACGCGCCGTTACGTTAATTTTAGAACCTTCCTAGACCCACGGCATACACTATACACTTCCGGTCGGAATTGAAATCATCAGCATCAAAGGTCGCGCAGTTCACGAAAATAGAATCCAGAAGCGCACTGTTTCCTACTCATTTGTCGAGTCCACACGAAAGAGTGATTTGACCTTTTCAATGCTGCTGGTCGTGTAAACAAGCCTAACGAATTAGGCGCTGCCAGTGTTACGAGCACGTTTACACGTCCGCTGAATCGGACAACGCGAGTCCTGTCAGCGCGTTTCACGTATCTAATGTGTTTGTTTTCGGGATGAAACATTGTACGTGTTTCTGCTGATTCGTTTAATCGACCGTTGAACTCGTAGCATACTAGGCTTTCCATATCAGTAGTTCCATGTTTTTATTGTACAAAAATGTTAATTAGAACTACCTTCATACCATATTATCACTTCTAATTCTTTTAATTCATCAACTACCCGTCATTATTGTGAATTACATTTTTTTCTTTAATATTTCATTTTTATAAAAATCTTTTTTTCTTTAATGAACGAAACTATCCTAACATTAATATTACATGTTTACGATCTGGTGTATAAACATTTCCTCCGTTAAATAATTTTACATGAACTAAATCAAGCGATAATTAATTAACGAAAAATCTGAAGAATGCTGGCGAAGAATGAGAAAGTTTCTTAAACACAGATATATTTTCTATCGCAGTCTGCTATTCGAATTAACATTTTTCTTCGGTTACACAGAGAAAGTGAACAATAACTTCACAATTACGTGAAAACTTTTATACATAGTAGTCCACTTTACGTACGCTCAACTGATTCATCGATAGCATCCAACGTCACGAGAAACAGCAGTACTTTCACGATCACATGGTATTTGTTTCCCCAATCCCTATTTGATGCATTATCATAAATTCAATTTTCTATTTTATCAATATTGTAAAACACATTGCATTAGATTTTCGGAACAGACAATCGTTTCGAGCTTCGAAAAAGACAAAAGGCATAGAAAAAATGATAAAATAGTCCGACAAAAACGTGTTTCATGGTTTCCGCAGCGTGACGGAGGTTCTCGTGTCGTGTTCACATTGAACAAGCTCGTCGAGTCATACGATCCCACGCGTCAGGATTAAAACTCGGTTGGTTCCCGCGAGAATATTCTCATTGCCCGGCACAAACGTTCGTAACGAGGATGAACCGTCGATTAGAATTGATCAGGGCTGACCTGCATTCGTTGCGATTCGTTTCAGAGAAAGAACAAGTACCAAGAGGCGAAGCTGAAAGCGTTGAAAGCGAGAAACGACTACATTTTGTGTCTAGAGGCCTCAAATACGACGATACACAAGTACTTCGTGGACGATCTGTCGGATCTCATCGACGTAAGTTGCGCTAAGATGTGTGCCCTTGATGGAAGAGATATAGCATTGGCCGTGGAATCGATCCAGCGCTGAAGCGCCCGTGTTTCGGCCACTGGGACAAAAGAAGTGACGAAAGCGAGGCTGCGGAAGGTCTTGGGCCTTGCTCAAAGCCATAGGAATGTGAATTTCCATCCTTTTTAGAGCGAAAATTTTTCTTTATTTTCATTGAATTCTATTTATCTTGATCACTTTGGTGTAAGAGTAGCAAACTTTTATAATTATTTGAAAGAAAATTTTTAAACAGAATGTTATGGTATTTAAACAGGTTCTTGCATTATTTGTATGTATGCTTATGAATTGATACTAACATGGTTGTAGTTTTTCGTTTAATTTAATTTTGCATTTTTAAATTCACCATTCAACACATTTTTTCCTTTCCCAAAAAGTAAAGTTGAAGCCTTAAAATTATTTAACTAATTATTTTATTTTCTAATATTTCTTAGGATTTAAATAACTGATAGTCAAATATTTCAATGTTCACCAACAACAGAAATTCGTTCATTCAAAGTAAAGTAAATTGAAAAGAAAATAAACCACCAGTATGATATTTATTGAAGCATCAACACAGAATGGTGTGTGTAAATAGTTTCATGATTCGTGTCATTAATACATTCGCGGCCGGTAACATTTTCACTTTTCTCTATCTGAAAGTCAATGGAAACAAAGAAATCTTAAAGCTAGAAGGTTTTATTAAAAATAAGCTAGCTTTTATTAAAAATCAGAAGGAAAATGCCAATCCAAAAATGAGAAGATAGCTGACGTAAATTCGCGTCATTGACCGTTCATGCATGAATAAAATTCAGTAATTACAGATCATACTTACGATCACGCTGTACCGTTTCTGTTGAGGGTAAATTATATTTCACAAACCACTGACACGTTTGGTTTATCGGAGAAATCGCACTTACTATACCAGTTTGCGAGCCTTAAAAGTGCATTGAACTGGCTTCTCGATGGCGTGCGGGTGACCTACTACCCGCTAATGACTGGGTCACCAACTACCGTCGAGCGGTTCAGCTGGCAACAGGTTAACGAGACACGAATAAGATGATCACTTGATCTAAATGTTTCAGTGCATGGATTTCGGTTTTCACAATTGTATCGCTCGTGCATTGCTGATGCACTGTAGCGCGGAAGAGGGCAGACAACGCTCGTTGCAGTCCGGCGCCGAACAGCTGGCTGCCTGCGTTGGTGCTCTAGACTCCAGAGCGGACAAACAGAGATTCCTGGAATCTCATCATTCAGCTTTCATGATCCCGAAGAAGTTCGAGTTCCAAGGGCAACGAGGAGATGAAGTAAACTCTCTGAAACCCACGAAGTCCCAAGTTCATACGTAATAAGATCCAAATACACCCGGGCTTATCGTGATCTATTAGAAGAAGCTGAAACAGATATTTTCCTTTTTGAACAAAAGATCTGAATAGGGCTTTTAACCTTTTATTTACAATGAGTGTTTATATGTACTAACTGACAGAAGTATGAGACCAAGTATTTCTGTTACCTGTGGAAGGAAATATTGTTAAAGTGTAACGCAAATTATTTACCAAAGTGAAACAGAAATAATTTTGGTAACTATTGATTTCGCAAGTTTTATTATATCACAAGATAATATTATCTTCTTTCATTAATTATGAATTCTAGTCTCTTACTTTTGCTCAGCTGTACGTATATATCACGGAAAAGTAATTAGTATAACAAATTGAATGTTTTATTAAATTGACAACGTTAAATGTATTATTATATCTTACACGGTAATTGTTGAGATGCTTGAAATAATTTAATGACACGAGCGGAGTTGGTATACAGGTATTATAAATATACAACTCAGGATTAAGCCGAACAATTTTGGACGTTAATACGTAAACGAGAAAAAGTTAGTATCCTTCAATAATATGGGGCATTAACGGTGTTCGACGCTTCGCAGACGCCAGAGCCTGAATTGCAAAAATTGTTGCACGCTGAGATGGAGCAACGATTGACACAGTTGCAGCAGAGGGTAACGTCTTTGCGAACGGAGTCCGAGGAAGTTTGGAAAACTTTAGAAACAGCAGAAGCTAGTCTCTTGGAAATGTTAACAGCGAAAGACTACGACTGCTCAAGGTATTTCGGAGAGAACGCAGTACCTACGTCGAGGCCTCCAGAAACCTTGCAAATAAAGCTTAGAGCCGACAGGCAAGAAACTGAAGAATTCTACCTCACGGTGAGTTAGCTACTTTTTCCATGAGAAACGTGTCAACTTAAATAATTATTAGTACACTACAAAAGATATTTGCGTATTTCAGTATTTTATTAAAAGTTCTAAGAACATAAAGAACTTGAGACAACAATCTACTGAATTGAAACATAGATACATGAAATTAAATACAAAATAAATTTCAACCTAAATTTTATTAAAAATATAATTAACAATATAGTTAACAATTTTTAATCTTGTATAGAAAAAAACAAAACGCATGTGTTTCGTTGTAATTTTCTAGAAATTCAGGGAATACCTGCTTGGCACCTCCAGAATAGCTAGACTAGATGCGAAACAAGAATACATTAGACAGAGTTTGTTAGACGGCTCAACGGCAAGTCCGAATCCGTCGCTGTCGACCACGAAGCAGAAGCAAGCCCGCCGAAAGCGTATCGGCCGGTTGCAAATGAACGGACAGCCAAAGTTGTTCGGCGGTTCGTTGGAAGAGTACTTGGAGAGCACGAATCAGGAGATACCATTGATCATGAAGAGTTGCATCAGAGTAATCAATCTGTACGGCCTTCATCATCAAGGTATCTTCCGGGTCTCCGGGTCTCAAGTGGAAATTAACAATTTCCGCGAATGGTTCGAGAGAGGAGAGGACCCGCTGGCGGATGTAACCGACGCGTCGGACATAAACAGCGTGGCCGGCGTGTTGAAGCTCTATCTACGAGAGCTTAGGGAGCCACTGTTCCCTATCATTTACTTCGAGCACCTCATGGAATTGGCGCAGCTAGAATCGAAACAAGAATTCGTCAACAAAATGAAGGAATTGATTTCGAGTCTTCCAAGACCGGTTGTCATTGTAATGCGATATCTATTCGCCTTTCTAAATCAGTAAGTATCTTCTTTTATCGAAACAAGCTGCAGCTTGTACCTCTAATTATTTCTTTTTTATGATGTTCGGCGGTGCTTCCAGTAATATTTTTTCCATAAAGAAAATTTAATGAAATAATATTTCACGCAAACAGCCTTTCCGAATTCTCGGATGAGAATATGATGGATCCTTACAATCTGGCGATCTGTTTTGGACCTACGTTAGTGCCCGTGCCGGAGGACAAGGACCAAGTACAGTATCAGAACCAAGTGAACGAACTTATCAAAAACATTATCACATTCTGCGAAGAGATATTTCCGGAGGACATTGGAGGTACTCAGTACGAAAAGTACATCAGTAGAGAACCGGACGACGCGTAAGTGTAGCTTAGTGTAGGCAGACAATTTGTCCGATTGTTTTCTGGCTAGAAAGGTCAGCAGCTAGAATAATTTTCTTTTTTCTGTCGTTTTACAGAGATGTAGGCGACTCACCGACGGATCAGGTCCAGGAAGACATGGATTCGGAGGTGTACCCGTCCGAGGATGGTGAGTGAGAAATCAGTTTGTGCTGCACCTTCGGAATCCGACAGTGCCCGATCTACGTTCCTTTTGTGTATTCCCAGAATCGGAAAACCTTGAAGCCACAGCGCAATTCGATTTCAATGCAAGGTCCGAAAGAGAGTTAAGCTTCAAAAAGGGGGATACCTTGACTCTATACACGCAAGTCAGTAATGACTGGTGGCGAGGTGCCTTGGCTGGTAGAGAGGGCCTTATTCCCGATAAATATATTATGATCAAGATAAAGTAAGTGCGATTTAATCACTCGCAATGGCCGATTATATTCGTCGAGAATGCTTTTTAATGTTTATCGCATTCATAACCATGCGGTGTTACGCGAGTTCCACAACAGAACTTGAGTTCTTTCAGCTGTTCAGGAGCTTTGTCTAGATCTTAGGTGGAGCAATAGTAGTTACTAGTTCCATCGTAACTTAGTTGCTCGCTGTTTGGAATGATTTGTCTTTTTCTCTGGCCCTTCACTCTTTCTCCAATTAATTGTAGGAAGTTTAGATACGAATCCGTAATATTCCATATTTTCGAGGACAGTATAAGTTCCCCTTGCGTCAGCATTTAACAATGTCTAAAATAGTAACTGGGATTTTAATCACTTTTAATTACTAAGGATGCCGTGGAATACCTCTGAATTACCTACAAATTACCTGACTCATCTCTGAAACAATTAATTATTGGACATACGTTTTCGGTAAAACTTTCGTTGTAATTTGAAATTTTTTTCAATAAGTACTATCGACCTGTACATTTCGTATCTACGCTTTCAAAATATCCTGTACACAAGATTAAATTAAATTTCATCGAAATGCTGAAAGGTCAACCCCTTACCTTATAATGTCGTGTCAAGCTCGTGACGTACGTTTCAAAATAAATATTATTTTTGTTATCAATCGTTAACCTTTGAAGTAAACGTAAACATAGAACCATGTACGGACTTATGTTTTTATGTAGTAAATTATTTACGATAAAGTAGTTCCAGCAAGAACAATCGTGAAAGAAATTATAGAGCAAGGGGTTACCTCATAACATACAAAGGTGAAACGATCAACATACTTTAACATGCACAATTCCTGAAAGGTCCCAGGACTTTTGTATCGTTACTCTACTTCATTTTGTTCATTTTCAAACCTAATGCTATCAAGAATTAGAAATATCATTCATTAAAAATATTTATGTTTTGAAATTTCTACCCTAGAAAATAATTACAACAATTAGTAACAAAAGAAATATGCATTGGCGTTCCTGTGTGATCACACTTCAGATGACAATAATTGACACGTTGACTGCTATATCACTTCAACTTAAAATGTCACAATTCTTCACACAGATTTATATATTAACCGTTCTTTAATCCTAAATCAGCAGTCTCTGTGTTAAAATCGATAAGACCACGCAAAGAAGCACAGACCCTGGTCCCAAACGATTTTACCTTCAACAGCGAGCATCTATTTTTCGATTTTTCTAATGGTCCTTATTTCGTGTCCCACTATAAACTGTCCGATGGTCTGTTTAGGGACGAGGAACGTGAAAAGGAACTCTTGAAATCGTCCAGCGAGGAGTCGATGAGAAGACGAACCTCGAGCTCGGCCGACAGCGTTCTATCGAGCAACAACTCGCCGCTGATGGGCCCATCTGGTAATCCTTCGACCTGGTCCTCTGGCATCGCGTCCGACACTGCATCGACTAACCTGACACCCACACCGACGGCTGCGGGCGCGATCGCAACTGACAATACCGGGAATAGCAGCAGCGTTGTCCCGACCCTCGTCACAAATGCACCCTGCATCTCGTCGACGCAGCCGATCATCAGTCGAGAGGTATTGGAAACTACCGTTTAGTACGAACGCTTGTTCAACCCTTTTTTATTTTTTTCTTCTTCACGTAATTGGTTTGCTTGTGTACATTTTTTTTGCGACGCACTCGCAAAAGACTGAAACTCTAGGCACAAGTGCATGGCTGTGTGTTGCGCTGTTATTTCGAACTCGATTTCCTTTTCGAATGCAATACCGATGAACGACCCAGCTAGGTGTTCACCGAAGGAATGACGAGAAAAACTTTTGATGTTTTTTTTTTAGAGGCTTTAGAACGTTCCAGGGTGATCACCCTCGAATGAGAATGGCTCTGAAAGTTTGAAATCTACTTTTTCAAATTTTACTTAGATCATAAAATGTTCCAAGAAGTTTCATTTTACTGTTGTTTTATATAATTTATATATTATATTGTTTTATAAATTATATATAATTTTCTTTTCTTCCGGGAATCGATTGGAAAGTTGAACTTCGGTTCATTGGTGAACACGTGGCTGAAGATCGAGTTGCAAGTGCGTAGGAACGAGTTCAGCACCGTTGTACGGAGCGGACTTTGATTAGCTGCACGCGTTACACCTTCTGCAAATTTCGGCATTGCTTTTATTTCACAACACGAAGAGGAGAATCTATCGCGGTACGGAATTTTAGTCGCAATTGCGAGCATTGTCGCGTCGTATTAGGTACCGGAAGAAGTTCGTGCGGTTTTGCAGTGTACAGATTGTTCGACAGTCGATTTCGAACTTTGCTATTTTCTTTCAAAGATTTAAAGTCAAACTTGTATAGAACATTTACAGTTAAATATTCAATGCTGTTACGGATATGTGTTAATTGTCAGTTTCTAACATTGTCCTTTTTACAATTTATCAAATTTAAAAAAAAATTACAAAACAATTAGAAAGAAGGAAATATTTTTTTTAATTTTCATGTTTCTGTGAAATTTGCTAACTACTTTCTTAGAACGAATTATGAAAGAATTAATTACTTTTCTACTTCATTCTTTTTTTTTCGTAATATAGCTTTTTCTTCAAAATAATCATCAACAGTTATGTGAAGTATTTGCTTTTTTTCATTCTTTTTTGTACATATTTTCGTTGATTCAAATAACTGATTAATATTTTGGATAATCTTGATTGTACTTTAATATTTTACTATTTAACATAGCGTCGTTTAGAAACTTAATTAATTTTTTAATGATGTGTTTATTCACTTTTAAGATATCACTCGTAAACAGATCTTGTTTCTGGTATCTTACATACCATACCGCGGATTTAATAATCTGCATATTCCTGTACACAAACTACATTATATTTTTCAAAATATTTCATTACCAACTTCGTAGCATGTGACGCACCAATTTTTAATGAAATTATAATTTTAAAACTTAAATTAAGGAACCAAACAAAATCCACATGCTCAATTAATTAAAATTGAAGTGTATTTTATAGTATTCATTCAATTTATTTAAAATATTTATTTTATATTCTTCAACGCTTAATTAAGGAGAAACATACATTTCCCTGAAAAGGATATTAGAACTCGAGTACGATCCGTAATTAAAGTTTCTCAAACAATATGACCGTAGCGAACGCGTCTATCTCCTAAGTACTCCATAAATTTCATCCAAGTAAACACTTTTATCGTCAAGAAGTAATTTTTACTTCATTCATTAAAAATCATTCAGTTTATTCCGAAAGAACTCAATTATTTTATTTATGAAAAAGATAATTATATTACTTTTATTAAACCATTTCATAAAATTTCATCAAAAGTCTACAATGCATACATAAATTGAAAGCACAACAAACTTGTTGAAATGAACACTATAAATGAAAAAGCTAAAAAAATCAGATTATTTCATGAAAAATTAAACTGTGTACCACATATGATCATTAATACTAGAACTGCCGAACGTTTAACACTATTAATATGTAATCCTTATAAAAATTCTACCAACAAATTTGTTTCAACTTTTTCATATATTCATTATAATATTCAAGCGAAAGTATTTATTTTTTAAATTAATTACAGTATTTAACACTTTTAAGGTTTCGGTAGTTGCGAAATAAGAAAACTGAAACCGGTCATCTTGCCGGGTGTGGTAGTTCTAGTGTCAATTCGACGTTGTAACATTGTTTAACGAAAATTCGCTTGTAATCGATCGCTGACAAAAAACCGCACAAACTTTGTCTAGTACTTAACAGACGCCTGCATCGAAAGACTTCAATCAATCGAATCCCGCATCACATAAAAAATTCCATTTCCGGCGAGGCCGGCCGCGGCGGTACCGGTCGAAACGCGTGCGACGAGCCTCTCGCGGGTACGTTAAGTTTATTTTTATCGAGACACAGCGGTGTTCCGACCGGCTGCGATCATTTGTACAATACATTTGTAAATAAAATAGAAATATACGTGTTTGTCGCTGCATGTGCCTTGGTCTCTTTGTCTTGCGTCGCCTATGTCCTCTTGTAATGTTCTATTTTTTTTTTTTTTTATTAATTTTTTTATTTTGCGTCTTGCGCCTCATATGTTTCTCCGTTCTTGCAGCGTTCGCCAATTATTTTCAATGTTAATAGTGTGGGATGGTTGCTGTTTTTCCAGATATACGTTTAGTCAGCCTTTAGTTGGCAGGATTTTAAAAAACCGATAAAAAAAGAAATACCGAGAAAGAGAGAGGGAGAGAGTTTCGCGATACACGCACGTAGGTAGTGGGCGAAACGGACTAAAAACTGTTCGATAAAACTGCCGCGCCAGAGAAACCAAAAAGAAACGATATTAAAACGAAAAAGCAGATGATAAGTGTTCGTGTGGTTCCTGTCGTTTGTGTATTTTTTGTCCTTGTTCCCTGTGTTAAAGGCGTGAAAGAGAGGGAGAGAGAGGAAGAGAGAAAGAAAGAAAGAATGAGAGAGAGTGAGAAAGAGAAAGAGAAAGAGAAAGAGAGAGTGACTCCGTTTAGCCAGGTTTTGGTTCGGTTCGTTGTTTGCGAATCCCTAGGCATTCTGTAAAAGCGATTTCAGTCTCTAGACGAGTACCGAGATGGAATGCTACTATCGCAGGCTACTCTACTTACCGTCCAGCGGATGTTCTTTCGGCCTAGGTGAGTACCGATGCGTCGCCTCAGCCCTCGCCCCCACAGTCCAGTTGATAAATTAACTCGGTTGCTGGCATCCTTAGAGAGATAGGTATTCGATGCAGAGCTGTTTACGTGTCTCGTCATTTGCTTGCATTCTCATTACCTGTCCATATTTCACAGCGTGTTTTACGAGCAGTTTTTAATCCCACCTGTTTACGCATGCACGGAACCCGCGATCTTGGTCGGTCGTCATTCTTTCACATGTCTCTCAACAATCCCCGGTTCACCTAATTAACACATGCAACCCGTGTACCACACGTTCGAATTCGCACGAACCCACTACTATCTTCTTTTTATTTCTCTCTGTTGTTCATCCTGTCGACCACGGTGTTATTTTTCCTATCTCTTTTGTCTACTACCCGCCTTTGGAACACGATCGCAATTCATATCCATACACACTGTACGCCCCGAGAATTTTCGAATTCGTTTGTCAGATGTTGAATGTATTTTCAAGAATATACAATTTCAATTTTTGGAGGGTATATGTCGATCGTTAGACTGAAAGAGATTTTGTTGTGCAACCCGTGACGGGGTCGATGATGCGATGACGTGTAAGGGATGTAGGATTCTTCCGGTGAACGAAAATTGGAAATGTTTGACGAAATTTATTGGAAATTCAATTTTATTTTGTTTCGTTTTGTTTATTGGGAATTAGCTGCACGTCGTCTGCGCGTTTATTATTATCGCACGTTGAAAGTGTATTCCATTGGACGAGTATTCGACAAATGTTTGTAACAGGATTTTTCCGAACAAAACTCTTGAACGAAGAAATTCCGTTCAACATTTTCAATTTACGTTTTCATTTAAGAAATCTGCCACTTCTTCGATTACACCAACGATCCCGTCGCGGTCTTGTATATGTGTGGAAAGCTATCGCTAATTAAAACTTCGACGAATTAACAAGATACTGAGATTTTTCATTTTTAAACGCAAATACTCACAGTCGATATTGTTACCAATATGATCCATCGCATACACAACAAATCGAATGGTAAAATATTTAGTCTGCTGGACAAGAAATATCATTTGGAAAAATCAACTAAAAATTCATAATTTAATACATATCACTAAATTTTACATGAATAAACAACAATCTAGGAATCGAGTGCGATAACAAGTTTTCAATTATTCTTTCGTGAATTGTTTTAAAGTCAAGTTAACAAATTATGACAAAAATTTTACTAAGCGTTTAAAGAGTGTTAATAATAAAGTAGTAAGAAAAAAGTTTATAGGCAGTGAAACCAGTTCAGATACGAAAAATTTCTCTTTATCCGCGAATTCAAAGATTATTCGATCTATCGTAATGAAAGCTTTCCACGAATATACAGACAATTAACGAAAAGTATTACGCTCATTGAGGGCGTATAATATTTACTAAACTAAGCAGAAAATGCTTAGCAATCACAGGTCGACAGATCGACATTTTCGGATACAGAAGCGATTTTCTGTTCTAGTTAGAAAGAGTTCGCAATTCCTCGATACGAAGATGCGAATAGTATCCGGAAATGGATGGAGCGCACACTTAGAACACCTTTTATTGATCATTGAAGAGAAGATCACGGTAATATTAAACTTGATCTATAAACCGTATTTGTTGAGCGAAACAGGTGAACCGCTAGTGACACTGAAACGAAAACAAAAAAAAAACATACTCTAATCGCTTCTGTCTCCGAAGACGCAAATTCCTCGACCAGTTCGCTTGGCATTTCCCGCTCGTTTCAGCGTGGAGTGTACGCCTCAAGCGTGTAAAACTTTTTTCGACCTCCTGCACAGCGATAGCCTCGCACTTTTCACGTCCATGTGCCGTCTAATATTGAAAATGGTTCGTTGCTTGAGAATAACGCTAGCCGGATGTGACGGCACACAGATAAAATTCAAATAAGATCCGTGAGAAATACGATTCGGGAAGTTCGTTCGCGGCCCTGTTTCATTCATTTCGTAACAAAAAAAAACGCGTCGCTTCGAAAGCTTTTCACTGGCTCATCTGCGAGCGTGTTGCCTACCCGAGCGCTACTTTCAACCCCGAACCCTGTTTTCAGGAGTGCGCGTCACGAGCGGCGAAGGTGTCCACGCCCGAGAGGGAAAAGCACGCGTTCTCGGAGCACCGCGCAGATACCGCACCCTCGGTCATCCTCTCTTCCTCGACCGAGGGCGAGAAATTGTCGGGTTTCACCGAGTCGTCGATCCAGCAACTGCAACACCAACGCGACGAAGAGATCGCCGAGGAATCGGATCGTATCTGCTTAACAGACCAGGAGTGTGGCTCGAAGCGTGGAACGAGCAGGAAGCAGCATTGGAAGTCGCAAAGCATGGCAGAGACGGTTCAGCAGCAGACGGTTGCCAATTCCCTTCAACCTGGACACATGTTTTCCCAGGAAGAGGAGGCGCAGGAACAGCCGACGTTCTCGGCGAATCGGGAACTCTGGCAGAGAAGAGCCACCTCGCAAACCCAGTTGAACCCACCCGTGCCGCCCAACAATAAGATCTACCGCACTTCTCAAGAGTTTCGGGAGATGCGGCAGAAGCATACGCCGGATCTAGTAATGGACTTGCCATTGTCGGCGCAAGACGCGAGCAAGAAGTCCGCTTCGTCGAGTAGCTTGAGCAGTTCGGACGAGGAGACCCCTATTCAGCCCTCTCGCGCTGAAGCGGCCACCTCGCCAACAGGAGGACCGGAGTCACCGGACATGAGTACAGCTGCTGAAAGGTTCGCCAAACAGAACCAGTGTACTTTGAAAAAGAATACGAAAACGAATCCGTCGGAGAGCCAGTCGAAGCTGAAGCGAACTGTGGACACCGATAACGAGCCTGAACAGGAGTCCGAGGAGATGGTGAGGTCGGCCAGTTCGAACCAGATCTCCTCAGAGTCCTCGATGCCGTTGAGGTCGCCGTTGCCGCCACGGTCCACACCGAAGATCGTCGCGAAGTTTGCGGACATGCACCTGACCGGTGGCAGTCAAGTGTCTTCGTTCAAGCCACAGGTGAAGGTGAAGCCGACGATACTCAGGAAACCGGTGCTGCCGTTCCCGCATCCGCACATGAGCCCCGAGCTCGCGAGGAAGATCGAGAAGCAAGCGCAGAGCGCCGAGCAGCAAACCAATTAATCGAGGGTCAACTTAGACGAGAACCCTCTTTCCCAGACGCTCGAGAGCGCGATATATCCATGCGAGTCCCGTGTCACATCGAGCAAGCTTTCCGGCACCACCGATTTCATCAGTCCCGACTATACTCCCCATTCGACCAGTTACTCCGCCCAATCGTGAGGACTCGACGATGTGCGTTAGTTACTCTATCCGAGATAAAGAAGTCAAGCCGGCCAGCATCGTTCCTCGATATATAGACACATATAATACTTAGACGTATACGTATATTACATATGCATACACGTATACAGCTGGCGAACAAGGTGTAACGAGCACGTGAAAATTGTCATCCTCGACAAACCTGGTACGCCTGTTGAATTACGATAAACCCTGAACAGGGCCTCTCAGACCCGTATTTTTGGTAGGGAAAATAGAATGCAGAATGAACAGTAGAAATCTTTTGAACGTTGAATATAAATGATATTGAAACGGACCTGGATTGTTAGTCCAGCTCTCCATTAGCAGGTAATATGCGTAGAAGAAGACAGTCGTCGCGATGCTCAAACCCGAAACCATGGACGAATTAAAATCTTGTAGAGGAAATGTTATATTTTATTAAGAAGAAAACACTTTTGGCAGTTTGTGCCTACACATTAGTATAGCTTACTAGACCAAAAGTGAGTTTCCACTGATTTTTATATTGAAACTGATCGAAACGAAACTTAATTTAGGATACCTTTTATTGACCCTGACTGGAATCCGAGTCGCGACTAACCAAAAATGTTTTCTGGATTCGATTCATCTTGTCTGCCGAGCTGTACATGTACATATTCATATATAGAAAAGTGTACCGAATATCCGTTCGAGAAGCCAAGTGTGTGCGGCGTGTACGAAGACCGATGCTGTCCTCGGGCCGAGTTTATTTTTTCTACAACTATTTTCCATTTTCGCATAATTTTTTTACCAAATGACCCGCGAAACAATGTTTCTAGTCATCGAGCGACGACGCGCGTGAGAAACGACGAGAGAAACGTGTTATAAGCGAAGAAAAATATACATCGAAGAAAAACTACAGTTTCGAGTTTTACATACCAATAGTTGCTTGAGCGAACGAGCGAAAAAATGAGAAGCAAATCAGTGAGAGTGAGAGGGAGAGCGAACGAAAGTGAGAGAGAGGGAGAGAGAGAGAGAGAGGGAGAGAGAGAGAGAGAGGGGGAGAGAGAGAGAGAGAGAGAGAGAGAGGGAGAGAGAGAGAGGGAGGGAGGGAGAGAGAGAGAGAGAGAGAGAGAGAGAGAGAGAGAGAGAGAGAGAGAGAGAGAGAGAGAGAGAGAGAGAGAGAGAGAGAGAGAGAGAGAGAGAGAGAGAGAGAAAGAGAGAAAGAAGGAGGGAGTGAGATAGAGAGAGAACAACAATGCGACAATGATTTTTGTACGGTGGATAAAACGTGTAATTTATTACAAAACGGGATATTTCTTCTGAATGTGTATCTCTGTACGAGAATATTTACGACAAACGTGTTCGATGTTCCTTTAATACGCATGCGAGCGAGCATGACTTTCGAAAACAAGCCTTTTTTTAAGAAGTTTCTTTCGTACGATTAATAATGAATGAATGAGCGAGTGAAAGGGAGAGAAAGAGCGAGAGCATTTTTTGGGACACCGATCCCGTTTATCATCATAGACGCTCTGACGCGTTCCGAGACATCCCTGATCATTTCTAATAATGCGACGATGATGTTCGATATATTCAGAAAAATAAATAAACGTGTGATGGCGCGCCGCGCATACGCAAGTATTTAACAGTTCGACGTCTATGTCTCTTAGTTAGGCGCCGATTATTCTGCTATTGAAATTCAACGAAATAGGAAAAAGTCTAATATGTAAACGTGTCGACGTATTCATGCCCTTCCCTGTAACCGACTAAAAACATTATACTCGTTTATCAAATAATATGCATACAGTATCCCGAATACTATCCGCCGAGAGAATATTCCGCAACTAATATTTTGAAAGGATGAACACCGCCGATGTCTCCGATGCGACTAAATCATGATTCGAGTATACCGATATCCACGTGTTCGATCGCAATTATCCACTGGCGTGACAACCTTTTATCGATACCAATTACCGATCCAATATTAGTATGAATATAACCGCACTGTACCCAGCGCAAATATGAATACCAAAGCAAAACTTTTGAAATTCGCGTCCCCTTCTCGATTCTGTCGTATTATTCGTTCGAAAGAATGCTGCGAAACCTCGATTTCATACGATGCGTTTCTGAGTTTTTCTTTTCTCTTTCTTACGATTCATGCCCCAGTAGTTGCATTCTTTCTTTTTTTACCATTCTTTGCCTACACTTTATAGTGAATTGTTACTTTCCCAAAAATTTGGTGCAATTTAACGCGTAATTTAACCTTGTTGCGTATTTGCGTCGACTTTTATCCATTGAGTACATACATGAAGCCTAATTTGAAATTTATGATTTTCCGTTACAATTTACTTCTTATTGATATTCAATAAAGAAACTTGCAGGCTGCATCGGCCGTTCGATTTCTAACAATTTTGTAATCCACGGTAGGTAAATCTCCATTCCCTTCTTTTCATCGTGTGATCGATCACTTAAATGTTTTTGTATATATTTTTATTGATGCCGAAATTTTAAAGTCATTACTTTGAAATCTTACAAAAATCTACTTTCGTCATTTCTACGAGAAAAAGTAAAAATACATGATAAATAATTCAAATCAGTTTCCTTCCAAATATTTTGTGCTATGAAGGAATGATTAATATTCAACAGTGTACAATTCATTTATAGATTAAATTTGTAAGACGTAATAAAGTGTTCTATAGCAATTAGAATTTTAGGTTACGAAGATTTGTTTATATCCAATGTACTACCGTATCATCGCGTCGTGAACATAGATATCTCTTATCTCCGTAATATCGAAATTCAAATATCAAATAGCATATTTTGTTTAATATTCGTTGTTGTCTACATTATATGTCAATGTTGATGTTTAAGAATTGCATATTTGTCACAGAATTACATTCAATCATATTTATAATTGCTGAATGCTTATAGTCGCCAAGAATGTTCAGATTAGAAATTTAAAAAACTAAATTTATATATAATTAGGTATTTTTCCTCTATCTTTTATGATATTCCATAGAATGTGATAAAAATATATGTTTCAAAGAATCGACTCCACCGTCTCTAAGTGGTGTTTCAAAAATCGCGAATATAGATATTTATACGAATATTGAAGATTTCGACGAGCTTCACATCTGTAGGAACACTCCATATTATTATCGTGGATGACAGATCAGCTGATGTCCGCTGATGCACGTGTTGTTGCACTCTTCAGAGGCTTACGTAAGTATTTGTCAAGGATTAATAAATTTCGATAATTCCAGTTTCCAGTTTCACAATTTCGTATCTCTTCTTCGAATTTCTGTTTCAGTTTAAATTGTTTTTATGCATGCTTCTCGATTGTCTTTATTAGTATTTGAATGGCCGTATTATTTACAGATCGGCAAATTAAACAAGTAAAGAAAAAAAATATGTTGAAGACTGTTAGACCTTCTATATTTAAAATACACTATTGGTTAATCAAAGAAAATCGTTGTACTTTATTCAAATCCCATGAACAAATTCTTCTAAATAAATAAATTGTCAAAATTTTGCAAATTATTTCTTTGAACTATTTTCTGTGCTGACAAAGGATATACATTTGTAAATATGGAAATGAATGAAATTATAAAAAACATTTTTGGTCAGGATGTGCTCTTAGATTTGCCAAGTACAAAGCTAAAAGAGGAAAGTTCAAAGGGCTCTAGGTACTTTACTACTATTACTTTCTTTGCAATGATTATTTTAATAATGTGACTCTAAACGTATTTTAAATATTTTCATATTTTAGAATATTCAATGCTTTAACTTCGGTAGATAAATACATCGAAGCTACACTTCATAAAAATGCTCCGATTCGTCTTAGGGAGGATAAGAGAATTGGTAGAATAGGTCCAAATTTGGTCAGATTTGATACGTCAAATATTCAAGAAGATTTTATAATTTCACCTGATAAACTTACTGTCAATTCCAAAAGTAACTTCAGCACATTGAGAGCAAATGTAACTGTTTATAAAGGAAAATGGTTATATGAATTGCAACTTGGATCCCAAGGAGTTATGCAACTTGGTTGGAGTACTATTAACTGCCAATTTAATCAAACATCTGGTGTAGGTATGTTACGTCTTAGTTTTGTCCTTAATTAATTGATATGAGAAACTTCATTTATCTTGAAAGAAATATAATTTTGTAAGATGTTTTTCAGGGGATACCATTAATTCATATGCCTATGATGGAAATCGTCTGAGAAAGTGGAACGTAACTACTCACAAATATGGAGAATCATGGCTTACAGGAGACATTATTGGATGTGCATTAGATATGGACAATGGAACTGTTGACTTCTATAGAAATGGTAAAAACCTAGGAAGAGCTTTTGAAAATATTGCAATGGGTGCTGGCTTCGCATATTTTCCAACAGTCAGTCTTGCATTAAGGGAAAATTTAATGGCAAATTTTGGTTCCACACCACTGAGATATCCTATAGAAGGATATGAACCGCTACAAGCTGCTCCTCAAGAACAAATAACTGAGGCTACTTATTTGTTCAGATGGTTTCTCAGAATAATACAAATGATGAACAAGGAACAAAACTTAGATGAACAGAATATGTTAAGCGATGGAAATATGAGCATTTCAAACTTTTTAATGTGTCTCTCAAGATCTATTTTAAAACATGTAGGACCTCTAATTACTACACCATATATTACGGAATATATCGTGGTTCCATTCATGGAACAACTTTCAGAATCAAATGTTCATTCAGGGCAAGATTCAGTACATTCTTCTATGTTATCAACATGTTTAGATTTGTTATGGACGTTTCTTGAAGAACATGAAATGAAAGCTTTTCTAGAAAGTACTGTCTTGTATTTGCTTTATATATTCAAACACGTTTCTTCGACGTTGGACTATCCTGACCAATTTCGAAGTTTGCTTCTATTGACAAAGATTTGTCAGCATATTTCAACCCGTCAGTATTTATTGCAACATTTGCTTTTTGATCGAGTAAGGTTTGCAGATTTCATGGATGTCAAGTCACTAGATGAGAAAGGCCTTATTGATGTAGTTGAAAAAATATGGTGGGAAATGCATCCGGAGGATCCAATGCTCAAAGCAAACAGAACAAGTTACTTGGATGCATGTGATAAAATTAAAGCTGCCATATCTGGTATAATACATTTTCCATGTGGTTATATAGTTTTTATGTATGTGTCATTATTATGGAATACAATTTCGTAGAAGTAGAAGCAGTACAAATGAAATTACTAATAATCGTTCTTGATAATTCCGATGGTAATGAAAAGAGACCAACCTCAAGAACTATATTCCTAAGAAAATTTAAACGTTTCGTTCAAGACAATTTCGATTCTAGTCGCGTAAGTATAAAAAGCACACAAATTTACAATTTTTGTACTGTTTTATACAAAGTTATCATTTTTAATTATTTCATATGAATAAAAATCAATATTTCAGACACCTGTACGGATTGTATTATCTTATTTTTATCGGCTATTAGTTACATTTAGAACACTGTGGGATACAGAAGTAGGGACGTCTCCTGTTTACTTTCCTTGCAGGTGAGAGAGCAATGTATCATACATTTTATATTCATATATTTCTATAAAATAAGCTATTGGAAATATATGACATCATAAAAATGTGAAAAAGACATGAAATAACTGTTACTTCATGTACATACATATGTTTGTATAAACATTATTAGGTCACATTTAATATGAATAATAGCGTTTCATTATAAATTGAAATGGGCAGGGTGTTCTATGATGCATCGATCGATTACAATAAAACTGAAAGACTGGGAGGAGTTTTATCACACTTAACTAAAATGTACAGAAGCGAACTGGTAGAACAATTAGGACCTGATCATGAAGCTCTCACTGTAGTTCTTCCAACGCTTGCACCTGTAATTAATATTGGATCATTCGGTCAAGGACATTTGGTAAACATTGAGAGACTCGGAGACTTTATACATGGAAGAGAAGATAAAAGTCCACTGCCCTTAGGCCCGTTGGACCCAACTTTATCTTTGCTTGAATTGCTTGACAGAATTATTTTATTTTACCACACCGTAGCAAAGGAATACTCTGTAAATCTGACTATTCTCAGAAGTAAAATGTTCGAATATATCTCTGCCTTAAAAGACACTAAAACACGACTGGAACAAATCAAGAAAAATAAAGATCCTGAGTCACAATCAATTCAACAAGAACTACAAAGAACAATAAATGTATTCAGCTCTAACTTGACGGAACAAGCGAGATTTATGGCGTGGGTTCGTGCATCTATTTACTCAAGAGAAAAACAATCACAATTGGCGTGGCTGTTACGGGTGATCACGCTGACCCTAAAAAATGCCAGCAAAGAAGGAAACTTATTTAGATTTACACCGGATTTCTTTCTCGAAGCACTAGCCGATTTATGTATTAGTTTACGGGATCATATGCATCCAACTGTACGCATCGAAAATATTCCTGATTATCAAGAAATGCTTCAAGACATAGCCGAGTTTCTTTGCGAACATTTCATGGATCCACGTATAATAAATGTAAATTCGAAAAGCAAGTTACTTGTAACTCTAGCCGGTTTTGTATTTAACCCGCTAACATTAGAAGCATTAGAAAATATACAGAGAGGAAGTAGAATAAAAGTTGTCACAAACTTGTTAAAATCGTACGAAGACCGAGCATGGGCCGAATCAAATTGGATCTTACTTAGATTTTGGCAGGGTAATGGTTTTGCTTTTCGATATGAAAAAATTTCGCATTTTCCAAAAAGGGTTGGATTGAAACTAGTACAGGAAGAAACATTCTCTCACCCTATGAGTATGTAACTCTTATTTCTTCTACAAGCTATATCGATTAATAAGTTATTGATTCATTCACGAATCTATTATATTTCCGATTTTGTAGAACCTTGTCCGTCCATTGTATACCAAAATCATGTGAAAGAAGTACTATTGACAAATGCCCGATCTGCCAAATTTTTAAGTGGTTTATTAAACGAATTGAATTGGGCTTTTTCCGACTTCATTGCAATGGTGCAAGAAATTCATAACGGTTCATCAAGACCTGAGAGAGTCTTCATTAAATCTAAACAACTGAAAATCTGTACCACATGCTTCAATATAACCGTGTCCTTATTACGTGTTTTAGAGATGATTGTTACACTGGCTTTAAGTATTTTTAATAATACTACTCAGTCTTCCAGTGAAAATTTGTTGTCTAGATTATGTCAAGTATGTATTTTCATGCATTAGTATCTCTGAGATTGTCTGAATTTTTAATTATGGCTGTATTGTTTTGCAGTTAGCGAGTCAAATATTGAATAGAATAAGTTCACAAACTAGTTGTTTTCAACAAGTCATTTTACTGGAAATCCCAGATTTAGAAACGGTTCATCACTTTCCAATATTAGCAGCAGTTATTGGTATACTGTTGGCTCTACTAAGTGAAGATATGACCAACTTTAAATGTAAGCACATATTAATACCTTTGACTGCAACAAAAATTGTAAATGTAACCATATTAAACTTAAACTGTAATTTCATTAGCAAAAACTGTAAAAGAGATACCAAAGGTCACTCAAACATTATTAATGGAACCCAATTTTCAAATGTGTTCCCTCTATTTTGTAGTGGGTGGTATTCAATCTAAAAGCAAAGACAAGCAAAACTCACAGCCATTTTCATTTGAAAACTGTGAGTGTATACATATAATTATTATGAATGTTTCAATATGCAGTAAATTACCATCCTTTTTATCTATTCCAGATCCAGATGATGTAACAAAAGAAGAAATAAAGAAGGTGAAAGAAATGATTGAATATTTAAATTACTGTCAAACTATTTTGCCCGAACCAAACGTTTTGAGTGATGATGACAATACTTGTCCAATTTGTTACGCCTATCCTGTAGAAGTAACATTTAAGCCCTGTCATCATCAAACTTGTCGCATTTGTATTCAACGACATCTTTTAGATACAAGAGAATGCTTTTTTTGCAAGGCAATTATCGAGAAAGTTGTGGATCTTTCTGGTAATGTACTGCATGATTTTAGCAATGAAAGTTCAAACTCTAAGGAAATGATGGAATCATCTTAACACATCGACGAGTATATTTTACCGTGAAGAGAAACTTAGGAATAAATTTCTTTGTGAAGGTTACAAAAAATCTTAAAGAAAAAAAAATTTGTATAAAATATTACGCAAAACTTTATTTATTTAATGTTATTCTCCGTTCCAAAGTATACAATATAAAAATAAACAATTAAATTTAAGTTTCTAAAAATTTCCTACAAGATCATGTAGTGAGTATTGTATTAAACACTATGTGTATATATCGATTTCCCTCAGTTTTTTTTACTTTAATATTCTAATTAAAATTACCTTATGTTATAATCAGTCAATGTAGTTGCCAAAATATAAAAGTCTTTTAAGTCTTGTAACACATTGAGCAAGCAACAAGATAATAGTACTCAAAAAATTATTTTATAATTATTAAAGGCATAAACTTTGTCTAAGTTGTCTAAAACCAGTTACTAGTGGTGGTTCTTCTGGTTTCTGATTTAAGTCTTCAATAGATTCTACCAAAACAACACCAGATACAAACGCGCCAAGTCCGGTAAGAAAAATTGCGAAAATAATTAAAAGCCGGTCTTTATTTAGATGCAATTCTGAATCTTTTAAAAGAGTACTTTGGAACAGGCAAATGCCTGGGAAAATAAAAATGAAAGCTGCCGACAACACTCCTAGTAAATTAATAACGGGTGAAATATCTGGTACCAATATTGCAATTATTAAAGATAATATATACCAAATTAATGTAATAAAAACCCGAGTTTTAACAGTTACATCGATATCCATTCTTAAAAGATTTAAAAGAGCATCGCGACCGCAATACAGAACAATGGGATATGTAGTAAAATTTTTAATTGCTATAAATATTATTGCCAAAGTTAAACTGAGGCTTTTGTCTGTGTATCCTTGTAGTATATCGCTAGGTACTTTTCCAGCACCAAATGTTGCATATCCAAAGATGCCAACCACTGTATAAGCAACGAAACAAATAATCATACTTGTTACAGCGCTTACCGTAAACTTTCCGAGACTTCGATCTTTCATACAAGCATACATTGGTATTGCTGTCATGTGACTCTGTAAATGAAATAAAAAATTATTAAAGATACATGTACTATTTAAAAATATATAATACCTGGTACGCAAAGCATATTATTGGAATTATTTGGAGTGCTTCATATGGATTATCTGACCATATCTTTATAGGATTTGTATTAGGTATGGTTATTGTGATGCTTTTATACACAATTAAACATATCACATATAAGATAGTTATGCAACCGACAGAACTAGCATAACTTAAAACATCCAATTTCTTAAAAAAGCATAAAGGCAGTATAAATACACTGCACGCTATAGCTGTAAGAAATGGTCTCGATAAATACCTGTAACATTAAAATTTATGTACAAAGATAATGTAATCATGAGTTGTAGTTTATGACACATAAGATTTTTTTAATTACCAAGTGTGACAATAATGAATCCCATAATATGTCACTAAAACTCTATCAAATTGGTCTCCAACGATGATTATAAATGTCAAACAACAACCAAAACTGTATATTGTAATACACAAAGCACATAAAAAAAGTGATCTATGGCCATAAAATTCTGCGAACATGTTCTGCATAGTAGAACTATTCGTAATATCACTACATTTTGCTAAAATCACAAGAGCAGCAGTAATAAAAACAAGAAGTACAAGTTGCGTGATAAAAGAAGTAGCTATGCCGCCAGCTTTATCAAATGCTTGGGGAAAATTTAAAAGACCTGCTCCTAAGGTAGCATTAACAATTAAAAAAGTTGTGCCTAGTATACCAGTCCCTGCAAATATAAAAATTTGTGTTATTTTAAAAATTACAATATTCTATCAGAAATTAATTTTTTATCATTTTTATAGTAACCGTTTTAAAGGGACAAATAATTATTTTCAATTTAATATAAAAAAACATAATTACATGACTATTAAAAGTAAATAGTAATTATATGCAATAAAAAATACTAAATATATTTTACATATTAGTGTGATATAACAGCATACTTAAGAATGAATTAAAAACAAATTGCAAAATTATATGTAATATACCTGATCGAGCAGTTCGGTACTCGTGAATAGACGAAGGATTTGGAGCAGTACATAGTAACATATCATTATTAATAAGTCTATCGTTTTCTCCAGTTAAACAATTCATATTTAAAGAGATGAACCGGATGGTTACTTCTGACTAATAATATTGGTTTCACTTTAGTTGATGCTTTTCTTCAAACTAAAAACAGGCATTTATTGATATACCTAATCAATAAACCTAAAATTTCACAGTGGGATTAAAGGTCATTATCTGAAAACAATGGTTTACGTTTTTATATGTATCACGTTTTAAATAGAAACAGTAATACCATATTGTCTTATACGCGTTTAACGAGTGAATTTGATAACAAATTCGTAGTCCGTAAGAAGCACATTCCAATATTTAAAATTTAATGATAATTACTTTAAAAAAATCATAATAAAAAGTTTGATATAATTAAAAATAGAAATATTTCAATACGATTTATGTGTATTTGATATATTTTGGTTTAATTTCACTCATTGACCACTAGATGGCTATAGCGTTTCATGAACTACTTCCTTTCAAAATTCATAAATCATAAAAAGTGCAGAATTCTGTGATGTAAAATCGATGCATTAAAAAGCAGTAATTAATTAGAAATATTAAGATAGGAGCCATAATTTATTTTTCCTACTAATTTACTGTTTTACTAAGTTTGTAATTATTGTACATATATTTCTAAAGGATGTTATGCTTCAATACTGTTGCAAAACAAATTAATTAAAACATAATCTAGCTTCGATAAAATATGCTTTTAATGTTACTTGTTCAAAATTATTACAAATTTTGTTTGTAAGGTTTCACCGTTTATTGATATAACAATTGTTGTAATGCGATAGCGATATATATATATATATATTTTATTAGTATTTTACTTATTAATAAGTACTTATAAAAGTATTATATAATTATAAATACTGATAAAATAAATATTTAATTACAAATGAATAGACTTAATACATCTTCTCCAACAAATATTTGAACTATAGATGATCATAATTGTTCAATTTTAATAATAACACCAAAATTAGAGATTATCAATTATGTAAAGCATAGCATAACAGAGTAAAATGTTAAAAGGGTCATACATTTCTATAATATATAATCATTATTTGTATTTAGCATTTAAGTTACACATATATGCAAAATTTACAAAACTTTGTACAATTTCAACACAAAACTATAAATGTAAGGAACAGCTCTCTAAAGAATTAAAAATTGTCTATGATTTGGGAATGCTGGTATATATCCTTATCCCATGCATATCTTTGATCTCCTCTTTAAGTACCTACAAAAGCATATATCATACAATATAAAAGTCAATGAAACATTAATTTTTTTTAATCAATAAACGTTATCTACTTCATTTATCATCCGATGCTGTTTAACGGTATTCAATCCTTCGAATTCAGGAGCAATAACACTTATTTCGAACATTGCGCCACATCCTCCTGCAAGAGTAAGTTGAGTATAAATAAAAGCAAATTTTTTACCATAAAATGTACTCGTCAACAAATAATATAGGCCATATAATGTTCATTAAGTCATAGTGTACTCATAGGATAAATCTAGATCATCTTTTCACCTGAAACATCGTTTACTTCTATAAGCTGAGCTTTAGGAAATTTATTCCTTAACAACTCTATCATTTTTTCTTCAGCTTGTTTACCAGCCAACGTTCCATTAGGGCCATTCCATACTCTCGACAGCAGCTGCAAAACTTTCTTTTTATTCATCTTACGCATTCTCAATGGGTCAATTAGATAATTTGTTTTGAATGCTGTAGATTTGCAGGGAACGTAATGTCGATGGGAATTTCATCGAACGTGGAAGTAAGAATGTTTCAATGGTTAACGTGATCATATTAATGAAGAAACCGGCGGATAATAGTTCCCCAATTATCAAGTAACTCACACGAGGTTAATTATACGTGTAAACGTGGTTTGTACCTACCGATATATTACGAAAATTTGACATAAACAAACGGCCGAACATAGTTATTATTGTAGATCGTGGTAATACAAGCTTCGTTTGTTTCAGTTTTTTAAATTTTCCGCGTGACAGATTATCAATAAACAGTTAAATAAAAAAGCGGATAACAATAGAAAGCCGCATCACATATATTACGTTCAAGTAGGTACGCTCCAATCAGCTGATTCGAGACAAATTTCACGGTAGCGCCATCTACTTACAAATAGGCCATCTTAAAAAAGAAACAAATTTAGAATGCAATAATAAAGTATAAAAAACACGCAAGCATTGTTTCCCTACTTAACTTATCAAAGATAGTAAAACAAATCGGCAAGTGACGCAATACAGTGTATATACATATGCTACAGTATTAATACCGACTGTGCATACTGATCATTACATAATTTCATTATGTTGTGCGGTATGCCAACACAAGAATAAATTTAACGCAACATTATATGTGTACCGTATTAAGTAATTCATAACAGTGAGAATGTCTCGGTAATGGGTAGATTTGATGGGTTTCATTCTACGGTAACATATGATCTTAGAATTTCGTAATTTCCGCAGAATCAGTATCGAACTAGATGCCGTCCGATTCGAGTAATGAATGATTCGTGAAGCGCAAGATAAATGTGCGTACGAACGCATACATCTTGAGCGGTAATCGAGATCGGACGCGTGTGCGCACGCACGATAAACTTGACATAGGATGACGTAGGTGAATACGAGCTTGAGCGTAACCTTGATCCGTACATTGCAGCTTCTCTTTCCCTTCACCCTGCAACCCTCCGTCGCGATCCTGTCGTTTCATCCAGGCTCGAGCCTAGAGAGTATGTCTTTTAAAAACGGGCCTGGCGTATGAGAAAATCGAAGTAGGACCATTCCTTAGATCTCCGCAGCTCGAAAATCGAACGATACGTCGCGATAACGTTTCCGCGGTATAAAAATCGTTTCATCTTGCAGGGCCCGGTATTAGAGTCACTGAGTCTAGGGAACAGGGTAGCGTGGAACAAGGAAGTGGCATAGGTACATATTATCGATTCGCTAGAGCTCACGAGTTAACGGTTTGTTTACACGGCGAGGGGGGAACTGCGCATGCGCCGCAGAACCAAAACAATAATAAGAGAGTAGAAGGTTCGTGACTGGCGGTCGAGCGGTCGCTCGCTTCTGGGTGTACGAACGCTTCTAAATCGCCTTCTAAATTGCGTGTGCACGCGTTAACCAATCCAGGGAACGTCGAACGAACCGAGCATCTTTCCCGAGTCATTTGATCGGTGTTCAGTGGTGACCGCGGACGATACTCGCACGTTCGTGCCCTTCCATTCTCAACGTACACGTTGTCCGTCCGTCCGGGAGTCAGCTTGCGTCAAAACGTGCATCGTTGTGCAACGTGCGTTCGAGCCCGAGTGCGACACGGCCGAGGCGATATTGGAGAGTAAACAAGGGAATGGAAATCGGAGAAAAGTGACACTAGAAGAGGTGTACAAGTTCCAAGCATAATCGCCGCACTCGCGAACCTCCTGTTATATATCTCGTTGTTGACGACAAAAAAATCAAGTGTCGCTCATTCAGTTCCTCGAAGCTCTACCCGGGAGTAAAAGTTGATGATTCGTTCAACGTCTGAGAGAAGTGTAGAGCCGACGATAGAGGGGGAGGAACGCATCGTGCGTATTTACCCAGTGAATCACGCTTCGTTCTATACGATTACGGGACGTGGCAAGTGGGTAGTTTAAGTCATCCATGTTTACATGAGCGTTCCCAAATATGTTCGTAAACATTGAGGTGTGCGGAGCGTTAGAGAGGGCCAGTGGCACGCCGGTTGATCGTCTTTAGTTACCTGTCGGTTTACATACGCGAGGAGACGAGCGTGTCTCGTTCCGTGGAAAAAAGGGAGACGCGAGAACGTGTGTCCCGTATGTGAGCGTAAACAGGAAAGAGAACGAGAGAGAGAGAGAGAGAGACAGAGAGAGAGAAAGAAAGAAAGAGAGAGAGAGAGAGAGAGTAAAAAAGAGAAAGAGAGGGTACCAACACACACGTTGACCGAGAAGCGCGGCTTTTATTGTGCCCGCTGTTTGTTCGTATCGTAGACGAGCAGAGGTGTAAACACCGTCCGTGCCATTGTCCTTTTGTTCTCGTAGCCGGCGAACGGGGAAAAGTCGACATGCCGAGCGCCGAGGAGACCACATACTTGATCGAGGTGATGCCAGACACCACGCAAGACTTGTTGTCCCGCGACGTGGATCTCCTCGTCTCACGGATCAAAGAGAACCTACGGTTGTCCAGCTTAAAGGCCAAGTCGAGCATCAGCCACAAAAATCGGGCCTCGCCTTACCAAGTGCCCTCCAGGTCCTGGGCAGACCCCACTAGCTGCGAGGTGTGCGGGTCTAGGAGTTCCGGGCCGCACGATCATCGTCATCACATAGGTCATCATCTGAAAAGACCGAGCAACAGGGAGGATGATCCCTACGAGCTTCTACAGGAATTGCTCAGGGAAGGTGGTCTGATCAAAGAGGCTGTGAAGAGACTGCAAGCGAACCTCGGTGAACTGGAGAACTCGGAGGAGGAGGAGGAGGACGACGACGAACATTCGACTGTGTACAGGAGAAAACCGTACTTCTACGATTCCGAGGACGAACAGTTGCCACCGGTGTACCAGCCGCTCGAGCTGTGAAACTAAATCCGACCTGGTCGGTTTCGTTCCACCTCGGCCCGTGTGTTAATACACACACGCGCGTGTGAGATTTAAAAAAGAATCAGGGTCAAAACTTTCGTTATTCCTCGGCTTTTTCCTTCAGTGTGCATGCGCGCGCGCGCGCGAAATGAACAAAATAGTGTTGTTTCGGTTAGGCAGTGGCACGCGCGGGTTGGCCGACACCAAAACGCGCCACCGAAAGAAAGTATAACGAGGTAAACATAATTAACCGAGAACTCGCCTTACATGGCCGTGTTTGTAAATATGGTATGTGTTGTTGTTCGAAGTAGTCTCGCGTTCAACTTCGTGCGGCTTCGGCTATGCTCGCCGCCGTATCGACGGCTCACGAGGCTTACGTGGAAGACTTATGGCCGCCTCGATTCGAACGCGCGGACTCGATTTATGTCGCAACGTTCGTCGTTCCACAATTGCGGGTTCGTCTCTCTTTTGAACAGAAACGAGTTCCTGTGTGCCTCTCGCTTTTAAACTAACCAGGGGGGAAAGGAAGGGGGAGGGGCATTCTTACGGATGGTTCATCCTGTGGTCGGCCATTTTGCGATCATCTTTTTTCTTCTCTTTTCTAACTTGTTCCAACGATTCCAAAATATGTTCGTGGTTGTGCAATCGGCCTAAGGGCATACAGTGATGCAAACTACACACGGTAAACGGTTTAAAGGGAGGAGAAAAGAGGGTTGTCAACCTCCGAATTCTGACGTAAGATGCAAGTAGTTCCAGATTTCTATAAAGATCTATCTGTTACCTCCTTCGTATGATTATAGTTTTTATATTAGCGCTGAGTTCAGCTATAAATACGTGTTTGAACGAGAAACGATGATCCTATAAGGTATTAGCGACGTTTTCGCCCGGGTCGCTCGGGGGATTCTTACGGTCCAGTTACTATTAGAGAAGAATGATAAGTCGCGTGAAAATCTATCAACGAATGAGACGGCTCTCGTGTATTGGAACACCGCGATTCGAAGGACAGTGATCTCATTTTATTTGTTTTTAACACGGCCAACACGACAAGTAGAGCGGTTCGTCGCGATGGAGGTGAATAGCGATACGCGTGGCTCGAAACAAAATTTGATTACGTTCCGAGGCACGATACACCGAGTATGAATCATCTTTTGTGACTTTCCAAGTATTGGATAGGCTTTGGCTGGCGGAATTACAAAATAAAAAAAAATAAAGAGTACACGATTCCCGTTCGCTCTGTATATTTAGATACATAGTTTATTTATATCGCTGTCGATTGTTAGAGATCATTGCAAATGCTGTATGCGCGTGTATATTCATTGTACAGAATGTGTGTACATATGTATGTGTGCGCGCGCGCGCGTGTGTGTGTGTGTGCCGATTTAGTGGTATAATAGTCTGATTCATTTACGATAATCGGGCTCGGCATATTAATCGATTCACGGTGACATTGTTAGCCAGCCGAGAAATCGTGAGAGGACACACGAGTGTTGGGTGTCGTGTCCGCTAGGAGTTGTATAAATACATTATCCAGTTTCGCGAGATAAACCGACAATTAATGCATCGTGTATCTCTCGCGTATATGTCAGGTTAAATCATTATTTCGTTCCGGTGTGAACGTGTGATTGTATATGTGTATGAATGGGGGGAAATTTGCATTTTTCTTTGATGCTGTGTAACTGCGCTTGCGCATGTATTTACAAAGGAACAGTGTGAGAAAAGGGGAGGGAGAGAGAACAAGTGTACGTGAGAGAGTTAGAGAGAGAAAGATTTGTCTTTAAATTTACCGTTATAGTGTAAATTACGAAAGCTATACCTCGTTGTGATAGTTGGATTTCTGGTTCAACGACTCTTAATTATGAATAAAGAAGTTACAAATTTTACTTTAAACCGCTTTGTACTATTCTAATTTCTAACCATCATCGAACATTCCCGTTTCTTTTGTGTTTTTCATGTGAACTTCAATATTGACATACTCGTAAAAAACATTTTGTAGCGTAGAGCGAAAACATTACGTTACTTTTGCTAATTGTTTACAATTTACAAGAGAAACGTAAAGTGTATATCGACGAATAAAACAGATATTCTTTTTACATGTACCATATCTTTGTGTGGTATGGATTCATTAGTTATATCACTAAACATGGGAATCTAGAATCGTCTTGATTTGATAAAATTAAAGAGAATTAATCGTGATAGATAAATGTCGTTGTTTTGAATGATGAACGTGATATGATTACTTCGTTACGTCATTGCTTGGAAATACACGATAACGACAATATCTGTGCATGCGTAAACGGGCTATACGTTTATATATATATAGCTCTACTTAAAATTATTTTAGTTGTACTATTTTTGTTGCACGGAATGACGTCTGTATATTATCAATTACATTCACTCTACTTTATGTTATAGATTTCGCAAATAAATAGCATTCCCTTGACGAAACTCTGAAACAGCTACATACGTAGTAGAGATCACGCTAAACTAAAATAATATGCGAATGATGCAATGTTTACTTGAGGTGAAAGACATATTGTAGAATATATTTAGACTGCTAGATATCATGTTGTAGATTGAATAATCAAATTCCGAGGTTAAATAAGAAAAAAGTTGTTGAGTCATTAATTCACTATCATTGAGAAAATGTAAGTAATAAAGATAACATAGTTTTTAACTCTATCTTTTTAGTGGTGGGAATTTAGACATTTGCTAGTTCGGAATAACGTTATATAATGTTCAACAATCCATGAGAAATAAAAATGAATGCTATTAAACCTTATTTTCTACCGAAAAAAATTAAGAAACGTCATGAGTTAGTTCGAATTTTTCACGTGATGCGTCAAACTGAGCAACATCACAGATAAGATATAACATAATTGAAAGTGAACCAAGCATACGTGTAACGGAACCGATCAGAATAATACAAGACGAATTTTAATATTTCGATATTGAACAAACAGTTCTTTGCGTATTAAAAACATTGCCCAGTTTAATTATTAAAGAATTTTAAAGAACGATTTGACAAGTACAAATAAATTGTCGAACAATTCAAAATAACATGGCGGACAATGCCCATATGTATGTATTAACAATTTATTTATCTTTTGCAAATGTTTATAATAAAAATCAGTTATTTTTAGTTCTAAATATGAGTATTATAAGCATGTAGAAAATGATTTATCGTCTACTGCGTGTTTGGCAGTACATATTTTGGTTGATGTATTCTGTTTTGACCATTTTATGTTTATTACTTTTTACTTTTGTATTCTTTTGTTTGTTAGTGATTTGAATAATTACAGTATTTATTTATAACACTACAATTACTATTAACTGATATGTTATACAATTACTTCCATATAATTTCAAAAAGATAATTATGATAATAATACACTGCTTACTATATTACTTTTCTCATGTTTAGTGAATTTAATAAATTTTTAATTGTCTGAATTTTAACAAAGGTTTAAAATTTATTTATGGACTATCAATTTCTACAATAACAATGTTTTATGTATTTAATGACTTTTTAAATTAAATGTTTCAGAAATAAATTAGAATCCTACTTTGGAAGGGGTGATCATACATTCAAAGTGCCTATGTCTTTGTTTCAAAATAATCGTAAACGTTTAATTGAACGTATTAAATCTAGAACAGAAACTCCAATTGCGGATTGCTTTATTGTCCTTCAAGGTGGAAATGAAATTTCATTTAATGATACAGATATAAATTGGCCATTTAGACAGGTAAGTTTATTTCCTGCTTTTATGATATATTACTGGGAGACAAAAGTGTTTTAAGATAATATTTTCAATAGGAATCATTTTTTCAATGGTCTTTTGGTATAGAAGAACCAGGGTGTTTTGGTGCTATTAGTCTAACAGGAATTTCAATTTTGTTTGTCCCACGTTTACCAGCAGAATATGCAATTTGGGAGGGGAAGTTGTATACTTTGGAGGATTTTAAACAGCGGTATGCTGTAGATGAAGTTTATTATACCGATGAAATAGCTGAAACATTAAAGAAAAAGGCAGCAACTCTTCTTCTTACTTTAGTAAGTTACTCTTGTATTTAGGAATAATTTTTACATTCTTTGAAGACAAATAATTTTACTTTATTGTACTTTTGATAATTTTATAGCATGGTCGCAACAGTGATAGTGGTTTGGAAACTCAAGAATTAACTTTTGATGGTATTGAACAGTAAGTCATAGTTGTATCTTTTATGTTTAAATATATGGATATTTTATGAAACTTCTGTTTATTTGTATTAATTTTCAGGTTCAATGTAGATAAAAAACGTTTATATCCAGAAATATGTGAGTGGTATGTATTATAGTAGAATGTACATAAAAAAACTAACACCCATTAATTTAATTTAAATCATGTAAATGATAAAAAATGAGTTTCCTTGAATCAGGAAAGAAGTAATAGAATTAAAGCTATCTATTAGCAGTATTTAAGTAATTGCGAACGTACGGATGTTGTTATTCTTGAATTTACTATTTTAAATGATATTGATAACATTTTATGAAGTAAGTTAGAAAGTTTGAAGAATAGATTAGCTGTTGATAAGGTTATTGTATCGATATCGATATCGATATCGCACGTTATAATCACTTTCAATTGCATCATACTTCCTTCTGTATATTTGACATAAACCTTTTATACGAGGTTTTTTAATAATTATTTAATAAGGGCAGAATTCAGTTGTTAAATTGAAAGTATTTTCAAAGGCAATTTCAAGATCATATGTATATTACATTTTGTAATCCAAATAAGAAAATTCCACTGGCATTCCATAAAAGTTACTGTACGTTGTTTTATAATTTTCTGTGTTTAATTACTGTTATTAGAAAAGGTAGAATAGATAAAGCAATGTCGAAGAATATATTAGTAGATTTAAAATTTTATTGGATGCTTGTATGCTCTATGCAGATGATTGTAGCTGGTCATATACGGGCAAAGTTTTTAATGCGTATGCATGTGCATTCATCCTTGATTTCTAAACTGAGCAAACGATGGTACGAATCGAATTCTGGAAAATGTATTGGGCAACGAGTTTTAACGCAGACTAGCATTTTTGTTCAAGAAGGAGCAGAGATTCAAGAAGTGCCTTTAATTGTCAGAAAAATGAACAATGTGGAAGCATTATATAATGATAAAGATAAACAAAGTGTCCAGTCTATTGATACCAACCACAGGCTTTATAATACAATTAAGAAAAATGACCAGCTTAAGTTTCATAATAAAGGTATGTCAAATTTTCAAAATAACGTCAAAGGAAAGAATAGATTATTGAATCGGAGAATAGATATTGAAATAGACGAAGGAACTGCAATATTATTTTGCTCTGATCCTGAATGTCTTAAAGATACAGATATACAAGAGGCGTTGCAAGAATTGGAATTGTTTAATACAGCTGATGGTGTATATTCTCTAGTAGAAAACAAAGTAACGCACGAAATTAATTGCAGAATAGCTTTGGAAGGATTGAAAAAACTAATAGAATTAGAAAATACTTGGTCTAAGCAGAGGACACAAAGAAATAAACAATTTGAAATAGATAACACCACAAGAAACGTTATGATGAAACAATTGCTTAAATTAATTATTAATAGTCATAATAGTGAAATGATACTTCAAGCATTAATTATATTCAAGAAAGATAAAGTCAGTCCCCCTAAAAATATATACAGAGATTGGTTATGCGATGAAGCTTTAAGCCGTGCTACAGATGGAGAGTTTACACCTATACAATTAGTAAATGTGATAAAGATTTTGTCAACATACAAAGATTCTGTATATCGTAAATGCATAGATACATTATGGGTTGGTATTTTACTCAGAGAACAAGAGATTAATTCATATACGTTAGTTGCGTTATTTAAAATGCTGAAACACTTTAATCAAAGTAAAAACATGGTGAAACTCATTTTGGAAAGGAAACTATCCGATTATTGGCTAAAATTAACTGGCACCCAAATCGCGGAAATATTGGACTGTTTTCACAATAATATTTCTGCAAAAAAATGTTTAATAAATGCCAGTAAGTGGGCAAGCATAAGCATGAATACATCCTCGGAGAAGGATTTAATCAATTTTTTACACAGTTTAATTGCAAAAGAATATATAGATGATAGAATTGAAAGTACCTTACAGGAATATTTGAAATCTAAAGCATTGCAGATTGAAGATTCAAACTTAATAGCAGCCATTATGAACTACTGTAAAAGTTTGAAAGTTAGAAATAAAAGTATTTTGTCGGAATGCGGAGAATATTTCATAAAACATGGCATGAGTGTACCAGCATCTTTGCTGCCATTTATTCTTATACCATTTGGAGTATTACATGTGCAACCACCAAATCCTGTTCAATTTTGGGAGACGTTTGACACAGTATTATCGGTGAAGTTTCATGATTTAAAGCTGGATGATGCCCTAGATATTCTTCTTTCTTGTATCTATTTAGAAAAGTGTCCTGTAAAATTCTTAGACAAAATATTTATCTCACAGTTGCTCCATAAGTTTCATTTAAGGAGTCATTCCATTTTCTTTGACCGTATAAAAAGCAAACTGCAACTGTTAGATACCAGCATGTCTTTGGAGTGCATGGGTTATCAGCATTTACATGTTCCAATGGGAAGAACAGAAAAGCCACTATTCCTAGATGCTCGAATTAGAAGAACAGTTAATATGATTTTTCAGCCATTAGCATCTCTAGTTGGGGGTGAACACAGATTGAGTAAGAATGTGATCCTGAATCGACTGCCAATCATAAACTTCTACATACTTGATATTTTAATACATCCGTTTATGGAGTCAACCCCTGTCCTTCATTTAAATGGACAAGAAAAAAACATAAATACTGCAGTTTTGGTTTATTTGCCGGAATATTATTGTAGAAATGCGCATCATTTAATAGGGCCTCAAATAATGAGAAAAAGACATATCAGGAAATTAGGATTTCGAGTAATGGCAGTGGATTATGTAATATTACAAGAACTTTGGAGTCAATCTGATAAATTATCATCTTACTTGTTAAAAAGTTTAGATTCCGTGGAAGAGGCATTGTAACATTTACATATATATTTTCATACTAATGTGTATGTACAGCAGAAATTGTCATTAACCATATAGTTCATGTTATAGATTATATGAAATAAAATCTTATAAATGATAGTAAAATAATTTTTTTGATAAAAATGGTAATATCTTAATTTGTAGCAGAGTCATAAAGTCCCCACTGGAAATAGAGGTGTTGAAGTACGTGGTTAAGATAAGCTCTGATGCTCACAAATGTGTTATGCGCACGGTAAAACCAGGACTGGCAGAATTTCAAGCAGAAGCAGCTTTCATGCATTATGTGTATTCTGTAGGAGGTTGCAGACATGTGTCCTATACTTGCATTTGTGGCTCTGGACATAATGCATCGATATTACATTATGGACACGCGGGTGCTCCCAATAATAGAGTTATAAAAGATGGAGACATGTGGTCAGTTTCTATAAAACTTGGATAAGTCATATTAATAAATATCATACTAATATTTTATGATTTTATACCAGTCTGTTTGATATGGGTGGAAACTACTGTGGATATGCAGCCGACATTACGTGTAGTTTTCCAGCGAATGGGAAATTTACTGAAGATCAAAAAATGGTGTACAATGCGGTGCTTGCAGCTCGTGATGCGGTAATGAACGCTGCGAAACCTAACGTAGCATGGACAGATATGCATCTATTGGCGAATAAAACTATGTTGACTTCATTGAAAGAAGGAGGATTACTGAAAGGCAATGTCGATGATATGATAAAGGCAGGATTGAACGAAATTTTTCAACCACATGGTCTTGGTCATTTAATGGGATTGGACGTTCATGACGTTGGTGGATATCTTCCAGGGTATCCTGAACGTTCAACTGCTCCAGGTTTAAGAAAGTTGAGAACCAGTCGAATTTTAGAAGTCGGCATGGTTTTAACGATAGAGCCAGGTTGCTACTTTATCGACTGCGTAAGTGCAAAAGTTTGCTTGAGATATGTTAATTTACATATTATAGAAACTACTTTATGTATAAATATTTGCAATCTAATAATTATTGATAGGTAAACAGATAGTTAATATTATGATTAAATAATAATAAGATTTAGATCTTATACAACTGATCAAAAGAAATTAATTGTAACGATGATAGTTGTTAGATGCAGCATTGAACAATCCGGATCAATCGAAGTTCATCGTTGTTGACGAATTGACGAGATTTCGTGGCTGGGGTGGTATTAGAATTGAAGATGATGTTCTTGTAACGGAAACTGGAGTACAAAATTTAACAGACGTGCCACGCACGTAAGTTTAAAATATTTTTAGACATTCGTATCAGAAAATTTATTCAGCTCGACGAAATATGGAAAAAATGGTTTTCCACAGTAACAAAGTTTTTAAAATATTTTATTTAAAACACTTTATTATTGTTCGAATTTGAAAAATATGTAATTTAATTGCAGAGTCGACGAAATAGAAAGCTGGATGGCTGGCGGAAAAAAAAAATTTGAATTGGACGCCTGCGAGAACCCGAAAAAACTCAGTAATGGCAGGATTGGTACGTCTTAATGTATGCCAGTGTTTGACTAAGAACTCGGAGCAAAGACCGATTATTTACATATTCTGTTTTTGTGATATAAGAACAGTTGCCGTACACGAGACATAATGTTACAAATTATTTTTACGTGCATTTCTTATAACGTATAAAATGCAATATTACCGTTTTGTACAGGCACGATACAAATTTTTCCAGAGATTGTATACTACTGAAGAAGAAAGTAAAAAGAAAATATTTTTCTTTAAACTGATGTGTTGTACCAATATTTATACAATTCTCGATAAAAATCCTTGCGTTTTCTCCGCTAACCAAAATACAATTCGTGAATAATGGATAAAAGGGAATTTTCCACCATTCTACGATGGTTTTCTTGTTATTAAAGCGCACAGATTTCCACTGTAAATCACGACTTACACACTGCGAATATATAGATGGATATAGGTTTCTGCAAATTTTATAGAAATCGAAATGAATAAAAAATTCGCCTATTATTGTATTATTATATTATCAAGCGTTCTATTAAAGTTTAAACGGAATAAAATTTTCGCTAATCCGTTCGTTACATCTTGTTCCGGATTGCTTATGTGGCGAGCGCACAAAATCAGCAATTTAATCGTATAAAAATTTCGTTTCATAGTAACGTTTTTCATTTTCCAAGGCTAGAGGAACAGCAGCTTAAAGCGTCACCTTGGGGATACGATATCTTCGGTTTATTGAAAGGGAAATTGAACGCTGTTATTATCGGGTATGGTGTTACAGTCGTGGTCGTGGTGTGGACGTGTGCGGTTCTCCCCGCGAAGATTCCGCGAACCGCAACGTCAACCGAGTCACGTTATTACGAACACCAGTTCGCCGTCTGATTTTGTTTTTATACAGCGAATCGTTGGCCGTTGTGTGCGCGGTGTCCGTTGACAGTGCGTGTGTGTGTCGCGAACGCTACAGTTCACATTGAAAATGGGTCACGTTTGAAAATTTTAGAAGAAAATCGTTTCTTTTTATCCGAAACCGATTACATAACGTTCAGTCGATCGACTACGAGGCGCCCGAGGACTATTTTATCATAGCTGTCCCCTAGTTCGCAGTGAAATCGTCTCGATGAAGCAACCGAAAAAAGCGTAGGCAGTAACCGAATCTCTTCAAAATCGTGACAACAAGTCCATCTATGCGTCGTAACTGAAATTCGTCGTATCGTTCACGATATGCTAAATCATTTGCCTTCCTTTTTCTAAAAAAGTTTCGAATGATCACTATGCGTGACCATTGACGTCAATGGCAGCAATTAAACAATAACGTCAAAGGATTCCATCCGGACAGAGACCCTGGTCCTCTAAGTACATCCTGGTTTCCAGTGTTCGTCGCCGTTTCACGAGCGGGCATTTAAACAGTTGGCGGCTGATTACGCTAATAAATCGTAGAACCGGCGACTCGCTCGGACACCGTACTGTTACACGTGACAACTCAAGGATTAACAGACCTGCTCCCTTTCCCGGATCAACGAGTTCGGTTGACCGTAGCCAAAGTGTCTTGTCCGTCTCGACCAGTTGCTACTTTCGTTACGATTTTGATCGTTCGTCGTGTTCCTCTTAAGTTTGCGATCAAGGCGAGGAAGGTGATAAACGAGTCACGGGCGAAGGCGAAGGCGACGTACATGCTCACCTACTTACGTACGTCAATGTCCGTTACGTAGATCGGTTTTTACCAATGCGCGTCGGTTTTTGACGTAACGTGGCAGGTAGGATCGACCGTACGTACGATGCACGTAAACTTGTCACGAGGCAGCGGTGTCAATGATTTTTATCGTGGGAACGGCGTAGGCGTGATCCAGCAGAATTTACGATTCGACTCGGACCATTGCGTGAGAATTCCTACTATCGTCGATCTCGCTGGGGGAACGTGTATCAAGAAATACGAAGACTGAAATACATTTCGCATGCTGTTCCTCGGGGACGAAAAAAAGCGCCGATAAGCCACGGAGACGAACGTTCTTGCTTGTGCCTGGTTCCAGGAAGAACCTTCGGTTTGAAGAAAGCATCGCGAGAGGGATCAACGAGAAGAATGGTGGAAGCGTAGGAGCCGAGGGGGAAAAGGGAGAGAAGAGCGGCGATAACGCGATAATTGGAGGCAAACTCGCGACTGGTCTAGTCATTGATCGGCGTCGCGACGCCGACCACCGCGACGCCCTCTCTTCCTCAACCCCAGCGTCCCCACCTGGCCCGGTTCGCGACCGTGTCAGACGTTCGAGTGTCGCTCGGGTAACACGCCTCCCTCTGTCTCTCGTGCTCTCCTCTCTCCGTTGACCGTTTTTCTCTCGTCCGCCGTTCGTTTCCGTTCGAACGCCGCGGCCCCGTTCATCGACTCTGGGACAGAGGACACGGCGGCATCGCGGCTCCGGACACCGCGGAAACGGAACGAGCAGAGCCATTTCGGTGCCGCGCATCAACCGCGAGAGGGAAAAAGTGCCGCAGACCCGAGTGGACCAGTTTCCGGCCGAGGCTTGGTTGGTGCGCGCTGGAAACGGAATCCGGCGCGACGCGGCTGTGGCCGAGGTCGGTTGGCTCGATTCCGCGTCAAAATGTGTCGTGACCCGTTGCAGCGTGTCAAGAAAAAATCGCGCACGGCGGCTTGACGTGTTCCGCTCTCGGCATCGGTATGCGACAGCGGGAAGGTTCGTTAGACGTTGTCGTTGCTGGCTGCCGTTGCTGGCTCGCGTGAACGAGGAAGACATGGTGAACGATCGTTTCTAGGCGGAGAGAGCTGCCACACGGGAGAGCTCCGACCGAGCCTTAATCGAGAGACGAGAGGACACCTTTGCCCAGTGATACGAATTTGGGACGGTTACCATCTTGGTAACGGGCCACCCGTTTTCCGAAATTTTCTTCGCGAATATCGAGTAGGCGAAGTACGAGCCAGCGGAAACTAGGTCAGTAGGATAGGAGGAACTTGAATCGAGGGAAAGCGAAACACGGGAAACGGAAGGAAGAGCAGCGCGGACAACGCTCGATCCGCGGGCTTTGCGTGCGCACAGTCACGGGTCGACCACTCGAGAGGATGTTCTGTTTTCAAAGTCCGTTCACGCGGGCTTCCCGCGTGCTCGCGTCACCCCTGTCTTCCGGCAAGCCGAACGCTTCGCCCATCGGCGGGATTCTACCGACGAAATCCTCCTCGGCGGCGAAATCCAGAGATAGAAGGCTATCCGAAGCGACCAGCGAGGGCTCCAACTCCTCTATCGGGTACATTGATCAAGAGCCCTCGATCTCCGACTGCAGCAGCACCGACACGTTGCCCGACGTGAAAGCGGATTACCTGGACCCGGTGTCTTTGTCCCCGGGCTCAGATTTCTCGGTGTCGACGACGGCGCCCCGACCGGACGACAACAGCGATCGCAAGAAGCTGTTGCAGGACGACGATCGGGACCCATCACCGGCGGATTCTTTCTCGCCGAAGAAAAGATCACCGAAGGGCAACAACCGATGCAGGAAGTTCCTTTTGCGTCTGAGATCCAACGAGTCCTCGAACTCCAGCAACAAGGAAACTCGGTTTCCCTCTATATCCACGTCTCCGTCACCCTCACCATCGCCTTCTCCGTCTCTAGCGAATGAATCAATTGGAATCGAATCACCCTGCTCGAGGGAACACGGCGAGGATTACGACACGATCACCGGCGACACCGCAACCTTGTTCACCAAGTCATCGCCCTCAGTGCTGATCGACTGCGTGGACTCCACGGAGCCCGACGAGAGCCCTAGAAACCGAAGACCAACCGCTGCTGCGTCTGAAAACGATATATCCTCTTTGCAGAATGCGTTCCCAGAATCGGAGACTGAAAACGGTTATCATCAAGGGACGGAAACAGAGACGGAGGAAGGTTCTTCGTTGCCTTTGAGCCCTGCTGGCCCTTTGACCGCAGGATTGTCTTCATCTCTGGTACCTTATTATAACTTTCTTTGCGTAAACGGAGGAGCGATGAGGCAAGAGATGACCAGCACTAGTTCACCCCAGCTGTGCTCAGCTGGCAATAACGAGTCGAACGACGACGCGGCTTCCGGTAAATCATGTGGCTCATTCAACGGCGAAAAATTCTCTCGGCTAGACAGCTTGGCACCCGAAAGCTTGGACAGCCCGTTCTGTTTGCCAGCGGCTAGATCTTGTCCGAATTTGGAAGGGCGCAGTGCTGGGTGCTCACCTAGCAGCGGCTCCTCGAGTTCCAGTCCTAGCTCCGGGCCAGTTGGACCTAGATTCAAACCGATCGAGGAGGGAGACATTCAGCTTTGTTTCTTGAATCATTCGAAGACGCTAGTTAAGAAAATTTTGTCGAGCAAGTTTTTAAGAAGATGGGAGACGCATCATCTTTATCTGAATGACACCTGTATTTCCTCTAAAACGGTAAGCGTTTTAATGTCGCGAAAGCAAGTAGTTGTGTGACTTTTCGGCATAGTTTAAGCGTGATTTCACACGATCGAGATTTTCTGATTGTCTCGAGCAAATAGCGTGTGTAGGTGGAATTGAATGTTTGACTTCGCGAAGCGATGTAGAATGCTACATTCCGCGACAGAGAGAGCATACCATGTAAATATAACTTTTTCGAGTTTTGGAGCTACGTGTTACTTTGCTTTCGGTATTTGGACTGTTTTAGTATATCGCTTCAGTACACGTTAATACTTACATTTATTGTAATGTATTTTGAAATTGGCAGTTTAAAAAGATTTCAGTAATTTTGAAATTAATGTTCTGCTCAATGATCTACTCTTAGAATTTGGTGTTTGACAATTTTCGATAATTTTCAAGTCGATTGATCTTGTTGGCCGTTTAACAATTTTGGTATTTTACCATTTCAGGTATTCTTTCACAAACTTTAATCTATAGGTTTCCATCGTCTTGTTCGAAAAGAAACTTCATTCAGCAATTTTATGAAGTGCAAATACTTTCCGTCAATGCTGTATGACGTACCAGTATTTCTTTGACAAATTAATCTTATTGACGCTGCTGAATGTGATATTCTATTTTGATATCTCCCTCGGGCGATATTAATAGCTACTGGAATATTCATGTAGAATATGAATTTCAATTAACATTTGCAATAATAAGGATTCATCTTTCATTTCTATAGAAGTTTATATTGAATTGGAAGAAAAGGAACATTGAACTACTGTTCAATTCAGTTCGTATGAACCAGGATAAAACGCAAGGTCTCAATTCGAGGCACAACTGCTCTACCTCTTGGCTCAGTTTACGACCGTGCTGTGTAGGGTGTTCAGAAACAGGTTGTGCCAAGCTTTAACGGTTTGGTTGTATAATTACATATTATTATATATAGGTATTACAACAATCTATATAAAATCGTTTTCAATATTTATATAAATAGAAGCTTGACATTTCATATCATCTTCGATTTTAACGTTGTTTCGTGAATCTGCTAAGAAAACGTAGCACTCATGAGAGTAAACAAGAAACACGTAATAAACATGTCGTTGGTATGATATCGTATCAATTGATATCATTAATTTGTCACTCGTATTCGCAATTATCTTTGGCCAATCTTCTCATTTTTTTTCTTTATTCCATTAATAATTCTGTCACTTTATTATGTCATAATCTCTACATTAATGTATTTTGTGTTGCGTTCATCACTGTAAAATCTTCGTTATGTAAGTGTTATTAAAACTTTTAAGTATTCATCATTAAAAAATCAACCGGTCGATGAATTGAAATAAATCATGGAAAATAGAGTGGTCATAGATACACGTGTCAGAAAGGAAATCACACGAGCGCAGCTTCAAGATGGAAACTATTTTGTTTGTTCCATCAATGTGCATCAATGTGCATTTCCCTTTTTCTTTGGTTTACACGCGGGCAACGATTTCCTTTTCTCCGTGTACTCAGTGCGAGGTCAATATTTGCTTCCAGCCCACGGGATTTCTTCAGCATCCGATACCGTACAGCAACATGTCTGATATACGAAGATATGCTGTCGCTAGATGGGATCCCACTTACAAAAACTGCCTGAGCATAGTGTTGCCGGACAGCTCTCTTCTTCTCCAAGCGAACAACGCTTACACAAGGGACCAATGGTATCATTCGATATTATGGAAGGTAAATTGTTATGTAAAATGTTATCTTTTTATGGAACGTCTAAACCCTTGGAACGACGTAAATTCACCGTTAAAAGAGAATATTTTTAAATAAACTGAAAGATACAGAAAGAAACGAATTATATACTTCTTTTCATTAAATTTTTTAAATTTCGAGGACAGTCGGATTTTTAAGTGAAATTTAAAAACAACTTTCGCTCCATTAAACTTCATTGAACCGTGTGTTAAACATTTTGTTCGACAACTTTCTATCATCTTTCAGTGTATCCATTTACTCGTTTGTTATAATACAAACGCTATACTGAAAAGAAAAAGCAAGACCCTTTATACAATACAATATATTATTGTACAATGTATTATTTTCTAACACATATTTTCTAAATAAAAGAGAATTCAAGTAACTATCGCTTGGCTCATCTTTCTTCATTTTTTCAAACTTTTGCTACTACCCTAAGATTTGTATCGATCCTTGTATCATTCATTTCCAGTGGAGTATCTTCAAGTATCAGCAGCTGGTGTCAATAAACGCTAAAGAGGAAGTGATGGCGAAACAATTAAAATCAATGGTGGACTTCGCCCTATGGACAACGCTTCAAGACGAAAGGGTAACTGTCGTGCCGTTAGAAGCTGCGGCTAAGCTACTAGAGGATTCGCTCACCGAAGAAACTGATCGGAGCGAAGAGATGCCCGACGAGAAGACATCTGATTCCGAAACTGATCAAAAGCACCGTGCAGAGATCGTTCTATATGTCGTATCTCCTCTCCTCGAGAAAGTCGCGCTTCCGGCTAATCTCGCCAAGGTTCTCATCAAACTGATGCAACAGCATCCGAGATCCTCTTTGGTTTCTCTGATCAGTCCAGCTATCACGAGATGTCTGAAGCACACCGTGGACTTCGGCAAGTCTCCGGATATGAGGAAACTCCTTCAAGCATTCGTGGCTGCCTTGTACGAGGCGGAGAACGGCGAAAAAACGATTAGGAACTACATAGCTTCTATTCATGGGCCAGGAAGCGGTTGTCCACATCCTAGAGTATTACCTAACTTGGTGTCGGTCTGCGTTGCTGCAATATTTCATAGGTTGGTTGTACTGCGTAGTAATCAAACAGCTTTATTTAAGAACAAGCTTTGTCACGTTTCTTTGGAGAAGATGCACGATAAGATGATTCAGCAAGTGATGCAATTTATTGCGCGATGTATCGTATAATGTGATCGCGAGATAATGCACGCTGATAATTTCTGGTAGCTAAGAAATGCCTGAAAGAGACATTTCTTAAGGTTTCAAGGATCGAGTTGATTATGAAAGTTTAGTTTCTCTTCTTGGAAGGTCTGTGTTGTGTATTATTTTTAAGTCTCTTTAGGCCTGTTATACTATATATGATTAATAGTCATTGTCTATTAGTTGCGACGTGTTACTTGATAGTTTCGAATACAATAGTCCTCTTTTGTTACGTAACAGTCTCTTTTTTGTTATTAATCTCGCGAACACTTTTTGAGAATCAGAACCACGATATATCAAGCCTAATGAAAGTCCAAGGAACTTGTTCGCGTTTTTTATCGTTTGTATTATTTTAAAAGCACATAGTCACATTTATAGAATAGTTTACTTTGAAAAGAAGACTATATGATCTTCTATTTTTAACTGAAGTTTTGCAGAATAACACAATGAACAATAAAGGAATTTCTGTATGGCTAATAATTGAATTATAAATACTGAATTTCTGATTTTTGAGGGTGATAATAGGCTAATATGATGGCTTCTGTTGTCTCTAATACATCACGAAATAATATACACACAAAAATATTGAGTAGTGTTTACTTTATACATTTGGTGTTTTCTTATAACTGGAATAATTGAATGTTGCACTGTTAAGCAATTTAGTTTCATTGTCATCGTTTTTTTATTCAACCGCAAGGTTATTTGATTGCATTTGGTTTCAGATTCGACGTAGCCCGTCATTCGACGCTGGGAAATGATGAATCTTCAACTCCGCATTCTTTGCCCCCACTGGATTGCTATCTGTTCGTTTTGAATGTCGCGTAAGTGCCGAGTGATTCTTGTTAACTTACATTATAGAGAAAAAAGAAATGACACTGAATAATACAAAAAATTTAATTAAATTTAAAATTGAAATATAAAATTGATAAAATAATAATACAGAACAATCTTTTATTTTGAAAAAAACTTATATCTGAAAGATACCAGAGTGGATCTTACATTTTGATTTTTTATTTTAGCCGAGTCGTCTTTTTTTTTGTACCCTTAAATATAAATGATGATTGATAATAAAAAAAATACTCCACAAATATTTTTGTAAGAACTACTTTTTGTTAAGTCTTGTCAAAAATTGTGTTTGTCATGTTGGCGTGTTCTCTTGTTAAAATTATTATATCTTGAGTTATTTACTGGAAACAGAAGTATATTAACCCTCGAACGGCCGACCGAGAATATCGACGCGGCAGGCTGACACAAGGTCACTTTTGACCTATATCAGAACTTTTATTATGCACGCTTTAGTTATAAAATATAACTATAAATAACTATTCTATATAAAATATTATCTAATAATGTTTATAACATAGAAAGGAAAGCAATGTGTTAAAAAATGTAAAAGAATGTGCAACCTTTCCTCTACTCTGAACAACAAGGGCCAAAAGTGACCTGATGTATGTTGAATGATGGTCAAAAGATTTCTTAAATCTTGGAAGAAATACTGTAAAATATTTCGTACAATTTACAAATTATCATATATTCTGGGAAACTAATAAATATAAAACATGTATATATCGTGAAATATTGCATATTATTTCTTTTATGATCTAAAACAAATCAAAGAGTTAAGTAAAAAATCTCATAAGAATTTGTTATTACCTATAGCTTAGAAACAATTTAGGAGTTACAATAGTAATAATAATAATGATGATAATAATCTCATCAAATTTTTAACACTTTATAAGCATCAAATTCTTTCCTAAACAATTTTAATATAGTACTAATGATACGTTTTAAATAATAAATAAGTTTTTGTAATATTTATATTGTACGATGGTGTTTTGTGCAGTAAAATAAACTTTCATTATAATAATAATAATCATAATAATAATAACAACAACAACAACAAAAATAAAGTACAATTTATTTTATGCATTTATTGGTTACAAAATAAATGTTTCATCAGAGACCTGACGGGTGATATTTTTCAGATCAGAGTACGCTGACTGGCGACCAGGTTTCGGTGCTCTGCTGCAACCGGTACCCTTCCCGGAAGAAGCTTTGGCTACGAAGGAAGTTCAACAGTCGGTGTTGTTGTGTGTAGTGAGACGTTTGGCAAAAGATTCAAGATGCGTTGTTCATCGCTTCCTACTGCCGATTAGGGAACCACGGCCTGGTTGGATCCACGTTGCCGTGCCATCCAGTCCGGCTTGTCCTGATCAAGGAGAGCTGTTCGGTGAAATGGTATGTATTTTACAATCCATTACCAATTGCTTATTTTATCTTCATCTCGAATATTAGTGATTTCTTAATAAATATAACTATTGTTCCAAACTTTGTTATATTGTCGTTAAAGACTTCGTGAAGAAGATTTACGTTTACATAAAATTATTATTATAATAATCTTTTTTATTATTATATTATTATTTTGTTAATATTATAATAATTATAGTAACATAAGATTTTAGTCACAACGACTTGTTGTATAGTTCTTCCAAATTTTGTTTCATATTGTAAAACTTAAAGAAACTTAAAGTTCAGAGACATCTTCTTTCCTTCACCAATGTTTTCAGTAAATCGAGGACACAATAAAACTGTAGTGGATTTTATCGGATCTTATATTGTACAATTTCCTGAAGATTTTAATAAGCCATAAATACTCGAGGTTCCGTAATCTAGTTATTAACTGTCTGGCGCTCATGTTTGTCCTGTTCCCGATCAGTTGACAACTTTGCTGGCCTGCTGTTGTCGTCGGAAGAGGTTTATAGGCTCGCTGGTGAAACAGGCGCGAGACGATTGCATACTTTTGGCCGTGAGAGGATGCGAGGCCGCACAAGAGGCTCTTTGCTTGATGTTGGAATGGCACCTGCTGCCAAACGAGGAGGCCCGACTGCAAATAGTGAACGCACTCGAGTCGACGACGTCTGGCAAAGATCGTTACGCTGCACTTTGCCAGAGGCAAAGAAATCTGCAAGAGCTGGTGAGTAAACTATGAAACTGCTTCATAGAGTACACAACCCGACGACAAAGTAATGAGACTTGTGCTGGTACACTTGGCGACATTGAAATTCCGCGACTAAGTGGCGGCAAGCAGTCTGCATCTTGATGTATAGCATACGACAACAAACTTAAGTCATTGTTTTGTCTTCATTTCCTAAGGTTCTTGGATTTACAAGATCACTTTTTCTTTTGAAACTGTTACTCGACACTTTGTCCTGGTAACAACAGGTATTGAATAGTTTATCGATGTTTAATGATCAATATGTAAGGATTTCTTGATAAATGTTCCAAAAATCGTAACTTAACAGTGTAAAGATTGTAATTATTGAAGAGTTTCTTGAAGATTAATGATAAACATCTAAGGATTTGTTAATAAATGTTCCTAAAATTCTAACTTAACACTTTAATAATAGTAATTAGCAAAGAGCTTATTGAAGATTAATAATCAATACGTAAGGGTTGAAAAGAAAACGTTTTAATTGTAATGGAAAGAAAAAAACCTTATTATTAACCTACCCTATAGATCGATATATTTTACCTCTATTGATATCATTACTTTTTAGTCGTGTTACGAGTAACTTCAGCGAATTCTGTAATTTTTTAAATTATTACGAAATGTGAATGTTGTTTGAGAAAAAATGATGTTTATCGTTTCGAAATAGCAACAAAAGGGCGGTCCGAGGAAGCTAACGTTGCCAGTTCGAGCGACGGATGCTGACGTTGCTATTCTTCTGGGCGGAGGAGCTCTCGGCAACCTGGAATGCCTCAGTTTGGCCTTCACTTCGGTGACGTCTGCTTGCGCCGAACAGCTGATCAAGTTGCCGGCTCTTAGATACCTCAATCTGTGGGCGACGCAATTCGGCGACGCGGGATTGCAAATGATCAGCGAACACCTACAGAAGTTGCAGGTTCTAAATCTCTGCGAGACGCCCGTTTCGGACAAAGGAATCTCCACTTTGGCCTGTAAGTGTCGTCTCATTTGTACAGTACATTTCATAAAAGTTACATAACGTAGGATTCTAAAAAATATTCTAAAGAATAGCCAAAGCATTTGTAAGTTACAGTGTTTGCAAAATGATTATATATTATTTAAAATGAAACAGTTAATCAAGTTTTCACAGTTATTTTCGATAAGCACTTCTAATTACAGTTAGATCTGATGCTTCTTTATACCTTGACGTATAGGTGTTTCTTCAAAGTTTCGACAGAATCTTTGTTGTTGTCGTTTCTTTATTGAAATATTATATCACGTTTCCCGAATTTTTAATAATAATATATAATTTACTGAAGTGCACTGTATAGTCCTCGAACAAAAAGAAGACTCCATGCTAAATAGTAATTCTTCTACACAGCGATGACAAGCTTAAGAAAGCTGAACCTGAACAGCACCAAGCTGTCCATACAGACATTCGAGTCCCTGAAGAAATGTCTCCCATCTCTACAAGAATTCGACGTCAGATACACGGAAGCCTGGTGACCCGAGCTTTCCACCCAGGGCAAGCCGGACAACCAGGCCGTCAACGATGCTACCCCCGGTTGCGTCCAAGAGAAGAAACAGTCTCGGACCGAGTAGACTCGAGAAAAGTATTTAACGAGATTGAATCGCGATCCTTCGCGTACGCACCACTCAATTGACCATCACAGTTTACGATGACGGTCACTTACACCCGACTCTCGTGATCAGAAACGCCTCCGACAGAAACAATTCTCGTACGTTTCGCGTCAGCGTTCGAAGTCGACGTTGAAAACTACTTGTCGGAGAAGAGAAGCGTGACTAGGAGCACGATAAAAGCCTGAACGCGATGGCGGTTCAACGAAGAAAGCGACGCGGCGCTTCGTAGAAGCCTTGCATACTGCCTAAGAGATGTTATTGTTAAAAGAAGTGAGCCGCAAATGCGTTTGAGGACGCGTTGAATTTAGAGTAGCCGAGAAATAACGTGAACCCGTGACGTTTCTATCGATAGTAAACGTGTATCTAGGCGAGCACGAGCGAAAAGACACTGAGGAATGATTTTGGACGGGGCGGGGACTCGATCGGTCTTTAACCCTTTCACTGCGTTAACAGAGTACAAGTTTTTATTTTAAATGTGTCGTAGATCCATATAGAAAATTGAAGGTTTATACTTTTAGTATTTTATGTATTTTATGTGAATGCATATAGGCTGTATGTCATATAAATGACATTATTTTTTTCTAAACTTTGTTTAACTGATTAACTTTTAAATTTAAACTTAGTAAAAAATATCGATTCGCATACATCACAGCAACAGGGTTAAGGAACTCAGTTGCTGAAGGGATGATTTTCGTCGAATGCGAGTCCCCGAGTGCCTTGACTTCATTTTCCTTCGGCTCATCTCGTTTCCTTCTTCTTTCCCATCTACTCTTGTCTTTTTCGTGCTCGCAAACTCGCCCATTCCTTTAACACTTTGACTACTGTGCTACCCACGCGTACTTGGCGTAGAAATTAAAAGACGCGGTGAATGCTGAATGATTTTTGAAATTCATTGCTTAAGATACCGAAATTTTCATTAAGGTACTTTATTAGAATATAAGGTATTTCATTAGAATATTCGCTGCATACATTTTTTAATAAATCCATTCTGTGAATTTTCTATTTTCAGTCGATAATTTATATTTAAATAGATTCGTTCAAATTAATTTCACGTGGATTTCGTGGATTCACGAGACGTTTTGTTTATTTATACAAAAACAGGAAGTTTATATTTAAAGTTCTTTACATAAGATTTAGTAATTGGAATATGTTATAATAAAACGTTCCTTAGCAACCGTTTCGTTCAAGAAGTTGCAGTGATTTGTTTTAATTAGATCATTTAATAATGGCACCACATTCAACGTGTTAGTATCTGAGGTAAAATGTTAAATAAAATTAATTTAGTTAGGATTAACGAGCCTACAAGAATTTATATATTTTTTCGTTTGATTTGAGATAAGCTTTCCACCTTTTGGAAATTCTCTAAGGGTTGATCTACTAGTCAAAGTGTTAATTCATTAGTCGTGTATCTTCAAGACCCATATTCGAAGTTTGAATCGACATATGGACTGCACAGGATCTTACATTTCTTAGTCGTTTTCTTATATTTTTAATTATGCCGGATAGTTTGGTCATTTAATATACTTCTGTCCACTTGAATAGTCTTGTCTTACATATTTATTATAATTTTGTAGTTTTATACTTATAATATTATATTTTGCTTTAAATATATATATACATACAAAGAAAATGATATAAAAATTCGGTAATGGCTCGTGCTATACAAACAATTACATTTTAAAAGCGACAATATATTAGTAAGTTCATATTTATAATTTATTAATACTTGTACTTACCGCATATAAATTAATATTCAACCTTCATGTCATCATACCGATGAAGTTAAGATTTGGAGAACATTCAACGATTTCACAGATCATACAGTTTTCTCGTTTATAAGTATTTCATTACACCATAAGAATACTTCAACTTCTCCTAATTAATATTATACGATAAAATCTTTATTAAAAATGAAGAAAGTTCTTTTAAATAGTCGAATATGATAATTTAATTAAATTAACATTATATAAAAATACGTATGTTCAGATTTCTTCCATTAAAGAATTTATATTTCCGAGACAAAAAACGATTTGCTCCTCTACGAATTACGATAATAATACCCACAACCATCCGATTTATTCGTTTGAATAATATTTACGTTTGTCACAACTGAATTTCTTCAGATTGCTTACACAAAATTACCATACTCTGACTGCAGACTATTCAAGTGAACAGTACGAACACTATAAATAGGAGTCCCGATCTCGATGTAATTTCTTTTGCAAAAATTCGTTTCGCAAAGAAGAAACGTTAGTCTTCGCGATACGAAACGGAATAGGTCGTCGACGTTCCGTCGATTGTGATCATCGCAGTTAAGTGAACGTAGTTTTATAAAGGGAACAGAAAACATGTACTAGCCAACTCAGAGATCCGATTGAACCGTTCGTATATATCAAAAGAACACTGGTTAAAATTAAAAACATGTTGCGCGCTCAAATCGATTCGAGTCGCCGAGTAGAAAATACCCGACGAGACACGTTGGGCGCAATCTTTCCTCGATATATTATACATACCTTCCTCGAATGGCAGAAAATTGTTTTTTCGGCGTTGAGAATTCTGTAATATAATAATCCCCGTGTTTCTCGTTTCGTACGAAACGTTGGTTCCTTGTACGATAACGCGAGAGGTTTAGTAAAATGTAATCGGTACAACTTGCATTCCTAAGAAGACACATGCAAAGGCGTGTAAATTATCAGACTCGAGCTGTATAAACAATTTAAGAAACGTTCCTTTATAAATAACAGCTTCCGTGTGTGTATAATATTTGTAATTCACACTTCCCTGTTTTCGAAACATTCGCGATTGACGTCACCCGTGACGTCTTCGGTCTTTCATTTTACCAAAGGGAAGTTCACTGAATTTCCTGCATGTTGTTCTTTAAAGTTACGAAACACGATACTATCGCATCTAATGGAATTATAGCTGTGAAGATTGTTAATGAAACGAGTAGTGGGCGTGTTAATAAGAGATTATTGTAATACGGTATGTTTTTGGTTGAATATAAAAGACATAGTGAAATATGGTATGCAAAAAGTAAGTATTTGGGAGATTACAATAGAATGCGAATTTTCGTTAGTTTTGGAACGTCAGAACAATAACGTAAAGAGGAACCAATATAACAGTACTGAGATAGTTAATACAATGACTAATGGTTGAAAAACAGCTTGTCTTTTAGGAATGTGAAAAAGGAGGGTGGCTACGTTGAGTCTTTTAATTGACACACCTTTGTAATATGAAATTGTACCAGCGGATAAGTGGAAACGAAACGAGAAAAGTTCTTCGTTGAGGATCTTTACTATTTCTTCTTTAAATAACGCTCAACTGCCTAAGAGTTCGAGCTCTGACCACTGCCAAAACGCGTGCAACCTGGAAAACGGCTGCGCTCGTTCGTATCGAGTCTTCTCTCTTTGAAGTTCGTTTTACGTGAATCCTATCGAACGAATTTTACTGTGGATTCAGAGTAGTTTAACGCGGTTAATCTCTTCATCTTTCGAATATCGTGTGCTGGCCATTCGTACGCCTTAACTTTCGATTAAAGGTTCTCGGTGTTTATGAAATTTTTGCGAAAGTTCCCACCCTTTATAATTCCATAATATCAAAAGATACTTAATAAACAGTTCTTCTTGAATTTAACCTTACCGTTTCTTTTATTAATTCTATAATTACAAATACTTAATTTGTGAATCTCATTAATCAGTTGTCAGCTGTAACGGTCACTTGAAACATTCGTTACATTCAGCTAAACTTATGTTCATCAACAAATCCAGCAAACAAAATTATTACATTTTCTATTATAATAAATGAAAAAATTATTAAATTATTAAATAATAATAATAAATTAATAAATTATGAAAAAGTTACTAAAAATTGCCATTACAATAAATTTTGTTATACAAAAGATCAATTTACTTGGTTAGGTCACGTTAGGTAAACGTTTAGAAACATTCAGAAATCCGTTATCGACGATTTTCTAAAAACCAATACCAATTTTTTCATTTTACGATATATACCGCAATCGAACAGTTATCTAAACGATGGAAAAATAAATAGTTGAAGGACAATATAAGTATCCTAATAATTATTCGTTATGAACAGGATAAAAAGCTTTATATATTTTTGTTTAAAGGGAAGATGGGAACTTTTGGATAAATTTAATATCCTTCGTAATACAGGCTCGAACAAAATGGCGAGATGTATAGTCGATAGGTTTACCGTCTAGGCGGTTCATTTCCTTTCTGACAATGTACATACATGAAATATGCGTATACGTATAATATTACTGTTGAACTTAGAATGGTTTCTTTGTAATTACGAATTCAAAAGGATCGCCTGGTCGCCCCCGGTCCGTCGGCCCTTCTTCTACAGCCGATGCGTTTAAAAACGATATTGACCGCCACTGTTCCAATACCTATGAAACTCGCATGGAAATCGATTTCTTATAACCTTTAATCTAAACGTAGCCATTGTAGATCCCGGTCAGTATCCATAGAGCGGAAATTCAAAAGTTTGCAAGCGTGTTGCACGTCATGTCGTCTCCGAAATGGTTTATCCTGCACAACGTACTTACTACATATTTACCCAGCGTGCACCATGTCTACGATTTTATGGATTCTACCTGAATTTTTTACGATCGTTTTCTAACTTTCTTAATTAGTAGCTCATAGTTAGATAGTGTACTATTCTGAACGTTACAGTACTTTGCTTAATAGTTCCGATTTTTTTTAAGAAGAGAAGTAGAACACTGATATTTTTTTATCGTCCGTATCGTCTTTTGCGAGAGTTTTCAATTTACAAGGGAATAATACCGAAGTTCATCAATTTCGATGAAACTTTGATAAGAAATATTTCTTACTAAAAAATAAAAGCTTCCATTATGCGTAGATTATTATAATTGTAATTATTTCATTGTGTACACACTTTAGAAGTGGTTTTTCGAATTTTTTTCTAGCTCTAATAGTGTCTAATTAATTTGGTAAAATGTGTTTCTCCCCAATTTTGAAGACTGTTTTAATATCTTTAATATAAGCGATGCCCAATTAAAAAATAATTATTAGATTTTTCATGAAAATTTTAGTAAAATCGATGGATGCAATATTCGGTGTATTTCCTTGTTAGACTATTTGCAAGTTTCTGTATTTAGAGCATATCAATAGATAAATGATCCTTCCTGCAATGTCGATCGATATCCGTCACATTTGTAGGAAGGATTTTTATTTGAAATATGGGACCCAAACCTATAGATCTATGACTTATCATTTTGATATTCAGTGTATCGCTATTGCTCTTTTCGTCTTAATGTACGATTTACTATACCTTTAAAACATTTGTCTACAACATTTTTGATGTATAAGAATATTGAACAGTTCCACTTGATTCTTTTTCTGTCATTAATGGTTTTTATACTATTTTTCATTTCTAAATTGATTTCTCTATATTCTAGTTATGAAATGACCTAATCAGTAATTCAGAATTTGTTCTACAGGAATGAAAAATTAGTCAATAAAGGAAGTATGGTGGTTAACTATCGATGGCATTGAACATGCATAGAGTAAAGAGCATTGCTCTGAAATATCAGCGTCAGTCAATGAAAATGCAGAGAGGTGTGCGAATTGTTACACTTATTGTTAGGACAGCGTTCTGTTGTCACGTAAAGAATTTGTAATTTCGATGTTTCGAGAGGTTGTAAATTAGAAACATTTTTTAGGATAGCTTAAAGGAAGTGTTTCGTTTCTTTATTTCTCGTAAAAGATAACTGTGTTTTTGAAAAATTATTAAAAATTATTACTGATTTTATACGTTTGTAGTAAATATGATTGTTTAAAGCTCAATACAGCGAAAAGTTTAGTAAAGTCTAACCGGATTTTTCTTTGGTTCGTAACATGGCAAATATTTTTGATTTTGGAAGAATGAAAATACATGGAAGGGATTTTTCTTTTCGAGAATATGAATATAATGTATACCGAAGTTTACAGTCAGATATCGATGTTTCAAATTTTTATTCGTAATTTCTCGAAATTTGAAACACTTGTCTTATAAATTTCTATCTTATATGCACAAATATAAGGAAAAATTACATTTTTACAAAATTCACGTAAAATGAATTTTATTTCCTCTGTCAATGGATTTATAAAATTACAAACGAAATAAAACTGTTTTAAACACTGTACTTAATATTTCGCAGAGTAGAAAATGTCTCTTTAATTACAGTTCTCAGTGAATTAGTCTAAAGAAACCCATATTTGTAGAAACGTCAGCAGTCTAGTTATCATCGACTATTATCGCGGTCGTTTAAATATTTGTTCGTGAGTCTCTTTAATTCGTAGTATATGTGTATGTCGTATTCATTAATTAGTTAGAATTTTATCACTTCTGTTGCATTTCTTCATTTTTTGCACCACGACAACGTATACTGCCAACCAAAAGTTCAAAATAACTATTTATACATTCATTAAAGTTACATCACACGACAAATATAACCTAAATCGTAAACACATCTTTAACTCTTATCTTATCGATGTACTTATTTATATCCGCGTTCGTTGAATTTACGATGTGTTCTTCGATACACTGTAATTTACATATTAAGTTGGTCGCTCAGAAATATAAACAGAAGATAATAAAAATGAAAATGAAAAGAATTAAAAACATTGTGATATGCATTCTGCATTAAACCAACGGAATACAAGTTTTTTTTAAGTGAACAACAAAATTACAACTATCTTTAAGTTTGTAAATTTTTATATTTGAATATTATTTAGAAATGTAGGCTGCAAAGGCAATTCGAAAATAAAACAGAAATTTTTCCCACAAAACTTTTGGTTGGCACTGTACGTTTTTGTAATGCAAATGTTTTCGCGATGCGCTCAGAATTTCTTGTTTTGTTTAAACGCAAAGACAAGTCGCCTGTTTCACGATATTAGGATACCGGTGTTTTAGAAGAATCGCGTGTAAACGTTGTTCCACGTTCTTGAACGGAAAACTGTACTTTTAAGACACGTTGAACGGTCCCGCTTCCGATTTAGCAGAACAATGAGGTATTTTAATTTCGCTGTCTTGTAGGTTTAATCGTTTCCTTACGATAAATTGTTAAATGTCCATAATCTGGATTAAAATGGAAATTCAAAAGAAGTCGTAATCGACGCGACGCATGGATTGTTGATGTTTGTCGTCGCTCGGTTCTACGGCCACCTCGTTCTTCAAATCGGCAGGCAACTCGTTCCATACTGATCGCGGTACGGTTTCTGAAAATAAGGAGCACAATTAAAATCTCAAAAATGTCAAAACTGAACAATAAAATTGATTCATACTTATAGCTGTCAATTTTAAAAAGAATTCACTTGCAATATCTCTTTTCTTTTTCTGCATTGGCGCCACCAAATAAGTGGATACGTCGAGTAATGATCAGGCGAAACAGTAGTCTCTACTTAGTATTCAAATTCGATTATCTTGAAAATGAAGTATCGTATGAAACAATTTTATTCTATATTTTCGATTTAGTTTTGTTCCATCAACCTGTTGACCGGATGATTTTTCCATGAACATTCACAGTTTCGTTAAATTAGGACACGTTTAAGTTAACTGTTTGAAAGATTGATTACAATACGCATCGTAATAAATGTAGGTGAAATATAATTAATACTGGTACAGACAGCATTGAATAGTATTTTGATAAGTAAATAAAAAAACAAGAATTGAGGTTAATGCTCAAGTAATAATACGTTGTCTTCGGTTAACAGGTTAAAGCACCCTTTACACAGAATTCGCTGCACCTTTCTAAACGAACCTCAAAAAGTTCAAACATTAAGAAGCTTCGAAATTTGAAACTTGAACAAATAGAAACTCTGTCAGGAATGCACGCAACAATATTGTATAAAAATACAGATGGAAACAGTGTTCATGGTATTAGTAAAGGGTCCGCAAAAAATGTTGTTAATCAAGAAACCTTCGAAGTTTCTTCGTTAAGCGAAAGTGAATATCAATTTTGCTATTTACCCTGTACACTTTGGAAACGTGTTCCCTGTCCACCTATACGATTCCGTTGACGATTATAAATGGACTGCGGGTCTTTTTGCAAATTATTCGGTTGATGCAAAAGTTTTGACGTTTTTTTTATAAGAAATAAAAAGAAGGGCTCTCAACTGTTCGCTGGCTAAATCAAAACTAAGTAGAAACACAGAAAGGAGTGTCCTGTATACACGTTATAATAGTTTGACGACAGATGTTATTTGTTTTAAAGAAATCAATTTTTTTGTCAGCACGTACAAAAAACGTCAAAATTTTTGCATCAGCCCAATAAACTTTTCAAGAATATATTTAGAAAAATAGAACTGCAATAGAAAACCAGTTTTTCTAGCAATCGTTGCAAACAGCATTGCTACAGTTTGGATATTTTTATATATTATCACGTGTCACGTGCATTCCGTGCAACCTTAAATTGTCAAATTTCCCATAAACGCAGAAACACCCGCAGTCCAACGGCAAGTTACAGGACACATTGTTGACAGCTACTTTCTTCCACCTCTTTCTATCCGTTTCATTGTACATACATCGACACGCGTGATGTTTGCAAGGAACGTAATCGCTACGGTCTAAGCCAGTGGTTTCCAAACTTTATGTTGCTACACTTTAAAAACAATATAATTATGGTCCCCCTTCCCCTCTTCATTTCACAAAATAACACAGACTTATTTTTAAATGGTAAAGAACGTATTAATACAAACAATGAGAAAACCATTAACAGAATAATAACTTTCCGCGCCTCCTTTTGCACCAGTCCGCGTCTTTCAGTTTGGAAATCGCTGGTCTAAGCGATACGATTACAGAAAAATAGGATACAACGTTCTGAATCAGTCGATCCAAAGAAAAATAACAAACGTGCAAGAGAGAGAGAGAGAGAGAGAGAGGGAGAGTGAGAGGGAGAGTGAGAGGGAGAGTGAGAGGCAGAGTGAGAGGCAGAGTGAGAGGGAGAGTGAGAGGGAGAGGGAGAGGGAGAGGGAGAGAGCAAGAAATAGAAGCATGTTGTAAGAAAACCCGCCGATAGTCGTAGAATTAATTCGTTCGATCGAAAACCGACCTCTTCCACTCGTACCGGAACTACCGATAATGTCAATTATTATCAATCGAATTTACCTACCTTGGTTAGCACCTCTATACAATCGAAGAAAAACAAAAGCAAAAAATGTAAACTAACACGTTCAAATGAAGAAACACCCGAAATCCTCATTTCTTTCCTCACCTTTGCAAGTGTATAGGAGGTTGGACCAGGTGATCCTCTCCTGGGAGAAGCAGTAAACGCCTAGCCGGCCGCCTTTCAGGGTCGAGTCGTATACGTTCCCGGAATCGGCCATTAGCTGTTTGCCTTGGTACAACCTGAACCTGATCAAGCCGATCCTCGGTCTGTGCAATAACTGCCACCTGTACGGGGTCCTCTCTTTCCAGCCGATCTTCTTCGGATCGCGCCATAGTATCTTCACTTGGTTCGGGGTGCCTTCGTTGTGCCACAGGCTGTTTCTAAGAAGCTCTCCGGGTCCGGTTGCCGAGTCAACTAGCTTCAACATGATTCCAGGCTCGCCGACTGCTCGGAACGGATTCGGCATCCAGTAAGGCTGCTGGCCCTTCTTCCAAGCCACGATATAAAACCGACGGTTGTCCTGGTAAGAGAACACGAACCCGACGGAGTCGTCGTCCGCGTCGTCGTCCACGAAGAACGTGCCCTCGAAGTCTACGCCGCTGAACACGTCTGGGCCTGTTGGCAGGACACGTTTACACTGTTCGATTTAAACGTGTTTTCTGTGTTTTAGCATTTGATAGGGTAATCCGGGGGACTGCTCGAGCTCGTTTAACCGCTTGTGTGGCAAAAGTTTTGATCTTCGCGTAACCTGGTTGAGAAGTGCCAAGTAACGCGATGGTGCTTCTTTCGTTTCAGCTCGAAAGCTGAATAACACTTTTCTATTTTTCATTTCTAAGTAGGTAATAGGACAATAGAAGTAAATAATTAGAAGGAAAAGAAATAAATGAATTTAGTTTGATTCTACGGATCGATAGGTTGGCACTTTTAGGCAGTATAACGGAGAAGAGCGCCGCTGGGCACTGAAATTTTTTAGAAAAAGTCTTGTTATTGTCACCGATTATCCAAGTTACCAGAATTTCCGCTTTACTGTTTGACAAATATCCTAGAATCCTGGAATATGTTACCGATAGCAATTCCAGGGTCGCTATTGACCAGTTGCTGAATCTCTGCACCGCCATGATTTATCTTCCACACTGGATCGTCTTGAGCCGTCCCAAAAGGATCCAGAGCGATCGTCACATACTTCCGGAAATCCGTTGTCCAAATCAAGCTGTTGTTCGGACAATTGTCTTGGAGATTGACTATGGTGTCGTTGTCATAGTCGTTCCAACAGGCGTCGCCAATATATTCGTCTGACAATCAGAATATTATCATTTCGAAATCCAAACTTTGCAATAATTATATTTTCTTTTTATGTTCAATTTAATTTCTATACGCAACAATTAAGAGAACTTAATTTTATAAACAATTTTATAGATCGTAAAGGTAAATATACGATATTGATTTCTGTGTTAAGGTGTGCTAAGTTTTTTATACAGGAAACAGAATGTTCCCAGCTATAATCCGTTACAGATCATTTTAATTTATACATTTACTGACCGACAAGAAATAAGAAAATTATTATTGTTTTCATGCAATTTGTCGCAACTTACGACGACTGTGACGTTGATCCGGATTGTACACGTAGGGACAATTGTCCTGATGGTTTGGCACTCCATCGTTATCCATATCATCGTCACACTCGTTTCCTATGCCGTCGCGGTCATCGTCATTCTGTCCTGAATTCGCTATATCGGGACAATTGTCTCTATCATCTTGAACGCCGTCTCTATCCCTATCGTTATCGTTATCACAAACGTCGCCCACTCCATCGCCATCTTGATCCAATTGATCCGTATTAGAATCGAAAGGACAATTGTCACAGGCGTCGCCGATTCTATCTTTATCGGAATCAATTTGATCTTGGTTTTTCTTTCTCGGGCAGTTATCGTGGTTGTTCGGAATACCTACGAAAAGGTAGAGATATTAAAAACTGTTTAATTAAACTAAACGAACTGAATTAATTTAAATTAAATTAAATTCAATTAAATTCAATTCAATTCAATTTGATTTTCATTACTTTCAAAATAGATTCCGCATACAACAATAAAACTGCTAATTAACAGTATTTAATATAAATACGCTACTTAAGTATTAATTATTTAAAAAAATCAAATTAATCTGCAATACAAAACGATAAATTGATGATACTCTAAAAAATACTACAAAGCTTTCGTCTTTAATTACTTCTGTAACAAACTGTATGTACGAACGTCAATTGATATGATATGTAATATTATTATTGCATATTATCTATCTTGAAAAAATCTCGAACATTTTCATTGACACCCTAAATACCGTCATTGTCGATGTCAGGGTCACAAGCGTCGCCGATTCCGTCGTTGTCTGTGTCTTCCTGCTTCGGGTTCCTGACATATGGACAATTGTCACAGACATCTCCAACAGAATCCGGCCCGTCGCGATCTGTGTCTTCCTGTCCTGGATTCGAAAGCAATGGACAATTGTCCGATGGATTTAGCACACCGTCGTTGTCGGCGTCTAGATCGCAGGCGTCGCCCATTCCATCTCCATCCGCGTCTTCCTGGCCACTATTCGGTACTAGAGGACAATTATCAGCGCGACATTGTCGATCGTAGCACCGGAGATTCCCGTCCGGTACACCGTCGCTGTCCCTGTCTAAACCGCAGACGAGTCCATTTCCTGCCCATCCGACGTGACACTACAAATAATAAGTATTAGGTTTGCTTTTGAAATTCAAGAAAGTACAATCGGGAGACGAGTCGATGTCTACTGGAACCGTATAGGAAGAAGATGTGCCTACTTAGTTTTCAGTTTTATAGTTTCGGTTGGTTACGTGTAACCACATTGACGAATAGCAAGTTAGTTATCGAAAATAGAAATTAGGAAATAATATTAATAGAAAACTGGATGAGAATAAATGAGAGCTGATTGATCAGCCTCATTCTTCAGCCTAGCTATCTAGTGATCACTAAACAGAACAGTTGAACCTCTATAACTCTTAAAATTTCTTCATTCCCCTTTCGCTACGCTGTAAAAACTTCTGTAACTCGAAATATAAAACTCTGTAACTCGTGTTTAATATGCATTTTACCTCTACAACTAGAATTCGAACGAAGGCGATAAGTCGTAATTTTAGTTACATTTAATTACAAGTTGAATTTTCGTTTATTAACACGTTGAATGCCATGGGGGTGATCGGTGGCCCCCAATAAAATCGAATTACTATAGTTCACTGAATGAAAATGATGATTATTTGAAAACGTTTCTATATTATAAACAATCCTAGCTAATGCAGTGACATTCAGCTAGACGAACGTATAATAATAATAATCCAGTTGAATCAAATAATTTAATATTATATTTCTTCCATTTCGTATATTTTGCTCTATGAAATCGTGCGGCATTCAACGTGTTAAACCTCTTTTTGTATTGCACGCTTATAAGATAGTTACCCTGCAAGTATACCGGTCGGTGTCGATGCACATGCATTCGGCGTTTTCATCGCAGATTGTTTTCGAATCAGCGCAAAGGTTGCCTCTGCGGTGGCACCCTATCGTTTGGTTTCCCTCGTACCCCGGCTTACAAGGACCGCATCTGAATGAGCCCTGTAAAGATTCAAGCAACTGAGAACTGTTTGAATATTGAAATTGTCAATATTTAAAATCAGACAATATAAACTAACTATTATATTTTAAAACAAAACCAATCCAATTCTTCCATTCTTCTTAAAGAAATTGTCCAAAAATGATAGTAACTCGACGGTACACTTAGATAGACTAGAATCTACTACACTTCCGCTTTCCTTTTGAACACTTTCCTAAAAGCATCCACGAAGAAAAGGAAATTCCATTGAGCTTTAATTTCATTACAAGTAATAAAAAATGATGAAAAAATAATATGAAAGTTTAATGATATTGGCAAAAATACAGTGATAACTTCAATTAAGTTTCTCTAAAAACCTTTAGTGCTGTTCATGAAAATAGAGTACATCATATATACCTCCGTGTTAATACACTCCATGTACGGATCGCAGCCACCGTTGTTGACAACGCATTCATTGATATCCTGGCAGACCTGTTTGTGGGTCCTAGCGAAATCTAGACCGACTCCTTCCACGATAGATCCCGTGTAACCACGCGGGCATGAGTCGCATCTGTATCCGAGGCGCAGATTAACGCATCGCACTCCGGGGTGGCAAGGTTGCGCCAGTTCACACTCGTTCATCACAACGCACGATGTGCCGTTCCCGACGAATCCGTTCGGACAAGAGCCGCATCTAAAAACGTCACGGTCACTTTAAACAGAATCGAGGATTGTCTACTCGTCTCTGAATGACGTCAAACCGAATGGAACACAATGAGGCGCGAACGAAGCGAGACGAAACAGACGTGAATTTGTAGGATGAGGCGAATAATCACGCGACCTGTAATACGGGGGATGAATGATCAACTCGCACTCCACTTCCGGGTAACAAGGACGGCTTTCGCAACCGTTCCTACGTCGTTCGCAACGCATTCCGTCGCCGAGGTAGCCGACAGGACACTTTCCGCAACTGAAAAATTCGTAGACAAGTCTATGTATAGGAGAACCACAAATCTGTATACCCAAAAGTTCGTTAACGATTCGAGAGATTCGTAATTTATTTTTGTATGTTGGACAAATTGTCTCATTTCAACTGAATACCTAAATTATTTCTACTGGTGTTGAAAGTAGAAATGATTAAAATTTACTGAAAAATAAAGGAAAGGTCTTTTAATATCTTTCTGAATGCTATGTCAAGATGATGATGTCATGAAGAATAATGAAAGTAGAGGTCGATACGAGAAACGATGATGATGATTCTGAAACATTCAGAAAATATATAGATTGCTATAAGTATTTCTTTTTTTACTTTCAATGGGAGTTGATATAATATTCAGACGTTTAAGAATGAGGCATTTTGTGTGTAACATATCAAGGATAGATATCATATATTCTACGAACATTAGATGTTATTTGTTTATCTTTGTAAATCTTATTGCCCGATGTTTCCCAACTGTAAGTATTGATTTGCGTATGTTTAGTTTGTACTGTTGCAAAAAGTATCTCAAATGATTTATTAATTGATTGCAGTGGCATATATAACACTAAGTGCGAAAAAAGCGGAATAACTTGCTTGTCATATTTAATTTTCTGTTAAAATCTCTTTTTATAATTGTATTAAAACTTTGAACTATTCAAAACGCTCCTACTTTTGTCATACAAATGTTATAAAAAACAGCTATTGCGAGAATTGGTACTTTCAACCTACACATAAAAATTGTCATAATTTATGTTAATAGAATTTCAAAGTTACATTGTTAGTATTTTCAATGAATCTCATATATCATGTTCTATTTCTTCACTTAGCATTCATAATTATCCTTGAAACTTTAATTTTACTTTAATAAATTTAATCAATTTTAATTCTAAACTTTTGTTGCAGTGAACAATATTTAACAGCTTTAATTGCTTTACTTTTCCCTATTTTTATATAAATCAAAAGCATTTAGGTTCATAAACTAAAACCCTTAAATATTCAAGATAGTCCAACTATATCATTTAAATATAATCACGTTGGTATAAAATATGCTTGTCTTACCCATCCGTTGTAAATTAAAAATTGGCAATTTAATTTTGGCAATTCTAAACATTAAACTCTTTTTGTGTAAATATTAGCGATAAACCTTTGTAATCTTCTAAATCTTCTCTTTTAACCAACCCTAAATTGTTAGCAAAATAGTTCATAAGTTGCGAACAGCGTCAGCCATCTTGTCCCGCTAAACGTTAGAGCACATTACTTCCAGAAACATCCAAATTAAAATGTAGGTACCAAACATTCTTGAGATATTGATTATTTTATTATGACCTAATCGAAATAGTTTCTTTTTAAATGATACTTCGTTTGCAACAAAGAAACAGAAGTAAATAAATAATGCTCTCTTTGTTATTCTGATGAAGTATCATACTTGCATAAATTATTTAGAAGGAAACTATTTTCGACCATTCATAATAAGAATTATCAATATTTTATGTAAAAATTGCTTCTTTACCTTAACTAAGACACTCGATTTAGTTCTACGTATACATAACATAATAATGAAAAAGGAAAGGCATGCATATTAAGAATAATTCCTTGAAACTTTCGTCGAACGCAGAATGATTTTTAAAGCAATGAAAATGTGATCGATTTGAAAAAGCCAGAGAACCATAGCAGGATTATTTTGAATTTTGAAACTTTTGGATTAAATCTTATATAATCAATAGAAATGATATACTGTAATTGAAAGTATCCTGTGAAGTGTTTTTCGTCTCACTATTAAAACTTTGTTTCCATCGTGTATATTCTAGTAATCAGTTTTACATTTTAGAGGCATTATAACAAAATAATGTGCAACATAAAACTACTTAAATCATAAAACTGTATCACTTCCATTGACTATTAAGTTCGACGAAAAACGTACAACGGACTTGTAAAATTAATATTCTTAAGATTCAACACCATTTGCGCGGTGAGACCCAATCGATTCTTGCTAATTTTTATAATAAAACTGAAAATCGAGTCTAATATATAGTACTTTTCACAGACGAATCACAAGATTCTTCCATTTTCTTGAAACATTTTACGAGTTCGTGGTACCTTGTTCACTAGGCAAACTTGGAGGTAACAATACAGTGACACAATAAAACCACCTGGATCATAAAGGAACTTGAATCAACAAAGAGCATCAAGATGATAGAGACGTGATACCTCGGCTAGTGTTGCACAAAAGCATCATCCTTCAAAATTAGTGTTCTTTTTAGACCAGTTTTGAAAATCTTTTGAAGCGCTGCAGCCGGCCCTGAGCTCGAGCATTCCAGCTGAACCTGACCTGTGAAGGAACCTTCAGTCTGACTTTTACTATCTCACTACATCGTTACCTCCAAGTGCAGTCGCTGGACAAAATATAGCAAACTCGTATAATCCACTATAATTGACGCCATTAAAGGAGGATACTGCACAAGACTCAGGTTCTTAAACAGTACCCTGTAGACAAGCATCGTTAAATAAGTATGAACCAACCTGATTACTTACAAGAAGTAAACCAAAGTGCAAACATTACTTTTGAAATGATACCAGGTACAAGTTACGATACACGCTTGGTACTGCAAAATCCTTATAACGTTTCGTTAGCGCCGAAAAGAGGATCAATCTTAAGATACTAAAAAGACGATCGCAGTTATAATTTCTAGTTTGCTATATCTCGCCCATCGGCTATGTTTTGATGAAAACCGATCGAAGGATAAGATACCTGTAACCGCCCACGCGGTCGTAACAACGGACCCCGGGGTAGCACGGATTGCTTGCGCAAGGATTGGCCATCTTTGCGCACCGGTATCCGTCGCCGGTGTACCCGGGCGGGCACGGGCCGCACCTTGGGCCTTGTGGTGTGTCGCGACAGTCGGCCCCCGGGAAGCAGGGCGACTTGTAATCGCAAGTGGAAGGTGCAGGCGTCGTGGTCGTAACTGTGGAATCGAGAGGATCAGGATTTTATCAGGAATCGCTTATCCGAGGAAGCCCGGTTTATTCCATTCTTTTTCTTTTTGTAACAATTGTACATGTTTATTGCAGACGTTCGTGGCCACTTTGTACATCAGAGGTGTCGTACACGAGTAAATAATATCGTCGTCCAGGTTAATTGATCGTTGAAATATCGTTACCACGCGGAGAACCAGAAAACCGAAAACGATAGTCGAAGCGGATATTACCGAAGAGGAGAACAAAGAACGGTCACTTGACAATTAATAATCTTTCGATACAGCGGAACTTCACTCACCGGGACGCTCCCGACAGCCTGCGCAATTTTCGATCAAGTGTCGTAGATGTTGCGTTTCCACTCTCTGAAAAATACGAGGTTTCCTGTAGTTGGCAAAGAAAATTCGCTTTACCCGCTGCAAAACGGAACAGGATACTCACGTTCAATTCGATTTCCCTCCAAATCTTTTTAGTGGCTTCGATCAGTTCGTTCAGGGTTTTTACTAGTTGAATGTCGGTCACGCAGGCTGAAATGTTGGAACGTTCAGTAAGTAATGTTGAGTCAGTGGGTGGTCGAATGCGAGAGTTCTGTTGATCTTAGAATTCTGCAATGCGTTTGTTTCAAATAACTTTATCAGGTTTAGCGACTGAAGAACGAAAAGACGATCTTTATACTTAAACAAAACCTCGAATATCTCCCAAGATTCTTAATATTTCATATTCTCTTCGAAAGATTAATTGAGAAAGACCATCAAGAAACAGTATACATCGATGTTATAAGAACGCACAGTTTATCAGTGAAACATTAAAAACCGGTATCAATTTTTTACTTTCCGAAAATAGAACCCTCACATTCAACTAGTACACGATAATCTGTTTAACACTAGATTTACAGAGGTTTAACGTACAGTTTATTATATCGTTCTTAGAAAAATTGATATTCATTTATTTAGATTTTGAAAATTAGAGGTTTATAAGTAGGCAATTAGAGCACATATTTGTGTATCGGAGTCAATCAAAATTAACCTAAATATTCACCAAATAATGTTTATAAAATTCAATACGAGTCAAATCGACTCATTCCGTAAATCTGGTGTCAAATTATATACTTATTTATCTTTTCAATTACTTTTCTCGTCCAAGCTTTGAATCGATATGTCCCCTCTCCTAGGTGTTCTCTTATAATTCGACGCTGCCCGACCATAAGCATCCGTTTCCTCCGCATCCTCGTCGAGTCGATCCCAATTCTGATCAAATTCGAAGTCACCTAACGATGTGTATTTGCCGTGGTTGCCTGTGGACGTGCGTTTCGCATGTCGGTTCGATTGACCCAGTCGAGTTGATGAATGGCCGTGGTCCGATTTCGCGAATTGCTCGACGTCGTCCGATCGATCAAAATCACCGGTGTTGGAGTACCAAATGGACTCCTCGTGCTTCGAGTAATCCGCGGGCACGCTTGTGTCGGCTAAATGGTCAGGACAGTTTTCATCCTTGAAAGCGTCTTCGACGGCAGATGATCGATACACTTTTGCCTGGCTCCTTCTCTCCCTGAACTAAAATACGCGACGACTCGTGACGATCGACTTGATTTTGATTTAAGTTTAACTTAAATAAATTTATTAGTTTAAATAAATTTATTGAACATTTTAAACCAAAACCACTTGATCAGGTATGTTGTTTGTTGTAGATCGTAGATTTTTATGAATGGAATATTAAGCATCGAAAAATCAATTTTCAGAGAACTCTGTGTTATAGAGACTTGGTTTCTTTATAAAGAATTTTAATGTTTGTTGAGAATGATATAAAAATTGTTTGGTGGTGTTTTATAATCAGTTGGAAATAATTGATTAGGTTACGTTTTACTTTCAAGTTAAAGTGATCGAATTAAATACTGGATACTGCACCGGAGAAAACTGGAGTGTCCAGATGCTTCGTGTCAATTAATGATAATTGAATAAAGCGTACCTTATTGATAATATTGAATATTATTATTAAATTTCTTAGCAATAAAAACATGGTCCCATCAGGAACTGTAAAAAATGTTTCGCATAAACGAATTTCTTTTTAAGTTTCTTTTCTATACGGCGAACAGAAAATAATCATGTGAAACTTAAGTAGGCGTATATGTGGTTAATCAAGTATTACAATGCCATTCTAAAATGTATGCATCGATGAGTAATGAAGCCACAAGTTCCGAGTGTCATTTTCTCTACCATTTCAAAAAATTTATCTCGTTCTTCTAGATTCCTATTACATAACAATATTTTAATTAATGTTATATGGAGGCTTGTGGAGCAAACCGTATATTGTACAAAATATAAAAATCCATTAGTTCATTATTCTGTTACCTAATTGTATGCAGTACGATCTAATAAAAAAAAACATTTAACTAAAGTTTCAAATAGATTATAAAATAAAATAAAGATAAACTATAAAAAAATAGGAAAGATTCAGTTAAAAAAGAAAGAAGGAATAGCTTCATCATGCGATCAAATTTAAAAAAAACAGGAAAACAAATAAAAGCGGCAATCAACGACGAAATGAATCAGGTATAAGAGTGCAATTTCATTTGAAACAAGTGGAATTGTTGTCAAAACTTGACTCTTGAAATGTATTTACTTTCATATGTAAATACAACCATCAATAAATCGTGCTGGAACTCCTCCGAGATTTTTGCGTGTGCCTTGATCGAGACAGCAAGAAAGTGGGCTGCCGTTAATATTCAAGAAGGATGAATTCCGAGCGAATCGAAACCGATTCGATACTTTTAAACGCGTTACACGAGTTAGCAGTCGCGCGTAATAAAGCAAACAGCCTTGATCCAAGCAACCATATTTGGAAAGGCGTCATCCTACGATCTCTAACGTCATCGTTGCTTCATAACAACCGTGTAACGCTCCTGAAGACCAGAGACGGAGCATGGTCTAGTTTCTTCATTTCATTAATTTTACAAATAAACTAACCTTTAAATTATCATTATCTTCAACAATTCTTGGTCTAACATTTTTGACAACAGCTAACTACGCTACTCGTAATCAACGATCCCAAGACCAAGAATGATAAAATGCACGATACATTATATTCAACAGTTGTATTCTTATTATTACGATTATTATTATATACTTTAACTACGAACTATGAACAATAGTTTTTAATCTTTTTTACATGTGTAACATTCAGCAATCTATTTCCCTAAAGTTTCCCTAAAAATTGTCGTTTGAGGCGTGGAAACTAGTCAACAACAACAGTGTTCATTGCATTTGAAAAAAAGAGTTTGTCATGAAATTATGCTAGGGACAAGTCGGGTGAATCACGTTCTAATTTACTCCCAACTTAAGAGAAAATATCGCTCTGAATAGCTTACCGCCTCTATTGGCTCATCATCCACGTCATTCACCAGTTCCCTTAAACGTTTCTTGAACGGTATCGCGCCCTGATAGATGCAATCGATGTAAACGTCTATCCGCGCATCTGGTTGATTCTGATGCACCGAAACGATTACGTTCTTAGACGGCGCGTTCTCGTTCAAATTGTTCGCGTGGATGTGATGCGCGGTTCGATGGCCACTTTCGTTGATGCTCTCGAGAATCACTGAAACCAATATTTTTCCTCCTCATTCTCCGGCGTTTCCTTTTCTTAGCGATTGACTGCTATAATATCCGATTGACAATCTTACGTTACATCGATTGCTATAACAGTCATTCATCATCACTAATTGATCACGATTAATTGAATAGCTCAGAATAATAGTCTAATTCCTATTTCCGAATTCCCAGAAATGTTCTTTGATTAATTCAATATTAATATTACTATGTTATTAATAATATTAATTATTATTTATTACTAATATTAGTAATCGTAATATTAATATTCAATTAATTCCGGAATCATTCACAAAAATTTGTTTCCTCGAGATTTCAGAAATAGATATTAGACTACTATTATTCTGAGCCGTTCAATTGTAAATTGTATGGAAACCATTAAATCGTACTATTTACAGTTTTTCAATTATAAGAATAAAAATCTACATATAAATATTCCTAATCTGACTAATAAAAATATATCCCGAAATAAACGTATTTTAGTAGAATATTTTCGTTCATCTGTAAAATCAAAACGTTCAAATAAATTCAGAGTGAGATTCAAAGGTACTAAGCGATAATTTCAGTAAAAGCGAATGCAAGTACCGTGACCAGGGATTATTACGAGAAGATACAGTTGCTCAATAATGTTTCCGGAAGTGTATGCGTCACCTTGAACGAGTTCTTCTCTGATTAAACTGTGAAATGGTTAAAACGTTATCATTTTACCTCGTTTAGTCCGCCTGTCAACCATTAGCATCGTTTTCTTCCGGAATGCGCCATACTTAACTGCCAGAAGCGTTTCAACCATTGCTTCCGACTCTTTTTTCTTCGATTTTACGTTCGATAAGGCAATCGCGAAGTGGTCGTCGTCCCATACTTCCCGAAGACTTGTCGTCAAGCCTGCACAATGCAATTTCTATACTACTAAAATTACAAAACAAGGAAAACCTGGCATTCTACCGATACAACGCAGAAAATTATCCTTAAAGTTAACACTTATTATCGTTAGCCAACCGAATAGGGGATCTCTAGCTTTATTATTGTTTACTTTCTTTCGTTTGCTATTTACTGAATCTTGAATTGAGAATATTTGCAATTCAATATATTTTGCTTTCTTCCGTTTGTGAAGCACAATTTTTAATAAAATCTGTTGATCAAGTTCAATTAAAATTAATGGAAAAGGTTACAGTTATAGTTTTTTTAGACGGTTACCTAATTATGAAAATCAATCAATTAGACATTGCTATATCATTTCTTAACACAATCTTTAGAAAAATATGAATTTTACAAAAGTCACTTGTATTATAAATTACCGTGTAGTTAGCGTTTGATATGAAAACTAAAAAGAATAACTTGGCATGTTAAATAAAACCTCTTTCAAATTTCCACCCCAAATTAAAAAAGGTATAGAAAAATGTTAATTGTAAGTTAGATACGGCAATAACAAGTATTTATATTTACTCACACGTACTTCTATTTTTATCCCTTCGCGCTCGAAAGTTTGTTGTTAAAAGTATTCAACGTTTCCCGATGAGATATAGACGATATCTTTTTGAAATCAACTTCACGCTAATTCACGCATAAATTAAGGAAGAAAACTACTTTATTTCAATGTTTCACATAGCGATGCATCATACTAAGTTCAATGTTAAATATTAAATATTAAACTCTATAATTTTGATTATAAAGATTAACTGTCGAGTCCAAATGGTTAAAAATTCAAACTAAAACGCACAGTAGTGCCATAACAGGTATCGTAACAGTAGAAAGGATAACAGTCAATGTGTTAGATTGGATGATACTATTGGAAATAAATATAAATTTTTTTCACGTTTTCACCACCGTTTTGTGTGTATTTATAAGGTCTACTGACGTGAAAATGGTGAACACGGAATAGAGCGAAACGAGTGGAGGGACGATTCGCCGTTACCGAGTTTCTTGTCAACATTTACGGCGACTGGTTTCCGATCCAGTGAGTGTGTATGGGAATGCGGTGCAGCCGTAGAAGCGTTAGGCGTTTCCCTTTACTTTTAACTACGATATATGTCCAAAAAATTTGACAACAAGAGAATGTTAAGGTGCGACGTAATAAGATGATGAAAAGGGTGGACGCTTCTCAATGCTGAACGTGTGCGCGCATTTTTGTCTTACTTATTTGACGCCTTGACTACTGATCGAGCTGACATTCTTCGTCAAATTAAAATTTACTTTATTAATTATCTTTTTTATGCATTTTCACGTCTACGCGTTTATGGCAGATAAAAATAAAATTTTCAGCAATGTATTTATTCGATTTTCAGCTTAACAAAGATATATAATAAAAGCAGAAAGAAGAAATATACTTGTATTTGATCGTGGATTTTATATATGGATCTTGAAAAATAAGAATTTGTAGTGAATATATAAAAAAATAAGATTTGAGTGATGCTGTTATTATTATATATTTATATAAATTCATTTGTATTTTACTAGTAATTTTTTTTAATAATTGTGAGTTTGAGGAATGATTTAGAAATAGTAGCTTTGCTTGTTGATGTTCATAGATACGCTTAGATAAATAGTATGAACAACACGGTACGAGGAAAACATATTTTTTTCTTGGGATACTAGGAAGCGTTTGTATTAGATCATCCGAAAAGCTGAAGTCATAACGATTTAATGACATAAACATTTTTAAAATACTAGAATTACTTACTTTAATTTTATTCGCAGATCCATATAAAAAATAATATAAAATAAATTTAGAGAAAGTAGAAATAATATAGAATCCAATCCAATTCTTGCACAGGACACGACGCGTTACAAAACATTATAATATATCTATATTCTATTATCAAATTTTATAACATTTGGCATACTGTCCCAACATATTACTATCCACATTTGAAAGAACGTTTTTTACCAAATTAATTCCCTATAGGGTCATCCAATTTAACACGTTGACTATCACAATCTTCACTGTTACAATCGATATTATTATGGACACAACCGTGCATTTTAATTTAAAGTATCAAGAATGAATACATTTAATTATATTTACAGTACAAAAGGAACTATTTAAACACTGAAAGTTTTTTTATATAATAAAGAATACAATTTATTGATTACCGAAAGGAGTAACAAATCAAATGCCATAAACACTTTCGTTTACATTTTGATATGTAAATTATGTATCCCTTACCTTTAGCCGGTATAAGACTGGAATCGACGAAACAAATGACAAGGAGCACTGCAATAATCAACACGGGGAGAATCCGCATTGTTTATCACTACTTTGAACGTGATACTAAACAATACTACAATTGGTGAACAGAGTTCGCCAATTCGATTCTCCGGCCCCCGTCACGATACACTTTTCCTTCGGACCGATTCGAAACAACGCATGCCTTAAGATGTCCAGCGAATAAATAGATCGCGGACGTTGGCGTTCGTCGACTGAGATAAGGAAAAGCCTACAAGCGACTTTATATGTCACCCACGGGAATGTCAGGGTAGAGTACCAAGTCGTCGTCTGTGGCACCTACGAGATAATCAAACGAATTCGCGCATCTAGCTTGACCTTACCGAAGCTATTATTAATACCAATTTATTATCGATAAATTAATTAAATGCAGTTGTAGGCGAAGTACAAACTTTTTTGGGGATTGGAATGGTACGAACAATATAATAATAATCCTATTGTTTGAATGGAACAAACCTACGAAATTTCAGAGAATTTAAACCATATGCAGGTTTCTTTTATGAGATAGTAGGACATTTCAGGACATTTTCACGTGCACGTATCGCAGTTTTTAATCGCTTCGACATCAATATTGTAAAATTTTCACACTGCGATGACGAAATTTATTTTAGATAAGATAGTGATTTGTAAATATTCTCTTCTATAAATTTCAGCAGACCAACTTATCTCCAATTAAAGCTTTTAAAATTGAAAAAAAGGGACAAAGTAAATAAGAATGTTTGCAAGTCATTATCTTACTCTGGAAATCAATTTCGCCATCACAGTGATCAATGTAATATCGTAAAATACTAGGTCGTAAGAATGTTAAACGATTTATTATTAATTTTTTTGTAAATTCATAAATTGTTTATTCTATATTTTTTATTATGTAATAAACGGAACTGTAAATTATTTTTTTTTGTTTTTACGTTAAAATAGACCTATTTTACAATACCGTGGACTTTATATTAATACCGTTGCATCTTACATGTAACAAAATTCGCTATTTTTCATTAGTTTTGTATTTTTTCATTTAGTTCCTAATTTCTTTCCTCAAGTTGTAATTAGCGATACAATGTACTATATACTATATGTACAAAAGATAAAGGTTTTACAATTGTTTCGCAAATCGGAAATAGTAATATAAGAATGGTTAATTCCAAATTTGAAGTAAAATAATAAATGAGTTTCAGGTAGACAAGCACATTATAATATTGTTTTCGAGATTGAAAAATTTATATTTAATTTATAGTACTTTTAAGTTTCTATTATTTTCTTCTTTTTCGTTCCAAATAACGGGAAAGTGAAAGTTGAGTGACACTAAAAAATAGTTTTAGAAATATACAAATTTGAATGTTTCCTTGTATCAGAAAACAATTTTAGTATAGTGAATTACATTGTCATGTTTAAATAAGCATGTTTATTTGTAGCCAGGCAAGCCAATGGATAGAAATGTATATTGAATTGATTAACAATGGTACCAATGTTGTAACGAAAAACGGTGCACATACGACAAATGTAATTAGACGGCAACTTCATCATCAACTTACCATACTGTCAACGAAACGTCGAAAATGTGGAAAAGGCGTACTGATGGTGGAAAACTTTCGGTACGATTATTATAACGACCGAAGCATGCAATCATGTGGCCAGCAAGGCACGAAACGATGACCCGCGATGAATGCAGAAAATGTTTACGATATTTGGGTAAGGTTAAGTTTCAAACAATTGTTTTCTTTGGTAGCGCTTAAACTTTTAAAATCTCAGAATAATTATGCTCGAAGGATAGAAGTAATTATTGATTCTGTAACGTTGCATGTTTTCTAATGTCATTAATGTATGTGGCTGCTTAGCAATTTGTTGATTATCATAGAGCAACTGTATTATTTACATATTATGATAATTATAGAAGGACTATATTTTCTGTTTAATATAGAATTAGATGCTTACGGAAGTATGGTATCTGTCTTACGTGCCCAAGGCCCCTTTACCAGTGAAAAACAGAAATTATTACAAGAACTTGCTAAAGTTTTACACATTTCTAATGAAAGACATCGTGCAGAAGTACGAAGAGCTGTAAACGATGAAAAATTAGCAATGATAGCCGAACAGTAAGTGTTTAAGAATAATATTTGCTATATTGTATATATTTTATAATTAAATCCATTAGATTCTGTATATCAATATTAATGCATATATTGATGATGTAGATTAAGTGGCCCAAACACTGGTACAGATTGGACTATTGAAGGTCGCCGTGTTATTCCCCTTTTGCCACGATTAAAGGCAAGGTCTGCTTTCACAACATTAGCAAATAGCTTGTCTATTGCAACAGTAGCTGCAAACAAAAGGAATCTTCCTATACGTGAAAAAACGGAGGATGCAAAAGGTTTTAAGGAAAACTATTATCTATTTTAGTAAATGTGTGCTTTTAATCTGTGTAAAATAGCATATGGTTATAGAGCTGTAAGTTAAGAAATTTGATGATTTAGCTTTCCTTTTATGTATCATTCTACATAAACATATATTCTCTACTTGTATATTTCAATAGATATTAGAAGTGAATCTCCTGTGAAAGTGAAAGTGGAAGAGAAGATACTTGGTGATAACGAACTTTCACCTGTGAAAGAAAAATTGAATGAAGAAAATATTACAGATGAGGTAAATTTGTGTATGTCTTTAGCGTATATTGAAGTTTAATTAATTCTTTTAATTCATCCACATCTTAAATGTTATAGATTTCTGAACAAAGTAAAAAAGCGAATTTCAATAACCAGAACAAGAATTCGGATACAAACGAAAAATGTGCTATGTTGGAAAAACGTAAACCTACTTCTCCCCTTCCAACACCATTACCGAATAAAGTACTATGAATACATTGAATTTATGTAATCAAGTCTTTTTCTCAACAAAAGGATTAATTAGTAAAATTTTGTTCAGATTCTGGTAGTGTCAGCAAATTCGATAGGAACGTTAAATCATGGTACTGCTTCAAAAGGGTCACTTGAAAATACCATTCAGTTATCCAGAGTGCCAACAAATTCACTACAACACCAAAATTTTACGATAATACCACTTAATATTAATTGTGGAGAAAATGATTCAGGTTAACACATATTTTATTTTAATATTTATTTTAGTGGATTCATAGTATATATTTTATTAAAATTAAATCTTCTGAATCTCAGATCTAGATTCTAAAACGGTGGTACAAGAAAATGTTATCAATCATATAGCTGTGTCACCTAGTAATCTTACAAACACTATTATCCCTGTGGATACAACGAGTATTGCTAAGACGAAGGGAAAAATTATTACGACGCAAAGTAAACTTAATACGAAAATTGGGTCAGCAATTTTGAGGTCTAGCAATGTACCATGTACATCAGGAAATAATCTGCAATGTGAAACTCAAGATACACCAACGCAAAATAGTATAAGTAGTTCACAAAAATCAGTAGACTCTGAAAATTCAAATGTAACTGCCAGCAGCACAAAACGTATTATACCTATGATACATTCTAATGCAACACCTCCGATAACTAAAACTATTACAACAAGTAATTATCAATATTACTAAAACGTAAAGTAATTTATTAAAAATACGAATGTTGGCACAATACGAATTTCATTCTTAAATTATCTTCTTAGATAATTCACATCGACTAATATCGGTATGTCCTGGAACGACTGTGTCAAATGGACCAGGACCACCTCAGCTTAAACAAACGACAACAACAACTACAACAACAACAGTAACCTGTAAAAAATTACCTACGACGCTCAATAATCAAATCGCTGCCAAAATGGTAAGATATTAAATTTTAAATATTTGAAATGACTAACAACTTATAATAAAAATAAGATAAATGCAACATAGAGATTAGGAACAATTTGTTTATAATGTTTTAGGGTGTTACGCTAAATTCTAATAAAACTGTAAATATATCTCATCCTAATACAAAATTAGCATCTAAAACAAATGTGATTGTTATACAAAAGGGTCAAACCAAAGGTGTAACGCTTTCTCATGCGGGCAAGGTATATTGACATTATTTAACCCATCTAATAACTATAATTTTCTTATTATTTAATTTCAACATGATATTTAAATATATTTATTTATTTTAGGAAGTACTAGGGAAAGTAATAATGGGTGGCAAAAATTTATGTGTCACAAATCAACATAATGCTTCTATTAATGTTTTACCGCGCCATATTACATTGAACAATGGAGATCAATCAGTAACTATGTTATCAACAACAAATTCGTCTCAAACGGAATCTATAGCACCTAATGCAAAAGTAATAACTGTTTGATGCATATAAATATATAAATATTATGAGAATGATTGAAAATGCATATTTCATTTTTCAGTCTGGTAACACTATTATGTTTAATCTTCGGCAAGAAGTGCTGGAGAAGAATAAAGCCCTGACTCACCTATTTGAATCAACTAATGTTCTTACCTCAGAATCTAAGACTGTGATACAAAATGCGCACGCCCGTGTTTCGAAAGAACCAAGTAACAGTGATTCACATGTACAGGATAAAGAAATAATTGTAAAAACCGATGCTGTAATTACTTCTGTTAGAGATGAGAAACACAGGTCAGTTTGAAATAATCAAACAATATTATGAAATTGTTATGTTAAGAAGTACATATAATACGAACAACTAACTTTTATCATTGCTTTGAAATTTTTATAAATTATTTTTTGTAAATTTATAACTGATAATTTACTATCCACTTCAATTATTTTAAACAACTACAGTTCCAATACCTTATTTCGTAAATATATTTTATTTACAAATCTTTCTACACTTTTATTCAGTGTATACGTTGCGCAAGTGATGGTAGCTATTTATTTTCAGAACATTCAATACTCAATGAGGAATAGTATATTAAAATTGATGATTAAAATAATTTATAATAAAAATCTGTATGTAACGTCTCATTACATTCATATAGATACTAAATTTAACAGTAAAAGACTGGATGTATTTCATAATGTGTGTAATACATACGTGTCTAAGTTTTTAATTCTTAGTCATTAATCTTTTCAAACAAATGAATAAGTTTATTATTTACTAAATCAATACTTTACAAAGTGAATAGTACATTAATCTAAGAATTGTGCAATGACCTGCTTGAAAAATTGTAATTCTATATGACTGATCGTTTTACATCTGGCATGTGCCAAATTTGTAATATATTTACAGTGCTAAGTAAAAAATTTGTTTCTACGTTTCTGATACTTGCTCACGCTTTATATTGTTCACGTGCTGTAAATATACGTATGATGTAAATAGTACATTACAAAAGCCAAATAGAATAATAACATTTATATCTTTATGAACTACAATTGAGTTTTGCAAATTCTTGAATAGTTGCATTTCTTCTATTCAGTTTTTGAGTTAAGTTTTTGAGTTAATCTCCAGTACATTAACTGAAACTGAGAAGTACTTAAATACTAACATGTACATACACGTATATTTTAAACAAGGAGAATCAATTTTCGTTTTTTATCGATAGTACATAGATGTAAGAGAAGGAACCATGACAGTCTTCTAAATGATAATAACTGCCTATTCAAACTGCTCAAGAGAATAATAGTTTCTGTATAAAACTTTATGAATCAGCAATTCCATTGTTAACAGCGGCGTTTATTCGGTTACATATATTAAATTTATTCAAAATATGTTGAAGAGAGTTATAGATACTCTAAAGAATTCATTAAGAGTTCAGAGTAAATGTAACCACAGTTCGTATCTAATGTCAAAAAAGTTTTCAATGGAATAACTGAAATACAGAACAAAGATGTATATGTAATAATAGTTGCTCTTGTTTTTACTGTTTGTAAATAATTACTAAAAATAGTTAAATTATAAATTAAAAATAATAATGGCATTAAAGTTTGTCATTTATGTGCATACATATAGCTATGTTATTACCACTTATTACAGTAATTCTATTAGAGACGAATTCTGATACATTATTATTATTATATTAATGTCACTTTATGTCATATTTTACTTTACAAAATTCAACTATGCATGCCAGAGAGAAATATTTCCATTGTAAAAGAGATTTTTATTATCAGGAAACACAATTATACATTTTAGATAATTTTAATAAGGTCGAGGTGGTGGTCCACCTCTCATCATGCCAGGAGGTGGTCCTCTCATTCCTGGAGGCCCCATTGGTGGTCCCCCGCGTCCCATGGGTGGCATTCCTGGTGGCATACCTACGCACAATTCAATGAAAACATTACAGCTTTCTTCAAAAATTGAAGAAAAAAGATATTATAAAATTTAAATAATTACCCATCATTCCTGGAGGTGGACCCATCATCCCAGGTGGAGGACCTCCAACTGGCATACGTGGAGGACCACCGGGGTGCATCTGTGGTGGTGCAGAAACTTGACCTCTGCCTCCCGGTGTCATAATCTGCTGTGATGGGCCACCGACACCTCTGACAGGTCCTTGCAACCCCGTAGGTACTCCAGCAACATTTGCAGGCATACCACGTCCAGCTGCTCGACCCATACCAGGTCCTGCTGCAGCTCCAGGAATAGGTACCCTAGGTAAGCCTTCTTCTGGAGGTGGAGGGCCTTCTACCGTTAAAGAAACAATATTTTCTCCCCTTAAGAGTACAAAGCCTAATACACGTTTATCTTCTCTTTCTGGTTGCTTCGTATTTTTTGGTTTAATTTTACGAAATTCTTCACAATCTCCAAGTATAAGGTTCATATGTTTATCGAAAGCTTTGAACGTGCCTATGAATGTTCTAGAATCTTGGAGAATAATTCTAACTCTGTAATTAATATGTTGTAGCATCTTATTGTTTTTGCCGATCGTCTGTAAAGAAAATTCAATTTATAAGGTTATAATAACTATTCTTTAAACGAATTAAAAAATTTTATACATTGCTGCGTTTTATTTACCATTTTGGCTGCCTGCTTTTTGACACGTAAAAATCAAAAACAAGTTATTTGATAATTATATTGTGCACAGTTACGATGAAAATAATCGCTTGTCGGTTTCAATAGATTCGACCGCCAGCTTCAGTAACATAACCTCTCTGTCTGAATAGATGGCATTGCTAAATATATGTTCTTTTTCAACGGAAACATTACCAGTTAAAGGTACGTTTTAAAGTAACTTTATCTATCTGAAGATCTTCAAACCAAAAGGTCGATCTTTAATTTATGTTTGTATTTATATTTATATTTAAATAACTATATTAAAGCAAACTGATAATTATCCGGAAGTTCACAATTTTAATGAACTATAAGAATTTAGATTTCCTTCAGTTTCTATTGGACTTTTTCTAATATAAAGAATCATTAATTTACTTCAATCATTAAAAATCGAAAATTAAGGAATAAAAGGAATTTGTCGGGTTATTACAACAAACTATTTTATATATAAGTTTTATATAATACACATTTGTAAATATCTTTCAAATTAAGTACAATTATCAAAAAGTTCAAAATATAAATCTTAACTCTAAAATAAGTTCCGAGATCATAAATGATAAGATAGTAGGAAATATAATTATGAATTTTCATGATGTTTTAGATTTATATTGTTTTATAATAACTTTCCATCTTAATTTTATATTTGATGGATCAATGCTTGCTGTCTTTTCAGTCAGAACTTTATATTCATTTGCAAATGTTTTCCAATTATGTTGTAATTCGTTATTAACTAGTAATTTTATATGTTCCTGAACATTATCCTTTACATTCAGTGAATTTGGATTAAATATTGTTTTGTTCTTGGGTACATTCAAAGGACATTGGTCACTAGGTAGTTTCTCATATTCTTTTAAATCTGGATGTAAGCTACTCAAAGTATTCATTATTTCTTTCATTTTAGCATTGTAATTAACAGTTAACATGTTTGTTTCATTTCCCTCGTATAATGTGTTTATATCTGTACCAAAATACAGATATTTATTAGGAACCTTTATAGGTATATTCTGATCTAATTTATCACAATAATATACTATTGATTGTGCTTCTGAACCATTAGGGAATATAGTGTTCCCTTCTACTGTTGTTAATAATTTTTCGGTTTTTTTGTTAAGATCAGATTCTAATGTATCTTTTGGTAATTCAAAGGAGATAAAAGGTACACGTTTCACAAGAAGTTTTTCAACAAGATAATCATATTCTTGAAGTTTACCATTACAAGAATTTTCCTGAGATTCTTCATCACAACCGATTTTAAAGCAACTAAAAAATAATTTGTAACATTTTTTTTTAGTGCCAGAAGCAGAATACGCTTTTTGTGAATTAGACATTCTTAGTTCATTTGATGTAGAATCTTGTAATTTGCTGTTCTTCATATCAAAAATATTTATATTGAAATATAAGATATCTTAATTCTTATAATTTAATTAAATCCAAAGCAATTTACAGTTTAAAATCCATTGCTGTTAAGGCAAAGTTTGTATATTTACCATAATTTCGTGATGACGATCGTAATTGAAGTATCATTTAAGTAAGGGGTTATAGAATATCTGAAATAGAGTTTTGAAAGCGTATAATAATTTTATGATTTATCCAATAAAAGTGTTTCAAGAACTATGAAAAAGTTGAAAACATATTTTTTATTTTGACATTTTAAAACGATTTGATAGGTTTTTGACGCATCATATATTTCTCCTTTTCGCCTGAATGTGGCGCTTTTGTCCTGTATGAACATTTCATGTGTAAAGTGATAATCGTGATACTGATGTAATAATTGTTAGAAGAAGGATTCGAATGTATAGAATTATTTTTCCATTTTAAGAATAAGAAAATTAATGTAATCGTATATTAATATGGCAGCAGCAGTAAAAGCAAATTCTTCAACTTCACCTTCAGTTGAATTAAGTTCATATCGTGATCAACATTTTAAGGTTTGTTGTGTGATGTATTTTGACGTGTTGTGTATTGTGGTTTCTGAACATTTTAAATTTATTTCTGCAGCGTATCGAAGCTTTGAAATTTCAGTTATTATTTAACTTATGGATACAGTTGTTAGATTATTAAGTTTTGTATATAATTATAAATATTTAATTTTGTTTTAGGGCTCAAGAGCAGAACAAGATAGGCTTTTAAGGAATTCTACAACTTTGTATGTCGGAAATTTATCATTTTACACGACAGAAGAGCAAATATATGAATTATTTTCAAAATGTGGTGATATTAGGCGAATCATAATGGGTTTAGACAAATATAAAAAGACACCATGTGGGTTCTGCTTTGTTGAATATTATCAAAGGGCCGATGCTGAAAGTTGCATGCGATACATTAATGGTACACGTTTGGATGACAGAATAATTAGAACAGATTGGGATGCTGGTTTCATTGAAGGTAGACAATATGGAAGAGGAAAAACTGGAGGACAAGTATTTATTTATATACATATATGTATACATATCATATAATATTATTTTATATAACAGAACAATACTATGATAAAACAATGAACATAATGTTTTTGTAGGTAAGAGATGAATATAGATCAGACTTTGATAGTGGAAGAGGGGGATATGGTAAAATTATACAACAAAAAGTAACACCTATTTCTGATGGAGGCTTTGGACGTTGAAATTTGAATTGTGACCGTGTTCCTATACACAATGTTGTATGTATAAATAAATTATAATAATATTTGGTTAATTGCATTTAAAATTATAAATTACAATATTTAGGCTTTAATTTTAAGAACTATATATGTACATATGATAATAACTATGAATTGATAATATTAGGAAGATTATTTTTTTAAGAATCAGGAATATTAAAGATATCAGGGAATTAAAGATATTAATTTTCATTTTAGTCAGATTTAAATAAATACTTTATTAAGATAAAATGTTTTTTAAATAAATATTATTAATGACACTAATATATTTTTTTTATTAACTTTTATTGTAATATACATTAGTAAAAATACTTAAAAAGCATAGTCTTTGGAACAATGTATACATTTTCTAAGTAAAAAATTATTCTGATTCAATGCCTGCTTCTATCCTAATAATTAGATATAAATATTTTATGTTGACTTAATTCTCAGAATGTACAGCAGAATTTACTTGATGGCTTTTTGAGAACTGCTCTTATGGCTTCTGTAAAAACTTCTTCCAGGTTTTCACATTTCAGTGAAGAACATTCAATATATTTATAGGCTTTTACTTTTTTCTTCATTTTTTTGCAGTCTTTTATCGTAACTGTATCCACATTTTCTGAATTTCTAAGGTCTCCTTTAGTACCTGTTAATAAAATATTAAACAAATAATAAATTTGCAATATTGTACGACTGACTCAAATCATCTTTTAACCAAAAACATTATTCTTTAATCGCCTGGCTTGGAATTCAATTAATGACTACAGGAGCCATATGTACCTATTTAATTTTACAATATTTAGATAAAAACAGTCTTCAATAAAGTAATAAATGTATACTGGTTTTACCATTGACATTACTCCATGCTAAGTGATTGAAAGATTCACAAAATATAGAAAATGAACATTCTCATTTGTTGGAATGCATAATAATAAAAACTATTTACCGACAAGAACTATAGGTGTGTTCGGACAGTGATGCTTAATTTCTGGATGCCACTTGTTCGCGACATTCTCTAAAGAATTGCGAGAATTCACTGAAAAGCAGATCAAGAAGCAGTCAGTCTAAAACAAAAATATTACGATAAATCAACTTCAAGTAAAGTAATAATTAAAGGATCATTTAAAAAGCAGCCTTCTCACGTTTGGATAAGATAAAGGTCTGATCCTCTCATAATCTTCTTGACCGGCAGTGTCCCATAAAGTCATATCGTATTCTTGTCCATCTACGCGTATGCTTCCAGCATAGTTATCGAAACTAAAGAAAACACATTATAAATGTAAATCTTTCACTGTCGAACGAGTATCAGAATGGTCTTCAAATATCATTTCTAACAGATCAAATATATGAATCGTTGAACCATGTAACACTTACACCGTGGGTACGTATTCCGATGGGAATTTCTTGGTCGTGTATGTAATGAGCATACATGTTTTACCAACAGTACCATCACCGATCGTTGTTACTTTGATCGGCCTGTGCCGTGATGTTAATTTGTTGTTTTCTAAACAATGAAAGGTAATTTTGGTATATGATCGGGCGAGTCGAATATTTCATGACAAATATTTTTATTATGGGATTTCGATATTACATTATACTGAAGACAACATTACTGTTGTTGGATTTACTTAAATGATTCATTACCTTTTCTTTTCTTTTTGTATTATTATTTTTATTTATTATTGATTTGATGATTTATTGATGGTTTTTTCATACTTACCCTTATTGTTATTGCACATCGCGTATGAGAATAAGGGTAGGGTCCAGCGTCGAGGAATTGAGTCGAGTCGGCTCTCAGCTTCCCGGTCAATTTGATGACGTTTGTTATCAGCAGTGAACGGTGCTACTTATCTATTTATCATCCGGCTACCTCCATTATCCGCTACATTATTCGGCTGTAGTAAAATGAAAGAGATTGATAGTGTCGCGATAGTATTGGTATCATCCTATTCCATTGATATGCGTACATTAAACCTAGTCTTGTAGATATATGCTAGACAATCACATAATTAGAATGGGAGATAACAATAATAATAGTATGCTTAACGCACACGTTAACGCTTCACTCGTAAATCTTAATAATGTAATCAAAAATGTTCTATTAAGATTATTATTTAAAAATCGCGAATTGTGTCCCCTTTCATAGAGTACTATCATTGAGAGCTATTAATAGACTTCCGGTAGGTAGAATGTTAAATATATTACCACCATAAAAAATAACAGGGAAACAGACGATATTAAAAAATGGGGAAATCAAAAACAATATAAAAATAAATGTACATTAAAAAATCGATAATAAAATAAGAATAAAATTACACGAAGAAAGGGGAAAAAGGTACGCAAGATTCAACGATCGTTTCCTTTAATCATAATTGCTTCGATCGCAATGCGATCTACGAAAATCATGACAGAACGGTGAAGAATGTTTGTTGTTAGTTTTAAAAGCTTCAATCGCTACTCGTATCCACGCGAATGGCCACTGCAAAGGAATACTTTCCGTCTGATTCACCGTACCACGCCGAGGTAATTATTTAATTAAAACGATGGAATTATATTTCCTAATTTGTGAAACCAGCCGACCCCATGGAACTGAGATCATCGCACTTTAGTGACAATTACACTAGCTACTGGCTACTGCTTTTCGAAGGATGAGTACCGTTTCCACGAAAGACGAGTGCCGTTCCTTCAGAGAAGTGGTAAAAATTGTCATGAATTTTTATTCCGTTCATGCGTTTCTATTCTGTTCGTGTATGCGATTCAATTCGGTCTCGCCGTACAATAGATCGCGTACACAGGAAAACCGCAAGTTGACGGTAAGAGAAATACGAGAAAATTACTGCGAAATGGTACGGTGGGTAGTACGGTACGCGTAGGTATATCGAGGGTGTGCCTTCGCCACACGACGCATCAAATAATTCTAACCACGCCCTTCCTTCCGCATTCCATCCTTGTTCCGATCGTTTCAAAAATTTACCGTTTCGTTTTTCTGTAATCTGAAACCCCCATGGACAGGCAAACTCGTCTCGTTCAATTTCAATCTAGACCATATCGGCCAATTAACACTTTATCTAGCGACGGTTATTCAGTGATCTTGTGAAGATCAATGATTAACAGTTGAGGATTTATTAAAAATGAAAGAAAAAACATTTTTTCTCTATGACAATATTCGGTAAAGTATTAACACCAGAGCTATCAGACGGATTAAAATGACTCACCTTGAATTTCTACCCTCACAATTTTTAGAAAGATACGCGTGCGTTTCTGAGGGATTTTTTGGTAATTTGGTTCGCCATTGCACATTATAAAGTATCCAGCGAAATATTAATAAATGCACTTTTGTAACTTGTATATGAAAATATGCATTAGACGATTTGATTACTCGGTAGTTTTAATGGTAATGTCGAATGAAAACGTTTCGAGAACGAAATGGAAAACAAATGTTCACTGCTTTTCGGCGATAGATCATTCTGACGCATTGAACACGCGGTAACGTGTTCGCTGCACTGTAGAACATTGTTACATTGAACATATTTCGTATTCCAATAACCAGCGGGGGACTCTTGTCAATTTTCGTGCACTGAATACGAATGTGAAAACCGTTTGTGTCCATCTTGCTCAATGATTGAGGAATTTTAACTGTAATGTTTCTCGTAGAAAATGATTCTGTAGATTTTTCCAAATAAAATGATATATATATATTTCTGTAACGTTACGAATACTTAAACTTGTTTAAACAAATTTTTAACCGAGCAAGTTATTTGACGTACAAATTTTCTGGCAATTTAGTTTGTTTTGAAATTTATGAATCAACAGAGTAAAGAAGGCAACAATATAAAAGATATTCACATTTTGTGGTGAGGATCTGCACCTATGGAAGGCAAATAGCACGCGCGTCACCCAAGAGCAAACAATTTGTTTGCTCAAAACTTAGCGTTTCAGCCGCGCGCCTATGTAGTCGATGATCGAAACTCTAAAGCAAAAAAAAACTGAACAAGGAGCGAGCTCCTCGGCTTCTTTATTCTTTTAGGGAAAACAGTGTAACACTTTTTGTGGAAGTGGGTTACAGAGTCGCGAATAATGCAGCGATGACATAATCCCGGGTGCGTTCGTGAACCTGTGGCGGTAGGCCTTCGGCGCTACGTAATTAAAAAGACGCGATACACCGTTTCTCCTATGCTACTCGATGATTTTACAAGACCGCCGGATCAATTACGTAAACGGCGCACATTGGGAAAACATCGATGTTTCTGTGGGCAAAAATCAATTTTTCGGAGTTTTTAACATTAAACGTACCGGCAATTTAGTCACCGATCATATTTTTGCGAAAGGAATATTGGTAATTATTGATTTAATACGAAGACAATGGACAAAATAACTTTTAGGTAATAAGAAACGAATCATATATTTGCTTTTAATGAGAAAGGAAAGCTATAGGTGCATTTTTTAATTTGGATTTACCGGTCATTCGACGGCTAGTAACAGAAATAGTCCTAAGCTAGTAACAGAAATAGTCCTTAATTACAGGGAGCAAGCCTATATAAGGCAATTATCAATTTGTATTATTGTTTAAGAACATTATTCGTAGATTATTACTAGATAATTTACTAATTACTGTTCACTAACTACTAGATAAAATACAAAGTATACTTTATATTCAATAGTGGTAAATTATTACTAGAAAATCAACTTGTTTTCATTCATTCGAACATCACAGACTTTCGACCAGTAAAGCCGAGATCTCGCCCACTGTGCGACGTTGCTGTCGCCCGGACGAGCGATGAGATCGTTGAATTATGATTTTATTCTGTCCCCGCGACAGGATAAAGGAATGTCGGCTAGCGGTTTGTTATCAATACCTCATCCTGTTTTCTACTGTGTACGAGCGTCGCATTCGTAGCTCGGGGTTACGGAACGTTCCGAGAATGGCGATCACTTTCAACGGCTTTCGAATTTATTAAATAATACCGGGACGGTTCGATGCTCGCCGCATTTACTGTCGTTTAATTGTAACGTTCGTCCCCATTAGTAAAACACCGAAGATACTCGATTCTCCGCCGATAACGAACGATAAAGCTATCAACGAGTGATCGCGCGCTCGATTATCTACGATTTCAATGAAACCCGACGGTGACTAAGATCGCGAAGATTCACGGGAAACCGAGCAACGCGATAAATCGACGTACGCGTTTTAAGTCTTATTCAATACCACGTTCGTCGCGGAAAATATTCTTCTTGTCGCGTTCCTCCTTCGATGATATTATTTCCGGGCAATCTTATTGTCACGCGATTTTGTACGCGAGTGTTGTATGCGAGAGAACAGTTTTTAATTGTATTATAATTAATGTAACAACTAGTATATTATTATACATGATTAAGAATTTGAGATGTGAACAATCGCGTTTGCTTGGTCGAACAAGTAAAAGTTGAGAGGTGTCGAAATGAGTCGCAAAGATACGCCGCGCGGATATCGTTCACCTTTCGAATCGTAACTTTCGATTTGTCTAGTGTTATTAATTTGCGTTTTCCAGCGAACGAAGCAAAAAAGAAGCGTAACTTGTCAGGAACTCACCGTGAATTAGGAATAACTTTCCTTGGCGAAAAGCGTTGAACGAGAATTGGAGAACATGATTCGAGTTTTCTAATGGTTGACACTATGATTTTCGTTTCGCGCACGATTTCGAATAGTCGGGCCGATTATGATTGTGTTAGATTCGTTAAGGCGGCGGCGGGCAACAACGGAAAGCTGCGTGGACGCAGTTCGAGTGACGACTGCTCGAAGACTACGAAACACCGCCGACGCGTTTTAAACCTTCACCGAAACGTCAATCACGCTACTACACGCATACTCTGCGAAGGCACAGCCGACGCGACGGCCACGAGTATCACCTGCCTTTTGTATTTGTTTTATATATTAATTTATTTATATTTATTTTATAATTATTTGTCTACTTTTATTTTATATTTATTTATTTATACTTATTTATATCTATTTTACCTGGAGCTTTATCTGTATAAGCTATATTTAGTTTAGTTTCAAAGTGGCTTAAGTCTATTTTTCGAAAAAATCATCTTGACGATTTAATAGTTACAATTCCACGTTATATTTCATTTTTAAACGGTTAAAAGGAATTCTACATCCGTTAAAAATCGACGTTTATTGTAGGCATTAAATATCGATAACAAAGCAAAATATCTGACTTTGAGTTGTAAAGGACGAGTGGTAATTTATAACCGACTCGAATTTGTAAGATAAGCGTTAATTTAGAAACGCGAGAGATCGAAATGATTATTTTTTGAAAATGCATATGCTATTGGAACTCTTGGCAGGATTGTTCATTGATTCTTACTCCCTCGTTCTTTAGGTCGTTTGACCCTCGTCCGCTCAATGCCCACTCACTTTCGAATCGTCTCCTGTGAATGCTTATGTGCAATCGGATAATCGAATTTTATACACATTTTTAGTGTTGCGTGTTGACAATCTTGATTTTATGTTCTTAATATTGTACTGATAACGAATATAGATTTCTTATTTATTCTTTGTAAATTTGTTTCTTTTCTGTCCCATATTAATATCATTAAAAACACGTAATAATGAGTGGGAGGGTAATAGTTAAGTATTAATGTCATTAAAAGAATAATAATTCATGGTGTAATAATAAGTTTCTGTGAAACTTTAACCTGAACTCTAGATGATCCGGTGTCAATCTTTTAGATAGCTGCGGTACGTTTAGAATTTCAACGAAAAACAATCATTTTTACAGACATGTAAGTTTCATCGTTACCTGTGCCGTGGGAAAAGCGAAATGCGTGCCTATGGCAGATTCGAATAATATTTGAGGCATTATATATCGCATAGAGTCGTCGCGTATAATTCGTGACTAGAATGAATTAAAATTCGAAATTACATACAGTTTGTATTTGGAATGATAAATAGTTTCGTATTTGTAAATAGCATTCTACCGATGACGCAGTTGTTTTAATTAATGGCTGCCCGACGAAACGTTGCCCGATTGTTTGACAAGTTTGGTACATACAATACCGTGATTTTCATCGTTTCTATAGTGTTAGAAACATTCTAAGCTTTTCTTTTACTTAAGATGGATAAATTACTCGTTATTCGTAGGAACTTATTTTATTTACTTACTCGAGTAATCCATCTTTGCTTATCTCATAGATTTATTCCAATTCATCGAATATCGGTCATTAATTTATCAAAGAATAGTAAGATGTAAAATTCAGTACTTAAAAGAACAGTAATTGTAAAAATTAGTATAGAAAGAATGATGTAATGATGTATAGGGAAAGAAATTCGAAAAATACTGATATAAACTTTATGAAAATACGTGTAAAAATCGATACGAATGCCTCAAATAACAAATAAATAATTATTCGAATAATGTTTCATTGTTTATTCTTGTCTTTTATTTATTATCTGAATAAAATTTTGCTGAATAGAGAACTTTATAAATCCTCTTTCAGCCCTAATATTCGGAACGAATACTACCAGCATTGCGTGCTGTTTAAAGGGTCGTCATGCTTAAGGCGTCACCTTAGTAGCTATACCGCGTGACACACATGATCAAATAGTAAAATTAAAGCGGTGAACGCCCACTGATGAGACTGGAACTTACAAACTAATAGTCGACTCTTTAGAATCTGTTTTTCTGTTTTCCTGTCTACAAATTTGAACCGATGACCCCGTGAACCCAGTATTTCTGAAATAATTTCAATTCACGCAATTAAATATAAATGAAATATCTAAATTTCTTTTTTGTTGTTTTTCCATTGTTTTCAAGTAAAATTAACAATTGATAAGTTTATGTGCAATTGTTTGATAAAATCTTCATTTACATAATATTAGTTTTTAGAAGAAACCAACTATATTTTACGTTTACAATTTGCTTTCATTTTCGAAATAGAAAGGCTTTCATTAACATCACAGGCGAGGTATAGGATAGACAGAATATGCAATGTAAAATTTTATCACACGCTCTTAGGGGTCCCAGGACCCCTGAACTATTTTCGTGTCACTCTCGACGTTACCGATAATACAAAATTTTAGGCTAGTTAGCAGAAGTCGGATTAGCTGTATACTTCGTTTTTGCTACGAATGTGTTACATAATATAACGGCAACAAATTGTACCTATTATATATCTCATTTGTGGTAGGACATTCCAAGGATTCTCTGATGTCTACAAAAATGCCTCTAACGAATTGATTCGCTAAGTTTACGACAGAGGTCGCAACATGTCCACTTTTTATATCATTTACTATACTATCTCATTATAAGCACCAGCTTAAAAATTCAAAAAGTATTAAAACACTTAATTGTTGGAAAAACATGTCAGAAATTGATAATACAATAGAAATAATGAGCACAGAACCAGAGGAAAATGTCGAAACACCACACGAAGAAGTCCAGAATCCTACAGACAAAATAAACTTTTTAATGGAACAAGTAATCATTTTACGTACGCATTATTCTTTCATCGTATATGAAAATGTGTATGTAACGTTATATTCTATGTTTTCAAAGCTTTCGGAGTTGAATGATATGATCAGTGCGTACAAGCAAAACCGAGATGACTGGGAATCTTATTTGTCTACTTTCCAAATAAGCAATTGGACGAAACAAGTTAAGCACAATGAATTAAAGAAAAGGGAGAACCATCTGAGGAAAACGATTTCCGAAACGATGAGAATGACGGATAATGTGGAACAAGAATTGAAAAATTTAATATCGCAAAAAATAGGGTACACATTAAAAGAACAATTGTTGACAATGAGCATTTTAGTTAGATTTAATAGCGTTTATTATATATTTATTATATATTTTACATTTAAACTAACAATTTTTCCAATAGAGAATATGTATGTTTATTTCATTGCTGCTTCTTTGAATTAATTAACGAAAGCGTGAGTTTGTATAAATATTATTGGTTTAAGCGATGATTTATGATTCGATAATTCGGTAATTTTTCTAGTGCTGATTTTGGGAAAAAGTGTTCTAATTACACGGAAAATTTTCTATGCGCATATACGAAATATGTAAGTTCGATTGCAGATACATTTAGGACATTCCGTTCGATTTACATAATTTATTGGCAATATAAAAAAGTCTTACATTTACAATGTTTAGTCTTCAGAAAAATTGTCAAAGGACATTGAATGGTACAAGCATCAGTGCGAAAAAATTTATTGCGGACTACCAACGCTAATAAAGGAAGTAGAAAATTTAGAAGTACAACATGGCTTAGATAGTTGCATTTCTGACGGACATACAGAAAAAACATTAGAAATGTTTGCTTTGTCGAATAATATAATGTAAGTACAATGATTAGAAGTTACCAACCCTTCTTTTGTATTTTGGACGTTATTTTAATAATATGTTACTTTATATACAGAATAAGTTATAATAATAATAAAATACAAAAAATTGAAGCTGCGCAACAGACATTGGAAAAATTGGAGGACAAGTTGAACTGCAAAAGTACGAGATTATAGTATTTTCGAAAATAAATTAATCTGTATTCCCCTTTCAGCGCTGATGTTAACTTTACAGACAGTAAAATAACCAAACAGCATTGTTTTCTTATTTTGATAAAATCTATTAGGTTAATTTCTTTTGATTTGTTATTGATTAAACAACGTAATAATTTCTTTCAATGAGAAATGTAACTGTCATTTCTGTAGTTTTATTTCAACGAAAAGTTTTCCCGCGTAAACTGTTGAACAAAGCGCCAACCGGCGATGGTCGTTGGTTAGGAAATTGAATTTATCAGAAGCCGGTGTTCGGTAATAGTGAAACGTACTTTTGTAAAGATTTAATATTTTTCGAATTGAGGGGACACGGTAGTTTTAAGATAAAGCGATATGGAGCTCACAGATGACAATTTGCTCACACTTAGTGAATATTTACAACATACACTTAGCCCGGACGTAAATGTCAGACGGCCAGGTGAATATAACCTCTATTGTTTTATAAATGTTATTCCAACATTTGTTAACCTTCCTAAATGTTCATTAAAACAAAATTATTATTAAATATGAGAATATTTCTATAAAGATTTTATTTCCTTGTATTGTTTAAACTGTTCCTCCATTATAGTCAATTTAATAAATACAATATTTTTGAAAAACTTCATTTTGTATCTCCACGATTTTGTCCTTTAATTTGTTGATACACCTTGTTAGTGTTTTCTTACTGAGATTCCTTTAAATAACGATACGTGTTAATTATATTCGTAATATCTTATAATTATGTTCCTTTAACATTTTAGCTGAAAAGTTTTTAGAATCTGTTGAAGTAAATCAAAACTACCCACTACTTCTTCTACATTTAGTAGAAAAGTCTGAAATTAACTTAACTATTCGAATTGCTGGAGCAGTTGCTTTCAAGAATTATGTTAAACGTAATTGGAAAGTGGTAAATATTTTTATGATTTATTAATGTGATATTTATAGAATGGATGTATTGCAATTAACTTTGTTATGTATAGGAAGAAGATTCTGTAGATCGTATACATGCACAAGACAGGAATGCGATAAAAATACTCATTGTCAATTTAATGTTGCATTCTCCTGATTCAATACAGAAACAATTATCTGATGCTGTTTCTATTATTGGAAAATATGATTTTCCGCTAAAATGGCCAGAGCTTATAGACCAAATGGTTGAAAAGTTTAATACAGGAGATTTCCACGTTATTAATGGTGTTTTACACACAGCACATTCTTTATTTAAAAGATATAGATATGAATTTAAAAGTCAAAGTCTATGGACTGAAATAAAGTTTGTGCTGGATCAATTTGCTAAACCCTTAACTGATTTATTTGTTGTAAGTATTTTATTATTTAATATTCAGCATAAAAAGAAAATATACTTTTTCTAAATTTGTAATATTCTGTTATAGGCTACAATGAATTTAACAGAAGTTCATGCGCATAATGTAGATGCATTAAAAGTGGTATATAGTTCATTAGTAATTCTGTCGAAAGTGTTTTATTCTCTTAATTTCCAAGTAAGCAAGAGACAGAACAAATTAATAATAAACAGTAATAAATCTCTGATGTACATGCAAACTACATGCACTTTATTTTTAGGATTTACCAGAATTTTTTGAAGATAACATGGCTATTTGGATGAAGAATTTTCATACTTTATTAAATACCAATGTTCCTGCCTTACAGTCTGCAGTACTATTATTTATAAATTTATTATTACCTTTCGCTTGGTGATGATAAATTTGTGTTATAATCATTAATATACTTTCAGGATGAAGAAGACGCTGGAGTAATTGAACAATTAAAGTCACAAGTTTGTGATAATATTGGTCTTTATGCACAAAAATATGACGAAGAGTTTCAACCATATTTACCAGAATTTGTAACCGCTGTGTGGAATTTGCTAACATCCACAGGACAGCAACCAAAATATGATGCTGTATGTGAGCTTAAAATAAGTGTCTATGTACTTATAAAATTTGGTACTAATTCTAATAAGATTTTGTATCTTTTTGCAGTTAGTTTCAAATGCTTTGCAATTCTTAGCAACAGTGGCAGATCGTGCACAATACAGACATTTATTTGAAGACCCAACTACTCTGAGTAGTATTTGTGAAAAAGTTATAATACCAAATATGGAATTTAGAGGTAATTACGAAATTTAGTATATTTAAAACATGTGTTTTAAATTCTTCCAGTGATTAAATGTGATTGATTTATAGTAAAAAAATACTTGCTATTTAATAGAATCGGATAATGAGTTGTTTGAAGATAATCCAGAGGAATACATTAGACGAGATATTGAAGGCAGTGATGTAGATACAAGAAGAAGGGCTGCGTGTGATTTAGTTAAAGTACTTTCCAAATATTTCGAAGCTAAAATAATGGAAATTTTTGGCGCATACATACAGGTAATGTTGAAATCGAGATATCGAATTCATCACTTTGTATGTTCACTTACTGTATACTTATGTAATTCCGTTTATTATTTTTCGTCTTTAGGTTATGCTGCAAAATTATGCAGCTAAGCCAGCTGAAAATTGGCGAAGCAAAGATGCTGCAATTTATTTAGTAACCAGCAGTGTAAGTAAAGCTCAAACGCAGAAGCATGGTGTGACACAAAGCAGTGAACTTGTTTCATTACCACAATTTGCAATGCAACACATTGAACCAGAATTGCTTAAACCAAATGGTACGAAAGATTATTATCAAGTATTTACAAATATTGTATATGAGTATTTTTAAACATTCATTTTTATTTGATTGATTTCAGTAAGCGAGTTTCCAGTACTTAAAGCGGATGCAATAAAATTTATAATGACCTTCAGATCAATATTACCGAGGGAAATGATTGTTGGTAGTTTACCACAATTAATCAGACATTTGACCGCTACAAATATCGTTGTTCACACGTATGCTGCTTGTACAATTGAGAAAATACTTGCGTTAAAAGGGCCTGATAATTTACCTCTGTAAGGAAATTAATATTGTATACGTTGATATTGATATGTATTTTTCACTCAATTTAATAATTGATTTACAGAGTTAAAGGAAATGATCTATCATCTTTTGCAACGGATCTATTAACAAATCTGTTTGCGTGTTTAAATATGCCTGGTTCAGAAGAGAATGAATATGTAATGAAAGCCATTATGAGATGCTTCGGTACACTGCAAGAGGTCGTTGTGCCATTTTTGGCAGATCTCTTGCCGAAACTCACCGAAAAATTGGCTGTTGTGTCAAGAAACCCAAGTCGTCCTAATTTCAATCATTATCTTTTCGAAATTTTTGGACTGTCTATTAAGTAAGATAATTGCTAAAAATTTGATAAAAAATTGAACAAAGTAAATTTTAAATAGAAAGTTCAAATATTTTTAATATAATTTACAGAATTGTTTGCAAAACAAATCCAGTAGCGGTTTCCTCATTCGAGGAGGCGTTATTCCCCATCTTTCAAGGAATTTTGCAGCAAGATGTTTTAGGTAAGTTATTTTATGGAACTTCCATTTGAAACTTGACTTGTAATTATGTACTGAAAACTATTTTAGAATTTATACCGTACGTTTTTCAAATTTTGGCCTTACTTTTGGAATTACGAACAACTCCGGACGTACCAGAGCCATACCTGGCTCTGTTTCCTTGCCTTTTATCGTCTGTGTTATTCGAACGTCAAGCAAATATACATCCTCTGAATCGATTATTAAGAGCATTCATTAGCCGTGGAGCACATCATATTGTTGCACAAGAAAAGATGAGCGGTTTGTTAGGAGTATTTCAGAAGCTGATTGCTTCTAAAGTTAATGATCAAGAAGGATTTTTACTATTGCAGAGTATTATAGAACACTTCGCTCCGTAAGTCTTTTCCTAGAATAATAAGATATACGATGATTTTTTATCAAATTTTTTAAATGAATGTAATTTCTTTTAGCAATGTGCTGGAACCATACATGAAACAAATTTTTGTATTATTTTTCCAAAGACTTTCGTCGTCCAAGACAACTAAATTCGTGAAGGGTCTGATTGTGTTTTTCGCATATTATATCATCAGATACGGTGCAAATAATTTAATTACAATCATCGATCAAATCCAACCTCAGTATGTTTTAATATTCATTATTATATTTATGCATTCATACCAGCTTATTCGATGGTTTAAGTTACAATAATCAAAATCAAATATGAATTCAGTTACTTCAGTTTTAAAAAACCATGATTCGATAAATGCATAAAATTCATAATACTTACTGATTACAATATTCATTACATTTTCCCAACAGAATCTAATCACATAATAATTGTCTTGCCAGGATGTTCGGTATGGTCGTGGAACGCGTGCTAATAATAGATATGCAGAAGATATCGGGTGATATCGAACGTAAAGTAACGGCAGTCGGAATTTCAAATTTATTAATTGACTGCCCGGCGATGCTAGAAAGTCCATATAGTACGTATTATCCGCGCATATTAGCGGCATTAGTGGAATTTTTTGAACTTCCACAGGACCAAAGCATAGTACCCGAAGAAAATATCTTCCCAGAAACTGAGGATGTGCTTGGATATCAAGTAGGATACAATCAACTTATATGTGCAAAAAATCCGTCAAAGGATCCGTTAGAAGGTACTGTTGCAAGCATTCTTTCATTTCTGTACACTTAGAAAGTCGATTATGTTTTATTCGACATGTATTTTAATCATCGTAGCTATCGGCGATGTGCGATTACACTTAGCGCAAGGATTAGGAAGATTATCGCCAGGACAATTGCCTAATCTTCTCGGTCAAATTCCGGAACCTAATGCGAATCATCTAAGAACCTACCTCCAAACAGCTGGAATTACTGTTGCATAATACGAGCTAGATGTTCGAGATAGATTAAAACTTCATCTGATTGCTCGGAAAATGAACAATATTAAACTGAATAAACTGTAACAAAGAGTCGAAAGGGCTACTTTTTCAACGATATTCATTATGAACATTATGAACATCAACATCGCGAGATCGTACATGCGTTGTATCGTTTGCCTATCGTACGGTATTGAATATTTCAAGAAATATTTATTATTTTTATGCGATACCATAAGGTGTAGAAATAAAAAATACAGAGTCTGTGACTCCAAAGAATTATAACAATTATTACGACAGCACAAAAATGATTCAAATTATTGGTATGTCGGCTTCGTAATATTTCTGATGCCTCGTGTTATGCGAAACATTCCTAAAAAAAATACGAATAAATAGATTTCTGGTTTTTAAGATAATAAAAAACAGAGCATACGTCACTTTAAAATAGCTGGTTCATTATTTTATTTAATAAAAGCATGAATGATCGACCGAGCGGCAGAATGCAGAATTTGTTGTCCGATGGCCTGCGAGTGAAATAATTGTTAAACACTTTTTACGTTTAGATGTAAGATTTTTAAGCCTATTCTCTTTGTAATGATTGTTAAACAAAAATTTTGACCTCATTTTATACTTGGAACTACCTTGCTTTTCCTTTGCCTACCCACAATTGCGGTTATAGTGCAAAGTTTTAATAGATAAATAATAGAATTTAATAAAGTTTAATAAATTTTTACAAAATTTTTAATATATTAATTTTTTAATGAATTTTTATATTTTTCGCAACAGAGAAGTGATCTTTCTAGAATTTATTTTACATTAATCTTTCCATAATTAAGTAAATATTACCAGTATGTAAATACAATAATTAGGTAGTTCTTTGATTTGTATATTTGTAATATATTTCTGAAATTCTTGAAAGTATAGCATAAAATGTTATTTTATCACATCTGACTATTTAATTTATAATTTTTAGGAAATAATTTATATTGAAAAATCGATGATTAAATACGATACAACAGTATATACCCAATCATATACATTAACACTTGCTTCTAAATAGTATATTGAGAATGAAAAAATTGAACACTAACGTTAGATTATGGATTTTTATGTAATCACGTTTCTAGTAAGCAATTTATTAGGTTAGAATTGAATGGGGATATATATGCATATTTTATCAAGAACTTTACAGAGTGTAAAACAATGTTAAAAGTTTCCAAAATGTTTGTTAAAAGTTTACCTTTATTATACTTTAACTAATCACATATTTCGTAAGCAAAGAACTGATAGAAAATGAAAAAATTTAGAAACAAACAAAAATATTCAAGTACTAAACAGTATAATTAAGTTACAGTTTATAATTTTCTATCACTTAGTGAGATCGCGAAAAAATAAAGAAGTGCATCGGAAAAGATCAGTCTGTGGGATAGAGATATATTTATTTATCTTTTTTTTCTTTCTTTAGAAATTTATACAGGTCTTTATATAAACTTATTATTAATTATTAAAAAAATGTTCTATTATAGTATCAACGATTGTGACTTATATAATAAAAATCATTTATCCAAAGAAAACTTAAAGTAAAAAACAATATGAGAACAAAATAGAAAAATTTAAAAAAACACAAACTTTAATAATCAACAGTTATATTTGTCTGTTGTGCATAATTTATTATTTCACTTACAGATTGGTAATAATATTGAATTCTTAATGAAACTACATATAATATATCGAATTTTATTGAATACGTGCTCTATATTGCACATGTCAAAATTGTATATCTTTGACAACTCATTTCAAACAAAGGTCTCATATTTTATTTATAAAATATATCCATAAATTTACAAATTTATTGGCAGTTTGCTTAATTATTAATATAAACACTAAAATTATATAGCAAAGAAGAAAGAGAAAGTATTCGTTTAAACATTAAAAATCACGCGAAACAATTGAAAATTATTAAAACATTTAGAAAGTGTGATTGGCGTATTTAAGTACTGGTATAATAAAAATTTCAGAATTATTTTAATTAATTTTGAATAATAATTCATAATAATGAAAATCCAATTCATAAAAAGACTGCGCTAGTATCAGAGTGTGCAAAACTGCCGCAAGGAGAAGTTGCTTGGCAATCTGTGTGTAATGTCGTTTATCGATGACGTGTATCATGGCAGTGTAGTGTCCGATGTTTTTGATGTTAGGGAAATATAATAAAAATGAACAATAGTAATACAATGGCAAGAATAAGTTTAGTGTGGTTATTATATGTGTTGTGCACACTTCAATGTAGCTGGGCCTTTTATTTGCCAGGCTTAGCGCCTGTCAATTATTGTAAGGCTGAAGATGTTTCAGAAACGTGCAAAGTGCGTATCACGTATTATTAATGAAACCTTGTTACGAATGGTTATGGTCCTTTTAGTTTTTCTAATTTATTTTCTTTCTCTTTTATTATCCTTTTATAAAATTATTTTCAATTTTTTTATCAGCCCTTGTCAACAATAAAGAAGTATTGATTAAAATTGTATTTGTTTTACCATTACTTATATTACTTATGAATCTGTCCCGAATACATTTTGACATGGTTCTTTGTCATATGTCAATCACGAGATTAAAATTGGACTGTGAAAGGTTTAATAGAAATTCTATATGTATTTTATGTTTGTAACTTTTACTGATATTTTTGAAGTTTACTTTAAGTGTTTTTTGTCATGATAACCGCAATTTTCTTGTTTTTATTAAACATTATTATTTCTTTTCAGAAAGACGTTAAGCTGTATGTAAATCGCTTAAACACAGAGAAATATGTAATTCCATACGAATATTATCAGTAAGTTTTTTTATATTATTTTAAAAATGCCTTTACGATCTTCTTCAGATTTATGGAACTTAAAATAAACTTAACAAATTTCTTTTAGCTTTGATTTTTGTCCTTCTGAAGAAAGTCAAAGCCCTGTTGAAAATTTAGGACAGGTTGTTTTTGGAGAACGTATAAGACCTTCTCCTTATAAGGTATGCATGCAAGACTTTTTCCTTTAATTAAAAGGCTTAATTCTTCATATATAACATTTTAAACATAGTCAGTTAAAAAGTTACATTATACGCAACTTCTTTATATTTGTAGATAGAATTTTTAAAAAATGAAACATGCGTACGAGCATGTACAAAAATATACAAAGGTGGAAATAAAGAATTAGAAAAAAAGTTAGAATTTTTAAAAAAAGGAATGGGACTGAACTATCAACATCATTGGATAGTTGGTACGATCCTGAAAATGAAAATAAGTTACAATATTTTGAAGAATTATAAAGAGTTATTAAAATTTTTATTTTTTTGCACAGATAATATGCCAGTTACCTGGTGTTATCAATTAGAAGATGAACGACAATATTGTAGCACTGGATTTCCAATGGGGTGCTTTTCTCGAGAACCAAGATCACAACAGGATACCTGTAGCATTATAGTAAGTGTATATTGGCTTTCAGTTCAGATTTCTATTTTCCTTGGCTAGAAAATATATTAATATTCATTAAACATAACATGGTTTTGTTTCCTTAGGGGGCTTATAACAAGCCAAAAACCTACTACCTGTTCAATCATGTAGACCTTACAATTACATACCATAGTGGTGCTGAAGAAGAATGGGGATCTGCATTTAAAGAAAATGGCGGACGAATCATTTGTAAGAACTTTAAAGTTTTATGTTTATACAATTCACATTTATTGACATTACCTTTTACTCAATTTAACTCTGTACTGTTAATAGCTGTTAAGGTGGTTCCTCGCAGTATTAAGCACGGTAATGTCCCTAATTGCGAAAGTAAACAACCCTTAGAAATACCGTATGATCCACTTCCTGCTGGTCAACAATTAGCTGTCACCTACACATATTCCATTACATTCAATGTAAGCTTCTATACAATAATGTAAACTTACTGATTTTTATTCGACGCGAATAACATTCTCAATTTCAATTGTAGGAAAATAGAACGATTAAATGGTCATCCAGATGGGATTACATTTTGGAGTCTATGCCACATACAAATATTCAGTGGTTCAGTATACTTAATTCATTGATAATTGTTTTATTCCTGTCTGGTATGGTAGCGATGATAATGCTTCGGACATTACACAAAGATATTGCAAGATATAATCAGGTAAAAAAAATGAAAAAAATATATTCATTAGTTAAGCAATAGCTACACATAATTATAGTGTTCTTATAAAAGAATATACTGGCATAAACCAAATTAGCATAGTAACTTTGTTTTGATAATTCAGAAAGAAGAAATGATTAATCCTTTGATTTTACTTGAAAAAGCATAATTCAACTACGACTATATTGTAATAACCCAAGCATGTTTTCAGATAGAATCAGGAGAAGACGCACAGGAAGAGTTTGGTTGGAAATTGGTCCACGGTGATGTATTTCGACCTCCTCGCAAGGGAATGCTACTTTCCGTTTTATTTGGTTCCGGTGTACAAGTATTTTGGATGACTCTTGTAACACTTGGTAGTTTTATCACTTGTATCTAACGATTCAAGTTTGCAATTTGTCCAGGAAACGGGTTAAAACTTTTTATGATTTTTACAGCATTCGCTTGCTTGGGATTCCTGTCTCCGGCTAACAGAGGAGCATTAATGACTTGTGCCATGGTCTTGTACGTTTGTCTCGGAATAATTGCCGGTTATGCGTCTGCTAGAATATACAAAAGCTTCGGTGGTGAAAAATGGAAATCAAACATATTGCTTACATCCATGTTGAGTCCTGGGTAATATAAAATATCTATCTGATATAATGAGTAATTAAGTGTTCTATAATAATTTTTATATTATATCATCGTAATGTCTGTTTCCTTTTTTTTCACAGAATCGTGTTTAGCTTATTCTTTATAATGAACTTGATTTTCTGGGCAAATGGAAGTTCGGCCGCTGTTCCATTTAGTACTCTTATCGCTCTTCTAGCTCTTTGGTTCGGAGTATCGCTTCCACTGACATTCGTTGGTGCTTATTTCGGCTTTAGAAAAAGGGTAAGTGACACGTTTCTTTCCAAAGCAATAAATAAGTCCTAATTTGCATTTCATAACATTTTATCCATGTTTGAATCTTATTTCAGTCCTTGGAGCATCCCGTAAGAACCAATCAAATTCCCAGACAAATACCAGAACAAAGTTTTTATACGCAACCAATACCCGGTGTTATAATGGGTGGAGTTTTACCATTTGGGTGTATATTTATACAATTATTTTTTATACTTAATTCTCTATGGTAAGCACATACTATTTTCTCAAATAATAATACTGTGAAGATACTATCTTAACCGTTTGAGATCCATACGATGCGATCCTGATATTATTATTCTACGCCAAAAAATGCCTCATCAAAAATCATGTGGTGCAGTAAATTTAATTCTGAATGAACCAATTTAGAAACATTTTACTATAAATAAAAATGGCGCAAAGATATTGCTCAGCTCCTTCCATAGGAAAAAGAAGCATGATCGCGATGTTTGGCACTTACCAAACGTATTTCTATAATAATGTGTAGCATTTAAATTGTTCAACATAGATCAACTTTTTTTTTAGGTCGAGCCAAGTATATTATATGTTTGGATTTCTTTTCTTGGTATTTGTTATTCTCGTTATCACATGTTCAGAAACGACGATTTTACTTTGCTATTTCCATCTTTGCGCGGAGGTAAATCAATTACTGTTTGAAACAGCAGTGGAAAATAATCTTTCAATGCGCATAAACGTGAACTGTTTTTTTCAGGATTACCATTGGTGGTGGCGTAGTTTCCTGACATCCGGCTTTACTGCTTTTTATTTATTAGTTTACTGTATACATTTCTTCATGACTAAGCTGGACATAGAAGACGCTACGTCTACGTTCCTCTATTTTGGCTATACTTGCATAATGGTTTACTTATTCTTCCTTCTGACAGGTAAAATGTTTATCCTTTTTTTCATACAAATGTAGATTTCAGTACCAAAACATTACCTTATTTATTTATTAAACAGGTTCGATCGGTTTCTTCGCCTGCTTTTGGTTCGTGCGCAAAATTTACAGCGTCGTCAAAGTCGATTAATGTATCAGCAAGTGATACTTATTGAAACAGAGTGAATATGATATGAGTAAATTATAACAAAGACGAATGATAGTTGTGTGACCATTAAACTCTTTTTATGCACGAGTATCTTACTTTAAAGAAAGTCAACAATTTTGTCTTCATCTCTTGAAATTTTGATTAGTATGATTCAGGATTAAATTACTATTCACTATCCTTTACAGGTTCCTATAAGATATTAAAAAGCGACGATTTAACAAACATTTGTACAGAAGCTTGTTTTAATTCATATACGTTCTAAAACTTGTAGGATAACGTGATGCGGCAAATGATTAATTTTCCACATACGTACATAAAAAATCTCGAATTAATTTCATTAATCATTTGCTTTGATACCTGAAAACGACGTATGAATTGATTGATACAGTCTCACCGTTGAAACATTCTCAAGTACGAGTCCTTTTGATAATATGGTAGACGTATCAAAGTTACAAGGATACGTTTATACATGTTACAAACGAATTATGTAATCCAGATGTAACGTCTAATTGATAAGGATATTGTATATCATAAGCGCGTAATTGAAAATACCAGTCTACAATGTAAATAAGAAAACATTTTTTGTCGTGTATTCAAGTCGCCAAGTATTTCATAAATTTCTGGATTATAAATTGTAATTGTAACGTATATACACATTTTCTACCATGTTCATGAGAATGAATCCTTTGTAGTCTGGTACTTTTGGCATTATTTTGTAAACTGAATGTATCGTGATATGCCAGAACAGTCATTTACAATCGTGCGTAGAATCTCTATTCGAAGATATATTATTTAAAATCGAACTCAGTCGCATGAAGAAATTGCGATGGACCACAAAGGATACATTTCTTCGAGTCTCAGAGACGTTATGAATTATAATTTCTTTTCTAAACTGTGGCTTGTAGGTGTAAAAAAAAAATTTATTTCCTCGCGTGATACTTGTGAAAAAAATATTAAAACGTGTACATTATGTTACCAAGTCTTAATTTGAAATATGGAAAAGTATTTCTCGAAAGTAACGTCAGTAAGTTTAATTTAATAGCAGAAAAATACATAGTGTACAAACTGGTCATTAATTCCAATGGCGAACTTGAAAGTTTCGTTCTCTTTTCATTCTTTTTTTCTACTAATAGTATTTGTGACTGTGAAATATTTTTTAATTAATAGCTGACATGCACACATCTTGTAATTCGTGAATTTTGTAAATTAAAACAATTACAACGTTAGCGTTAATAATGTTAATATAAATAAAGATCGAGTAAGTTTACGTAGACATTATTCTCTTTACTTGCGACCAAGCCCACAAACATGATTTTGACTTGTTATCTTTTACGATTACGCACATTCGTTTACTAATAGTGCCTTCAAATTACATTTTGCAACGTGTAAAATGTGAGTAGTGTCCAAGAAACCATATAACGACAAGATGAATGTAAGAAATTTGCTCGTTTTTTGTATAAATTGTTTTTTTTTTCGTAAACCTCGGTCTTTTGATCTTATTCAAGGATTAGTAACAAATTTTCCAAGCGCGATATCGTAAAAAGTAAGCGGCAAATGTAGTTTTGTATATATCCTAAAGTGTTTTACATTTATTGATAATTTTACATGTCACATTACGGAATATCGAATTATACTTTATGTACAAACATGTTTCCCGCTGTGCGAGTTCACCACGCAGAACCGAGAAACACCAAAACTTTACATTCTACTACCAAATTTGTGGTAGTATATGTCAAACTCAAGAAAGTCAGGCTACACTACAAGCAGAGGAGAGAATGAAACAATCCGGGAAGAGAAAATTCTCTCATCGTTACTTAGGTTGATTTCTTCATGCCACTTGTAAACCACAGTCTCGTCATCGTGGACAGCTTTCGTCGTTGATTTCAACAACTAGCCTACCTTCGATGTTCTTTCAGTTTTTTACCTTTTTCTTTTCTAAGACAGCGTTTTCAAAAATCACAATTATTAAGTTCATTTAGTGGTTTTCTCTACGGACAGTTTCGTTTTGCGAACTTTTTGTTCAATTATTCTTCGATTCCCAGGGGTTTGCACGATTTGCAATGTCGCGCAACGATGCGTGTCTCCTAGACGATGCAAACACTATCGTGCTCGTTTTATAGTTACGCCACTCTGTTGGATAGTTAATGTCGACCTGTAAGAAGTACAGTTTAATTCTGAAATTTAAGGGATCTAGGGTCGGGAAGTAGGACACGTCTGGATCATGCAAAAGATTTACATAGTTTGTTAAAGGATGAAATTAAACGAGTCATAAGAAAAAGAAAGAGGTTAGTTTACAGGTTTAAGGTACTATCTATTTTCTATCAATTTTCAACTAAAAAAAAAAAAAAAAGTTTAACAGATTTCAACGTAAGACATTAAAACGCTAATATGATAGAACTGTCTGTAAACGAATCGAATGTTAATTGACAGAAAAATTAATGTTTGAGAACTTATTTAAAAGTTCATAGGTTATGATAAGAAAGAAAGAGGATCTACTGTTTCGTGTTTCCACGATCTGAAATAGTTTTGAAAATGGGAAACTGATAAAAATCGGAGTGTTTGCATTAGAGAAGGAAAGGTACGTTTGTCGAAAATGGACGATTAAAGAACTATTTTCTTGGACTGCGACGGCGGCGCCCGTCCCTGTTGTTCCTTTCTGCGCGTCTCATTTCTTCTAATCTACGCGCATGTTCCGCCATGTGTTGCCTTCTCATTTCCTCCTTTACAACAATCTACAATCATACAGAACTTTTAATATTACAATAACTACTTATTTTTCATTCATAGCATCCAAAAAATCTGTTAATCATTTAATGTATCAATGTACCTGCTCATTTGTAAGTGGTAACCAATATATGCAAGGGGTAGCTTTTGTTTTCCTAAAGAGATCATCTAAGAGCTTAGCCGGCGGTGGTTCGTCTTCCTTCTTTTTAAATTTACGAGCTGGAGCTGGAAGATGCGCTTCTACCGCAGGACTTCGACTCCTCTGTCTTCTCTTCTTATCGTGATCTTTCTTTTCGCGCTCTTTCTCTTTCATGTGTTGTTGTCCATCTTCTTTGCCGAGGTCCCATTCCCGTACAACCATCACCTATTGAGTATAAGAGTTGTTTAAACGATGTACTGTTAAAATGTTGAACACTTGAAAAATATTTTCTGTAAATTTACTACCTTTGTGTTCGTCTTTTCCTCTCGGTTCCAATCCTGTTGCCATGAATCCGTTGGTACAAGCGGTTCCGTTTTCCTTGGAATTGATTGATCCTTTGACAATTCTCGCGCCAATTCCATGTCGTCTTTGGTTGCATACTCGACATGAAGTCTCTTCGGGTTCGAAACTGGCCAAGATACACCGTGTAAAGCCTGCCTTGTCTCGAATGCCTGGTCTTCGTTTGAGTACTGTGACAATAATATAACATGAATCAGTTTTTTGTTACTCCACGTTTTCCATTGTAATTATTCGAACAAATACATACCTCTACAAAACATTTAGATTTAATTCTATCCATCCAAAAGCCATTTTCAACGATGGTGCCAGTACGTGAAAGAAGCTCTTTAATTTGATTCAGAGTGAAAGGACGAACCAAGTTTTTGATCAAAAGTATATTAGTGGGCTTGGTAGCCGGTGGACTAGGTGATTTCACATGCGGTGTTTCCTTCACGATCGATATTTTCCGTCGTGCTGCTAATGAAATACAATTAAAATTAAAAATGAACAGAACATTTTAGCTGATCATTTAACTATTTAAATACCTATATGATTATCGATCTTTCCATCTCCTTTTTTCGCGACACCGTTCTTTTGCGTGACACTTTCATTATCAGATTTATTATCATTTGTTCCTTCATTAAAGTTGTACCACTTTTCATTGGTTCGAAAACGATCTCTGTCTTCGTCGTCATCTTTTGACAGACGGACCTCGTTTATCGACAGTGGTCTCGCTCCTGGTACCAATGCCTGGAAACAATATAAAAATCCATAAATATTATAAATTACATTATTATAAGATAAGTTAATGTGACAAGAATTATAAGTCTTTAAAATCACGAAAGTAACATAATTGTATAAATAACGAATAAAGATATTACTTTCAATGAATCTGTAGATATTGAAAAGGAAGGCGTGGTATCGGTAGACAATGCAGTGCCCCATCGACGTTTTCTTGGAACACATTTTGATTCTTGATCGGCATTATCGTGATTTTCCTGTTAAGTATGAGCATGTAATTAGCTTATTATTTACCGAGCAATTATAATTTTCCAAATTGATTGAGATTATTCAACCCCTTTGGATGCCAGATTAATACTCGTTGAAATGACGAACCTTATTCGATACAACTGTTTCATTATTTGCAGTCACATCGGTATCTTCTTTTTTGCCATCGTTCTTCTCCGTTAACATTCTCGCGGAACTGAAATATAATTTATAATTATAAGAAATATACTATTTACAGAAGTAAACGTAGCGTTGTTCAATTTATGCTTACAATGATCTTTTCAAGTTTACTTTCACGGGCTTAAAAGTCACTGACTGAGCCACAGCTGTTGCAGAATATTCAGTTTTTTCATTTAGACAATCTAACTTCTGATTATTTTCTTCAATATGCTCAGTTTCGGTTTCCACATTATTTATTAAAGTATTGTTTCTTGGTTTCGGTGATACTGAACGATCTTTCGGTTTATGTGAGTCCTCTACAGTTACTTTCTCTTCTTGCATGTAAGAATCCATTTCGATGTCTCTTTTAACAGGAGGTTCATCCTCTGAATCTGGTGTATCGGAATTAGATGAATCTCGATACTTGGTCCGATGCTTTCTACGACTAGTGCACGATATTCTCCCACTAGCCCTGTTACCTCTTGCACTCTGAACGTCGTCATTTGATTCGGATGAAGAATTCTCTTCACGAATTTTTTCTTTCTCATCTTCCTCGTCGGTACTAGTATCTTTTTGAATGTTTTCAACATTAACTTCTTTACTAAACAGTTCTGCTGACTTTTCGCTGGTATCTTCCACAGATTTTTCTTCCTTTGTCATAAGATTTGTCTCCTCGGGTGAGTGATCGCCATTTGATCTAGGAGCTGATACAGTTGTGCTACTCGACTGAATGGGTTCGTTATCAGCGTTTTCGTTGGGGATATTTGCCTCTTTTGATTCACCTTGCTGATCTATGTTTGGTTTATCGTCAGACAAGTTGGCTGAAGTGGTTTCAGGCAGGATCTCCTTGCTATCACTTACCTCTTCGTTGGAGTCCTGACCTGGGTATGAAGAGGAGGGATCGTTCGGCTGTTCAGTGCTACTGAGCGTTCTTGTACAAGAAACCAGTTGCTCTTCTGCCGAGTCAGCCTCCTCCGCAACTCCCTCACCACTTTCCTGCCACTTGTTCAATTTTTTCCTACCCAAAGAAGTATCAGACGATGCTTCTGTTGTGTTATGTTGTCTACATAACTTCAGCTTCTGTATCTCGCCAGGCGATGCATCTGCTCTCGCCACTTTCCAAACTGATCCACCGTCGTTGTCTTCTTCATTTTCTTCAGATTTCATCTTGACATCTGTTTCTGTGGATGAAACTGTTTCAACACAGTCTTCTACCGTATCCTCCAACTGCTTCTTTTGCTGTGTAAGCGCAGTTGACTTCTTCTCTACTTCTTTATCACTGATATTTTTTGCTGTTTCCTCTACATTTTCTTGCTCTGGTGACATAGAATGTGTTCTTTTCACTCGTCTACGTGTTGACTTTCTAGTTGGCTTTCCAACTTCCTTCTCCGGAGTCCCTTTTGCTTTATTTCTTTCGCTTTTTCTCCTCATTTCTAAAAATGAACATTAACGCAATGACTCAAAGTAATTTGTCTATAGAGTTTATAATTTAATAATAATACAAATTTTAGTGAAATCTTTGTAAGTGAACTAAATAAAGTAAACCATACTGCATAGTTATCTCATAAGAAATATAGTATCTGTATTAACTTGTTATTACACTCATGACCAATAGATATAACTTTTGATATGTACAACTTGGTCTGTTCAATAAGCTCTGTATTTGCATTATATAGCCTCAAAGGAGTTATTCCAATTCTTGTTTTTTCAATTACTTAATCATTACTCTAGTAAATAACGACAAATATTTCGAATCAAATAGAGAAAATTTTACCATGTAATATGAATAATTAATGGTTATACGAGTTTTTTGAACGATAAGAAGCGATTTGATCAATTATCTGTGATAAATATTTATTCAGAAATGTTCGAGTTATAGCTCGATTTATGGTTACTCAGGAAACGCGCGTATCTCCCGTCATCTGAAAGTAACGCACAATTACTTACTTAATAAACGTTCCTTTTCTGTTAGCTAGATATTTTTCAGGTATGTTGCGCGTTCTGCTAATTTTATTGACATATAAATATAAGTATTTCAATCGAAACAACGTTTCCAATGACGCTTCTAACAATCAGTCGGACTACCGTACTCCATTGAACACGAACGTTTTACATCCTATCAGATGGGTTCACAAAACTGGGATGTCGGCGCATCGGTATGTTCATTTGAAAACTCTATGCCCACGTATAAGTAAATCAAACTATTGTTCGTAAACTTTCTCTCCGGAGTGAAATGATTGTCGCTCTACATGAAAATAGGATGTTAACCTATAATTTTATATAGTGACTTAATCTAGTTTCTTATCTAGTAAATAATTTAATTACCGATAATGACAACCAGAGGGCTGCAAGTACTCAATTGTTTGGCGGCTGAAGAATCCTCATTACCGACAGAGAATGCTATAAAATGATTAGTATTTTTATCATATGAAATCTACCCGTTAGCATAAACATTTATTCAGATCATTAAACCCCGCGATAACAAACAGACATGGAATTATTTAATACTTAAAACAGTTATCAAATATTCTTTAATATAGCTAATAAATAGTCAGAATAGTTTAATTTTCGTTTCAAAGTTCCATTTGAATTATATTAGCGCACACTTACAAATAGTCTTTTCCTCCAAGAATGACGGAATGAAACAATATAATAGAGAAATTTAAAAAAAATATCAAATGCAAAAATATAATAAATAAACTTGAATGCCTTGTGGATTCTATGAAAATTTCGTACTCATGCTTTTATTATTATAACTCATAATGATGGAGATCGGGTGGAAAATTTCAAAACACCATTTACGATAGAATATATTTTAATGCAGCGAATACACGACAGTTTGTTTCGGACTTCGGCAAAAATACATTTGCATATAATATATAGACATAGATATATATTAAATAAATAAATATATTTCCTGTCGGAAGCTGACTATCAAAATTATTCACGCTCACTTTGGCGGAATAAAACGAAGAAATACAATCATTAGTGCCTATTGGTGCCTATAGTAATGCGTCCAATTCATAGAAATTCCTTTCAATATGCAAAAGAAAACATTATAATAATGTTCTGTTTTAAAAACGATTACAATTGAGTTTATTGCGGTGAGTTTCTTTCGAGGACGGGAAAATTTCTCTTTCCATTTTGTCTGTCAATCGTATTATTAGTAAAATATTGTGTTTTGGTATCCTATATATCTGTATACCAAATCAAACATACAACTGCAAAAACAAAGAAGAAATATTTTCACGGTCCTTCACGCACTCTTACAAGAGTCTCTTACTATTCTCCTTTTTTTGCATCAAATTTCTACAAAAAAGAAACGCATTTCCTTTCATGTGTAATCAGTTCCACATGCCCACGATGATAGAACAATAAACGTCCCATCTGGCATGCATTTGTGTGTATGTGTTTGTGTGTCTTAAAAATAATAAGTAATAACAGATAATAACTACAATATTACACTAGATACCTCCCAACGCGTTTCAATCTATTTCTCGTCATTATTGTAATATTTAACAATTCGCATTCTTTTTACTTGACATGTTACAACGTGGCCTACTTATATACTCGATGGGATTAACACGAACAGAAAAGTTCTATCTTCAAGTTCGGTCTTCGGCGCCTCGAAAATCGCTAACAACAATCATTAAAATTTACACTTAAAAACCCGAGTATTCAATTATTCGGATAATGACTTTTGTTTCCTTTGAAATGTAGCCAAGCATTCGAAGAACTTAGATTAAGATTGCACATAAATTTTACGTCACACACGATCCACAGGATCATCGGGGATACAATTCCCGGGTGACAAACGAAAAACCGCCTCGAACATTTTAAAGCGTTCGACTCGATGAATATTAGAATAGGCCACGTGTCGAAATTTCCATTTATAAAAAGAAACAAAAGAAAACATAATATACATGCGCTCCTATATAAATATTACATTACATGTTAAAATATGAACATGGCTCAATGTATATGCAAGCTGTTCTATAAACTGCAGATCAAAAATAAGCAGATGATACGACTGCAAAGTGCATCGACTAACTCGGTGAATTCGAGTAAACAGCACCGAGGTACCAAGATACGATAGAAGTGTGCAAAGCAATAAACTTCTGCGGGTTTTTCAGATGTTATTAATTTTCATAAAAATATCAAGAAATTATAAGGAAAATACAATTCCTTTTTTAACAAACTTCTGTTTTTTTACAAACAAGTATTAATAGTTTGTTAAATAATTATGTATTTATTTTCATATTATTTCTTCCAATAAATTAATTGAAATTGTATAAAATGTTGTTTAAATCTTTATACTCTGGTTAGAAACATATTTTGATTAAGTTAATATTTTATTAATGTATAAATATTGTAAATAAAATGTTACTTATTAAAGAAGATTCTTATTTCTTACATATCTTTATAGACTGAATTTAATAATTTGCACACTTCTGTATAAAAAGATCTGATAGAAGTAACTTGAACATAGAATATTAAGTAATACTATAGTTTTTCAAAATTGAAGAATCAAACGATCAGATATCCATATTTCAGGCATGCCTATCCACCTTGAATAGATGCACTTTGCTAAACATTTATATTTATATTCCACTGTTAAAATTAGTCCTCAATTTATAAAACATTCTTTATTTTTTATTGGTGTGAAGCCAAATGTAAATACAGATGGCCACAAATTATTAATCGTGATAATACGATTTAATATTTAGTATTAAAGTTGCACGCATGCTCTGACACGCTTAGCACGCTTGTACTGGCAGTGGGCATAGCTCCCCTCAATACTCTGGCATTATGGAGTTCTTATCACAGAGATATCAATTGTTTGGTACTTTCTTCCCCGCTGATTTCACTTTCACGGTAGAAACTGCAGTTATATTTATTCCAGTAAGATCTGCTTCACGAAAATTGTATCTACTCGAGTAGCAAATACTAATCCATACCAGTAATTAAATATACATATTTTGCAATTCTTTTTGCCCTCCCAAGCTCAATGAATCATGAACTCATCTTGACTCAATGAGTTTGTACTTCAAACTACTGTGTTATTGCTGCAATCATTTTCTTTCTAGGTCTTGAAAATTCAATAAAGCGGACAGAGTTTAACCATTTGCTAGAACTTTTCTACAATCAATATTAAGGCTTCTTTTGCAAAATTTTACAACGTATTGGTTAACGGATCGTTATTGTTAAAAAAGGGGGGGGGGGGGCTTAACGTGATTGATAACTATCCGTCCATAGATCGAAGGTTTTAATAACGCAAATAAATTCGAATTTCGTCATCTTAGATGTTTGAAACATACAAAAGTGAAATTTCAAGAAGATAAATAACTTAGAAAAACATAGTGTACGAATCATTGTTAAAATTAGATTAGTTCTAATAAATTTACATGCAGGAAAAAACTCGTTTGCGTTCGAACGGCAATTATTAATTTGTTTGAAAGTATTGGTGACTGATTCAAGAGAATGCATTAAATTTTTTGTTTAAACGAATAATACGTAAACAAACTAACGACGACGAAATTGAGCAATTACGTGTTTTAATATCACTTCTATCTATCATAGTCTATACATCATAAACTACGTTTCATGGGAAGCTTGTCACGCTTGAACGAAAATGTTTGTCAGACTGGTATCAGTCTTTTCAGTTTTGGCAAGAAATTGGAATCTTTGTTACATGAATATTGGTTACGATTGAAAAATTTCACGATACACAAAACACGTACAACGTTCAAATTTAACCCACGAAAACAACCTGTTTTCGGTACAAGTTGCGTAGCCTTTGAACTAATCGACACCTATATGGTATTTAATTTTTTAATCTCCTCCAAAGGATATCAAAACGAACAGAAGACAAAATAATTGACGCAGTCGTTACCCTGCTTTGAGTTATTTCTTAAGCGCTTCAACAATGTTTATAAAACAAATCATGTGAAATAAATAATATATTTTTTAAAAAAAAACGTTTCTAAAACGAGGGAAAAGATTGTGCGAATAACACATTTTTTTAAAAATGGTCTCGACTACGTTCATTCTAAGGCTTCCGATACGAAGATGCTAGTTACGCTACAACGATTCACGATCTTTATTACTTGTAGTCTAACAGTTGCAACTTAACATACATACTCGCATGCACGCATTTACACACATATCTGAGACACGTATACGTAACGTGAAATACGAAAAAAATGACATAGAGCACGCCAGCTAAATATTGAAGAAAGCAAAGCAAAGCAAATCATGTCTTTTTTCCACGACACAAGGACATTCTAAACACGTCTCTTAGATTCATTCGTCTCTCAACTTTTGGTTGTTAGTTTAAAGTTCAAGCTCGTCTCCGAAACATTAAGAAACCATTTTTCAGTTAATTTTGAAAGAATCGATGAATTTTACAATTTGATTGCCGCTTGGCGCTACTTGGAAACCGTAAATACTTTTGCGTTCGTTGAAGGTTTTCGAACGATTAAGAAAAATTTGCTGGCGGGCTCGAGGCGTGTAACGTTCATTTTCAGGCACATTATATAAATAATTCTTTGAACCAGGCGAATTTATGAATTGTTTAAGTCGCTCTCACACAAAATCGTACAAATCATTAAATCGCGATTTTTTATGCTTCTTGCATAAATATTAACTGTAGAACAACAGTATTGAGTTATACTAATTTGTCATTTTTGAAAATTTTACAAGTTAGAACTATAAATGACACAATGAAAAAAATGTTGTATTTCATATCTTTCAATTTAATTTTCCTATTTTCCAATTATAAATTTATCTTATTATTCAAGTTTTATTCATTTATATGTTAGTTAAAGTGTAGATGTAACATTATTCGCAAGAATATTCAAATTCTTCTCCTATAGCCTTGGTTTAATAATCTGCACGTTTCCATATACAACGAACGACTCAACTCTCGAATTATTTTTTCGGTTAAGTTTAATTATTGTAGATTGCTCTATTGATACGTTTAAAAACTTGCACAGGAAATATTTAATACAGTATCCAACTTTCTTCAAACTTTCATCAATTTCAATTAAAAAAGAAAGTTTTGTTAATAACTTGCCGATAAAACTGATCAAACATATTTTATACGTAGTTTCCAAGATTTTTTTTTGAAAGTTCAAAGAAACCCGATACCTATTAATGATAGAATTCTCATGACACGCCGACGAAAGTGTCTCGGATCATCAATCGGTACAGAATTCCCTAAGTCACTTTCCGTTAGCGGTGGCTACTCCCGTTGGTGCTGTAATTGCATTACAACACAGAATCAGCGTTAAAATTATTTTCTTCGCGAGAACTCGTTCGCCTTCGTAATCCAAAATTTATAGTTCATTAAAACATGTTTTTCAAAGCTTCTTTTTAAAATTTGAAATATCTCCCGATATAATCGGTCGATGATTTTTCTATCCCATTGCAACTTTCGGTATGCGTTTATCCCTTCATAATTATTTAGAAGGTTGTGTCTTACCATACGCGAACTTATCACCAGTTCACCACAACTGAATCCGAGCTCTTCCACTATGAAGTCTTAGCAAATTGAATAACAGAGTTCTGTCTCTGGGAAGCAACAAACTCGATCCTTTCGCTCTCCATTGATTCTAAGATCATCTTGCACCTCTTCCTTGGTGGGAGAATTAACGTTTCTCGGACGGGTATCGCCAAGTCAAGAGGATCTGGCGAAGGTACAGGACTTACGGGATTACTGCTAGGCGGTGTTAACATTGGTTCCCGTTCAACCCTGATTTCGTATTCCCTTTGCCTTTCTTCTTCAACCGCTTCGAGTGCAGCCTCCACTCGCCTGCGAGCGTCGTTCCCTGGCAGATTTAGGAAGGAGGAACAGTCGCTGACGAAGTCGTTGTTCGGGATACTAAAACTATTGTAAGTTGGAGACACTTCTTGGTATATAAACGTATGAGACTGTTCCATAGGGACAACAGGTATCGCTTGGAAGACTTTGTCTTCACTGGGCGCCGCAATGGGTTGCGAATATTGCTCTCTGGAATACATATAGTATGAGAAATCCCGTGGTGCGTTGTAAGTGGCAGCATCGTCGCTTGGCTCATCAGTCTTTTGGTTCTCCTTATCGCTGGCAGTGCCTAAGCTATATACTTCTGAGATTTTGATCTCTGACTCAATTGGCGAGTCCCGAGGAGAACCAGCGACAGACGAGTCCGAGTGGGTTTTTATGTGCAACTCCATCGTCTTCTTCGAACCGAAAGTCTCGTGACAAAGCGTACACTTGTAAACCTTCTCGCCGTAATGAGCAACCTAAAACCGTTTACCAAATAACGTTTTAACGAGAAAGTCGTTGACAAAGAAATTTAAAAACATTTCATTTAGGGATCGGAATATTAGAAAATCAAACCGAAATCTCGTGTTGCAACTTACAATTATATTAATATTAAAATATTTTATCATATTATAAACAAAAAATTTCTTTAAACATAGATGCATAGAAAAAAATAAAATATAAACGTTTCTTAACACGTTGACGCCGGCGTGACCCACCGGTGGGTCACACATGCCTTCTTTTAAACAGAATCTAAAAAGCGCCGGCGTCAACGTATTAAGGAAACATGATTTGCTTCTAACTTTCAAAAATTATCCTTCAATATCGACTGAGTAAAGTTCTATAAATAATTTACCTGATGCAGCTTTAATACGTGATTGTAACCGAACGATTTGCCACAGATGTCGCATGTGTACGGTTTTTCCCCGGTGTGCGTGCGGGTATGCACCTTCAGCTGCTTTGAACATGTGAATCCCTTGCCGCAAGCTTTACAAACATAAGGTTTTTCTCCGGTGTGGGTGCGCATGTGTATTACCAACTGTCCACTCTGGATGAACGTTTTTGAGCACACAGTGCACTTGTGTGGCCGTTCTCCAGTATGAATCCGCATGTGCCGATGCAGTTTACCACTATGTTCGAATGCGCGCTCACACACGTCGCACTTATACGGTCGTTCTTTCGTGTGAATACGACGATGCACGCTCAAGTTCTCCTTCACCGAAAACGATTTACTACAATACTCGCACTGATACGGTTTCTCCCCCGTGTGTGTCCGATAATGTCTCGTTAGCCGCGCAGGCACCGCAAAAGTTTTCCCGCAAATGTTGCATCGGTAAGGGTCTTCACCTTCCTTACCATGCGAGCGCAGATGGCTCTGGTACAAGCTTTTCTGATCAAAGCTTTTGTGACATAGGAGACACTGGTACGGCTTCTCTTCAACATTTGCCGACAGAGTTTCGGCGCCGCAGGTCGGAGAGGCAAATACGATTAAATCCGGGCTACAAACGAGACTCTTCACTGGATTCACAGGCTCCAAGTTCACCATTTCGCTGCTCATTGACATCGTTTTTATATTTGGCATTTGCTCTACTTGATAATAACCGATCATTCTTTGTTCTCAAGTTGCAAATCTGAAACGAAACGACACAAATTATCATTTTATAAATTACAGTACAGTTGACAAGGACAAAGCCTTAATGACAATAGAAAATAAAATAGTTTGTTTTAATAGAGACGGAGAGAAGTCCATGCGAAGAAACATTTTGAAACTGAGCGAAAAATTGTTTAAAAATGTTGTATTCAAAGAACATGTAAATTTACTGTACAATCATTACTGTATGGGAACTTCAAAATAATTTTTTGCTTTTACTGGAGTTGTTTTACTTCATATATAATGTAATAATATTTCATTTGACATGAAAAATAAAGAATTTTATACATCGTTGCTTACTTTTACCTGTACTATAACAATAACAATACATTCAATTAAAGATTGGAAGACTCGATGAGGTAGATCGACATGAGGTAGATAGAGTGAAGACTCTAGGAACGTCGTCCTAGGTGTAAACGAAACTGTATGTAAACGCCTTGATACGCGCTGGTCCGATACGTTGGGGTAATACGGCCTACTCGAACCCCCACCATTCGCCCCTTACAAGCTCAAAAAGAACGCCCACGAATCGTGGGACGTCCCGTGCGTGCACGCACGCGCACGCAGGCACACGCATCCTGCAACTTCTCTTTTCGTCCCTGATCCCCCGATCCTACAGGGCCTATGATAAATCGTGTATTATCGACTCACGAACCTGCTACGCTCGACCCTTTTCATTTTTTTTGTCTGCCTAAGGGGAATAGGAAAATAAAAGTTCTCTCTTTCTCTCTACGATAGAGAAGTTATCAAAGATTACCAACTGGAAAGAGTGGAAAAAATGAACCATTTTTCTATTTCAGTAGTGAAATTAGGATTCTCCATTGAATACATTGCAAAAATTACAAATATAATGAAATATTTTTATGCAACATTAACTAATGATACGGCTCAATAGAAACATCAATAGAAATCTCATGCCGAGCATGAAAATGTTTACGCAAATGTTTGTTTATAATTAACAATATTGTCCAAGTATATTAGGAATTCATAAATTCCAAAACTTGAAGATATTTGAAATATCCCTTGTGAAAAAGTTCATCGATAATATTATTTACGAATTATAAAGATAAACAGGAAGAAATACTTTGGAATATAAGATCGAGTAAATATAATAAAAACAATTGTTTATGTAATCCAATTATTGTGTTGTTATATAATTATGTGATAGAGAAGTAATAACAAAATCGATGAAATGTTGTTATATTGAAATAACGAAAGAAAATGAAGAAATTTAAATGGGAAGGATTTGGCAGCAGGCTTATTGAAGATGCTTGACGTTGATCGCACGTTCCTACGAGGTCGTCGGTTCAGAATAGGTTAAGGCTGGGTTAAACCTGCACGCGCGCGACTCACTCCGTGAGGCAGCCGTCGTGGTCGGCGGTGGTGCAATGCCGCGACGCGTCGCGGCGGTGGAAACCGCCTGCTGCTGCCTCCACGTGCACTCGCCGCATTTTTTTATAGCGATCACCGACCTCGTGCAACTCGCAGCGCAGTAAGGACGTTGAGTTACATCACGGGCTACGATACATATCATCTCTTCTAAGAGAATCTATCGTGTTCTTTCTCTCTCGCACATTACGTGTGATCTCTCTCACTCTCTTCTCTCTTTTTCCTGACATCGATGATACCTCAAGAATATGAAAATACAATCGATCGCGAAAACAACGTCTCGAACGTGACCGAAGTTCGCGGCCAAGGCGAACACCATCGAATTAAATTATCAGAGTACTTTTTTTTTTAATCGTTCTACAACAGGACCAAAAATTTTATCATTTAATATTTATTTAGAAAGAAATTGAGTACTTCGTGTCAATAGCGTACCTGTCAAAGTGTTATTCCTATTCACAGAAAAAAATGACATTTTTTTTCGGTTAGTCGTAATCATTGAATACTATCATCCCGAGTATCATTGAGATTTAAAAAATGTTAATAGATTAGAAAATGATAAATATAATAATATCTTTTCTGGGATGAGTGTTTACAAACAGGGATTTTTGCATCTGGATTCTTTTCGAGATTCATAGAAGTTTTAATACCAAAATCGAGCAGGTCCAAATGCAAAATCAAGAAACGTCAAAATCACCCACCTGTCTTACTCCTGCTACACCCTTGTCCAGTCGATATACACCACATTTCTTCTCATGGTTCTGTTGAGAATCACCGATCGACGGAGCAACGGAAATTAATTGACGAGACGCACAGAAACGAAATGCATGGGTCTCCGTTAACGCATATCGCGTACGTTTGTCACTTCTCACAGTTGAACACTGACAAAAAACTCAAACTTGAAAACCGAAGGACCCACCTCAGGACACGGCCAATCGTACTGTGCAATGTTTACCGCCTGGCCGTGCCGAACGCCGACGGAAATCATCGATCATGGCCGAAGTGTCGCGCTCGACCCTCGCCCCACCACTCACGCTACCCCCACCACCGCGACCACGACGGCGACCTACAATTTAGGGCGACTAAGTGCTTTTCGCAGCACGTGGAGGTAGCCGTCGTGGTTTCGGCCGACCCCGCAATTCGCGTCGGGAGCGTGACAGAGACCGGCCGACAGACAAGGATGAAAATATCTCCGGTCTACAGGGACGTAAGCGTACACATACTATATACGCGTACGTGACGCCACGACTCGTTACGATAAGCTTCGTTAATCACAGATTCATTATCAGCAGTCAAATATTCATATCGGAAGTACAATGTATTTTCAGATTAATTTTCCTGCGCTCACGATACCTTCGTTCCAATACTACATTAAACCACGATGTTGTACTTCTTCCTAGTAATTTTTCTCTTTTTTTTGTATATTCATCTTTATCTCCTTCATTTATTTTTATGAATGAAAATTACTTGTTCAATGATAAATATATATTATTTGAATGAAACGATTTAATTTGGACAGGATAAAAATGTTCACCGTTTGTTTTATTTTTACATACACTTTGTAGTTTCTTAGGTATTGTTTCATGAGAATGAAAATTACGTGCGAAAAATAGAATAAGTTCCGGTAGAGTTGATAATTGAGTTGAAAAGCAGTGTCGCGGCTCTTTCCATTTAAACTTATGTTAGCGCGTGAGTCGTACAGAACGGCCAAATTTCATTCGGTGTCGTCGTGGTCATGCTCGAGACAAGTGTCGTGCGCCACAACGATATTGGTTTCGAACGGAGAGGAGCAATGACCCAGTGCGAGCGGTGCACGTGTGCCGGGTGGAAACCACGACGGCTGCCTCCGAACAGGGCATTGGACGCCGCGTGCGCCAGCACAACCACGGCCACGGCGTGTTGTCGAATACTCTTCCCATGCGCGTGTGTACGCGCCCCTGTTTGTGTTAATATTTCTGAGTGTCGCGTGTCACGTACTTTCCGTATACGCGCTCGACACCAAGTCAGTGACAACCACACCGGCTGCCGCACTAACAATATTGGAGCTCAGCGGAAAGACGTTTCTCATGACTTAGGAAAATTTAAATCACGCGAAAATGATTCGAAAACAGATACAACTTGCTCCAAGAATACATCATGTTTATAGCGAGTTTAAAAAATTAAAGGATGTTAGTTTCTGTTAAGGAGTTTTAATATAATATTGATTTATAGACCAATATTGTTTATATTTATACCATTTTGGTATTAGATTTGTTAATTTAAAGAAATGGTTTTGACATGGCTGTGAAAATATTATTTTATTTGTCCTGGATGGAGCTTGCGCTATTTAAGTTATCTACGATTATTGTATATAATGTTATGTTATAATAATGTTATTGTGCTTATTTGTGTTATTGTAATTATGATGACGTTCTTTTATTATATTTCACTGGTGTTATCCTGAGCTTGGATAATTACTATTTTTATCCTTTCAACGTTTTAATAATAACTTAATAAGATTTAGGTTTAAAGAAAGCATACGTGTCATTTTGTGAAAATCACTAATAGTTGTGCTCTCTGACGCGATGAAATGATGTATAGTAATATAAGATTCCTTTTGCTGATTTTAAAATTTTGACATAATTATTACTTTCCATTTTATTTAAGATGAAAGGTACTGACAATGTTCCGCAATGTGAAGAGTTAGCCTAAGTAATCACAGATCAACTGTTAAGATTTCGTTCGTAGAAAATGTTTTGTAAAATCATGCCACCATCATTAACTCAAATTATTGTTTCGTATTTTTTCTAGAAATTATGAGAGCATACTTATGGGATTATTATTAAATTTATTTATTTAATAATTTCCCAGAAAAGAATCCGCAGCTTTTTAATAATCGAAAAGAAAATTTTTGTTTCCTCGCCAAATGATTTAAAATAATTTTAAATAGTACAATAATTTTGTGTATTTTACAAAGAAAAGTTAGTCTTTCCCCAACATCTATTCGTGTTTTCTCTAACAAACGTCAATCTTGCTGCTCCGTGCGCAACTTATCAGATCTTATGATATTTGGAATGTTTATAATGATCCGATAAATGGTACTTTTCGAAGTATTTATCTTACATTCTAGCTCAATAATATCAGCGGACTCTACTGAATTAGAAATTATCCGAAACAGTTTATGTTTATTTTATGGCAAAAGTCGGGTTTCTGGCAAAAGCTTCTTAGGAAGTCTCACATACCTTTGCCACCATGATTGCGACGCTTTATGGTGAAATCTACAATACAATCGACAATGTTTCTAATAATTCCAGACCAAAGCAAGAAAAGGAATTAATTTTAACTCTAGAAAAATAAAAATAATAGAAGTAGATATTCTTATAAATTAATTCGAATATTACGTGGAAATTCATTTTAATTTTTTTTTAATTTAATTCCTTAACTGTAATTCAAAATGAAAATGTATAATAATTTTGTACCATTCATTTAAACCATTAGAATCGATAATCCTTAAATGAAAACGGAAAAAGGAAAATTGAATTTTTATAAAACATGAAAAATGAATGAATTATCAGCATTACAAAGTCTAAAGAGTTTTGTTTTATTTTTTTCTCACTTTTCAATGGTGAATGATGTTAAGATAGCGGCCCTACGTTGATATGAGTTCGTAGATAATAAGAACCATCCACTGAATCCTATACTTAATTCCATCAAGCCACGCCGCAGTGTCGTTGAAAATGGATGTTAAAGTTTTATTCATACAGCCTGTAAATTATTATATTTGAGATGTAAAAAATATTTATTATAATATATGCTTTAAAATAGTATTGCTGTATATGTTATATATTACTGCATTTTACGTTTAAATGTAGACGTAGAAAATAATACGTTTCAATGGTAAAAGATAGTAACAAATGTTAGGATATTATACAAGACATTACGCAACGATAACGTTAAAGTGCATTCCAAGGATAAAATGCTTCAATGTCATTAACGTAGACATAGATAAGATTTACATTTAAAATTGCAATTGCGCGTGCAACTGCGCAACACGATTGGTATCGCTGTAAAATATCTTCCTCTGTTTATGCAATGTTTCCGTGAAACCGTTAAATAGACGAATATTTATTTTTAGATTGTGTGATACATAGAATCATCGTATTCGTGTATCAAAACAATAATCTCTTTTCAATCAAAGTGCACCATTAGTATTAATGACATTTTTCTTAACGATATATTAACTGATATGTGTTATTTTTAACAACAAAAACGACGTTAATTATTATTTATAAACATGTAACGTATCAGTTGGGAGACAATCATTTATATTAATGGAGCATCTTATGATATAAAATTGTTTTAAAAATGCTTCGTTTTTTATTTCAATTTATAAATATTATTTATTCATTTATTTATTTACATATATGTATATACGGAAGAAGACCCTTTGGTATAAAAAAATAATTACATAATAATACAGTAGCGAAGGAATATTAGCGATTTAAAATATTGATCAGAGAAATTTCAAATGACGCTAAACAGTTAGAGAGATAGTTAATGTCGTTACAGTACATATTACAAAGTGTGCAAAGGCGATTGTGCAATTAAATTTTTCGTAAAGCGTACGATGCGTATTTATGAAAAAAAGTAAGGGGTGTCTGAGTGTTCTAATGGAGACATGAAATTTGATTATAGATTGTATATGGTATAGTTTATTATATATCGTGCAATATCTAATGCACAGTGCTGTAATTAATTTTTCTAAGAATTTTTAAAGCGGGAGGCACAGGAAGTACAAAAGACGGGCCTGTGAAGACACGTGGGTCAACACGATTTACGTGGCTCCGGACGCACAGTGTCGGGGCCGTGGTGAGATCAACGAGTTCGAAGATAGAAGAGGTCGAACGACAATGGTGGGGGTATGGACCAACTAGAAATCTCAAGAGCGGGGAGCGAAGACCGGTGGGGTAAGGGTCGAGGTAGCAATCAACTCTAGAACGATGTCGTACCTTGACCAATCTCAACGCGACTTGTTTTAAGCTATGCCAACGGCGACCTCAGAAATGACTCGTGATCGCGCTGAAACCAAAATGGCAAAAGGAACGGAGAACACTAGCCGACCACATCCTTTTCCTTTTCAACAGTTTGTTATGCTCGTTCACGGGCTGACGTGCTCATACTTACAACAAATCGGAGACTTAGTTTTCACGCACTCGTCTAATAAGGTAGCATAGAAAAATGCGTAACAGATAATAGTATTTTTTGACAAAAGAACATGAAGATAAAAAGTGTCATACTTTCTGTGTCAGCAAATTTACTGTAATATTTATCACAGGTAAAACAAGTTGACTATAATTAACTTTATACCTTCATTTTTACTGTAAATGTTAATAGTTCGCTGTTTAAAATACAATTTGTATTTAGATAAAACTTATATGATATGATATTGTCAGATCTTGATGAAACGCTATACTGGTGGTAGTAATAGTAGTAGTAATATGTATTTGATTTTTGAATATAAATTCTTTCCCTCCAAAGACAAAATAGTGGTAATATCAGGTTTTATCCATTAATACAATGTTACCAATAGGTGTTGGTATAAATTATTAAAATTGGAAAAATGAGCACATCTCATTCGAGCAATGTATTCACCGTAATCTCTGGTTTATTTCAAACGTCTTTGTAAACAAACATCGCAAACAAAGTCTTCAAAAGAAATGAGAGATACAAATAACACTGATTTTAGATTAAATAATTTTTTGTTTTCTGTATCTCGTCTGTTAATGACTACATATGTATTTAATCTATGTAGGATTATCTTATAAGCTCATAATATACCTGAGATTATAGAAAGAGGAAGGGAAATGTAGGAATGAGTAAAGGAGGTCAACCAACAAGATCGTGTTAAGTAGAAAGTGGAAAGTATTCTTAAGGTCAATGACTTCATCCCACGTGTAATAATGTGTGCCGCCGGCTGCACTTCACAATGTATTACATTTCAAGGTCATGTATATATGTATATACGAAAATGCTTCGTTTAATTTTCTCTTCTGTGTACGTAGATACTTACATACGTGTGCATGTCTTTAGTATCATTTTTACTGTAGATTCATCGCACTCGACTGAGAAATATTTCAAACATAAAGCAAATGAGTTACGTCAGTGACGTTTGGATTTTTATCTTCCGTATTTGAACCTGGGCTAAGTTAACCCCATCTGCTTGCTATAGCAACATATGGAACGAACAATATTTAAAATTAAAATCTCTATTAATCATTTTAGATAAAAATACTGTAATCTCTCAAAATGAAATTATTATTAATTGTGGCCTTGTTAATGAATAATTTATTGATTAATTGATTATTCAAGTATCTACATAGTACAGAAAAAGAAATTATTTATTCTGGTTGTTATTAAAAACTTATTTCAGCTCTATTAGATTATTAATTTCAACTTTCTGAGGAGATATTGTTAAATCGTACTAATTAATTAGCATATTATTAATCATTAACTCATTAATTAAATGTTAACACTAATGCTAAAAATACATGTCACTGGTGTCAAATCATTTCTTAAAATATACAATAAGATTGTATTTACAAGATAACAATTGTTATTAATAGATTATGAATATTTTATGCGAACTATTGTTTTCATGTTATATTAAGAATGAAATAAGAACTTTATTATACTGTGCTAAAGCTTTAATTTCGATTTTTTTATATGTTTATATTTACTATAATTAGATTAGATATTAGTTATTAATTGAAATAAAAACCATAGAAAAGAAAATTTAGAGGAACCTAATCAACAATATTGATCGCCGAAATTTGTAAATGTAGGTAATGCAGGTGATACCACAAACATACGAAGAATAAACCATAAACTCAAAACCCATACAGATGTTTCATTCAATTAAATGTATGGCTCCCATTTACCAACACTGTGAGAAATGCTTTAGTACACTTAGCGGCATCTATATGAACAGAGCAGCCGATTAATGCACTACATAATACTACAACACAAAATTATGTAGTTAATTTCTAAGGTGACTAATTTTTACAATATTGTCGATTTTAAAAAATACTATGTTACATTTCAAATGCTAGATTCGTACAAAAATTATTAAAGGTTTCTAACGTAAACATTTTAAAGTGAATCTTTTCCTTACTCACTCAACAATTATTTGAAAGTTTCATGACTTATCTTTACTTACACTATATTATTTAAATTTTGCCAATATCGAAAAACAAACGGAATAAGTAAAATCACTTGAACGCTTAATTCGTATGTTTTTAATTATTTTCATACAATTTCGATTTTTAAGACACCGAAATATTTTATTTTTTTAAAGCTGACAGCCCTACTATATATGTATATAATTATATATATATATATAATTTTTATGCTATAAATTCATGTATTCAGTAGTTGATTGCCTAGGGCAGTTTTGGCAGTGTCGGTATGTCAGAACAGTAGGTAGAAAGTTACATTACGTATATCGTCTGTACAAATTTTAAATTTGTGCTTGTAATACAAAACAGTGGGCAGAATTTCTATGCAATGATAGGTCTATACGTATTTTAAGTCTGATACAAAGTATGAACACATTCGAAACAAAAAATGTATATTTGTATGAAATAAAATATACAAAATAGTTAAGGATAAATAAATAAAGATATACACAAAATTAACAAATACATATAAAATCAACATGAGAAAATGAAAAAATAATTAAAAATCAAAATGAATTCCTTATATGCAACTTTTTTATCGATTCATTCTCTGAAATAAAGTTTTGTATGAAAGATGAATATAACGATGCGACCATAAAAAATTAAGTTTTAATAGCGATAATTAAATAAATGTTTGAAAAAACATTTTGCAACGTTGTTCATTTACATTTATATAAGTATTTTTTATTGTTACTCATTAATATTAATATCATTACCAGTGTGAAATTTACATCGTAAATGGTAAAAACTCTTAATACATTAAAAATTCATAATTCAAACAAGTTCATTACTGACAAAACAATCACGTTCGCCTGATACTGCCATCTACATCTTGAACTATTGTGCTATAGATAGGAATACTGTTTTTCAAACTAGATCTCAAAACGTAGGAATGCGATAGAATATTATTGATGTTTACCATTTCAAATAATTATTATTTTTTATAAATTATTTATCAATAATACATTGAAATTCATCATTCTAGTTTGCCTGTCAATTATTGAAGTTTAATTAATTCAGTATCTTTTCAAACTTTTAATCCTAATTTATTACCTAGCAGACTCTGGACGTTATATTTTAATGATTTTTGTTATAAATTAATTTTGTTAAATAATAATTAAAAAATTTTTATATATACCGCCGATTACATTATAATAATGACAGTTCAAATCAGATGGCGTAACAATTTGTACGCCACTTGAATACACAGGAGTTTCCAAGCCCTGCTTTGTCATGGACGTGCAAGCTTCTAATGGTTCGTACTTGTTTTCCTACGCTATGTGATATCTTCGCGCGTTAAATTGCATCGTAATTTATGATCCTGGAATTGAATACTTTATACAGGATATGGTGTATCTGCAAAGAGAAGCATTACCTCTTGAAAAATGTATCCCAGTGGAAAAGGTTGAATAAATGTTGATTTACAAAGCTTCGGCGTCGCTTTGAGAAATAAATCATATTAAGTTTCTTTTAGATATTAGACGATACAGGATGGCATTTGAATACAATAACGTTTGTTTGAAAAGTTTTGTGTACCTAATGTCTCAGATTACGTACATTTTATGAAAGAAATTTTCCTTCCTGTATGAGAGACACCCTTGTTTAATGAGTGTTTTAATTTTATTAAAACCGATTTATTTCTACAAAGTTATTCTGTTTTGTGCTATAGAATTGTTGATTGTTTAATTTAATCATTGCATTATTTGACGCAACAAATTCTTAATACACAGTCTGACTAAGAGTAATATTGCAATCATTATGTGAATATAGGAATGGATATTTGTATGAATTCAGTGTATGCCTCCATCCCTGGATTACCGGAACTAGGGATGGTATGGATGGGCGATATGATGGTACATGGAGAACCTACTCATGAACTCATGTTGGATCCCCGTCAAGCTGAAAGTCCATTTTTCTCCCATGGCTCAAATCCATATGAAGACATTAGGAATCATCAACTCGCACCCACTATGGTACGATATTTACCACCACAGTTTTCTAATGAATGCTCGGAACCAGATGAAGCTATGGAGGCCGTTGATGTTCAAGAAATGCAACAAGTAAGTTATTTTATTTTTACTTTAATTTTTTATAAACGATTTCTTTATTATGTTTTTTACATTATTCAATGTTATTTATATTTTTCTAGGAATATGATTCTCAATCTGAAAGGCAAGAAATGACAGAATATTTAACATTAGAAGATTATATGGGTGATGAAGAAAGAGAGCAAGTCGTAACAAATGCAGCTACACAAACTACTCAGGACAATCGTAATAGAAAAATAAAACCTATAAAACATCCTGGACTTGTTTTAAAAACCCCAATTGCGTATCAGCCACATACAGATTTAAATTTTATTCCCATTCGTAAAGATGGTATAGGTGAGTTATAGAATTTCGTTTTGCATCAAAACATTACTTTTTACATTTTATTTTTATTATTCTTAATACATATACTTCTTAATTTTTTTTTTTACATAATCTTGATAGTAGAAAAGTTTTTGTTCTTAAATATTTTATTTCAATTATACTGTAACAAAAAAATGCAGATAAGAAGTTTTATATTAAAGAACATAATTTTACAGTATGAGCATTGAAAAGAAATTACTTTTGGATACTATCATTTGATAAATAAGTTGTATAAAAAATATCAATATCAAGATTTTTAAGAAGTTGTATTATTTCAGCACTTGAAGATAAGGTACTCCTTGATTGCATAACTTACAAGCTTTCTTGCCGGATAGTTTTAAGTAACCCATATTTATCATCTTAAGAGTAAAATATATTAAAAATGACTACGTTTGATTTTTTAATTAATTATTAAATTTTATTTTAATAAATTACTATATTTTAATTAGACAGTAAGGAAATAATAATATGATAACTTATTAGAAACATTCTACATAGTTTCAATTTAATATTATTTTGCATCTTCTGATGCAAGCTGAGCTTGTTACTCTATATTTTAACATAAGATTATAAGAGTAAAGGACTAATTATTGTTAATAATTATAATTGGATGTTCATAAACTGACTTATTAATTACAGCTGTTTGTGAAAAATGTGGTGCTATTGGCGTAAAACATGCATTTTACACAAAAGAACGCAGATTTTGCAGTAGAGCATGTGCACGATCTTCAGAACACACTGCTCCCACTGCAGATTCTACATATAGTCCATCTCATTCCATAGAAGCACCCACATCTGTAAATCCAAATTCACCAAATGAATCGAAAGTAATAAAACATGTAAGTTTTACTTGTAAAGCTATTATAAAAAAAAATTGTATAATGTTTTGAATTTTTAGACTATAATTAAAGAAGAAACTGATATAAAGGATCACATTGAATTCGAAAAAGAAAAGGTTATATCTGAACCAGTGATGCCCGAGGATTTACCTGTAAGAAGGAAAAGAACTGCTGAAATGGCAGGATCTTATGATTGGACTCCACAACTTGTAGAACCTGGATTCTGTGCTGCTCCAGTATCTTGCTTTAAACATGTTAGTTTCTCAGGAAATAAGAATTTATTTGTATAATGTTAAATTTGTCAAAAATACTAATGTTTTATTTGTTTCTAGGCACCTATATCAGAGATATGGGATAATATAACAGTTGGAATGAAAGTTGAAGTTGAAAATACTGATTGTGATGAAGTATGTGAAGCTTTCCCAGACTCTTTTTGGGTAGCTACTGTATTACGTATATCTGGATATAGAGCTTTATTAAGGTATGAAGGTTTTGGGCTTAATGCTGATAAGGATTTCTGGGTATCGTTGTGCTCGAATGACATACACCCAGTAGGTTGGTGTGCAACAATTGGAAAACCTTTAATTCCACCCAACAGTAAGTAAATTTAATTAAGAATTTAGTAATCCATTAGTAATCAATGCTATGTAATGAAAACTTTATTACACAAATAGAGACAAATAACTGTTAGAAATTTAATTTTTAACAATACAATACAATAGCTCTATGTAACTATGATATTGAATTTTTAATGATAGAAATACATAAAATATTCATTTTTTATTACAAGCAAATTTACAATTTAACTTGTATCTTGCGTACACTACATATACGTGCCATTTAAACTCGAATGATGTAAACAATCTATGTTACAATATCTTTGTTTTTTTTACACCCAGAGACAATATATCAAAAGGGTAGTGTGTATACAAGATACAAAAATCAAGGGGTAAATCTTTTTAATTATATCATTTTTAACAGCAATTGCTAACAAATACAAAGACTGGAAAGACTTTCTAATGAGGCGATTGACCGGTGCAAGAACACTGCCAACTAATTTTTATAATAAAGTTAATGATAGTATGAAGTCGCGCTTCAGATGCGGACTTCATTTGGAAGTAGTAGATAAAAATAGAATCTCACAGGTAAAAGTAGCAACAATACAAAAGATTGTTGGGAAACGTTTACATGTAAGATACTATGACTCACCACCTGAGGATAATGGTTTTTGGTGCCACGAAGACTCTCCCCTCATACATCCTGTTGGCTGGGCCAAGAGGGTAGGACAGACGTTGGATGCGTATCCTGAGTATTTGGAACGTGTATCGAAATCAAAATTATGTGAAGATGATTCCACAGAAGATCTTTTTTATGTGCCAAAGAACCATCACTTGCATCTCTGTTACACATTTAGAGAAGGAATGAAAATAGAAGCCATTGACCCACTTAATCTTTCTGCCATATGTGCAGCAACAGTTATGCAAGTTTTGAAGGATGACTACATAATGATTCGTATAGATAGTTACGACGAGGATGCAAGTGGTGCTGATTGGTTTTGTTATCATTCATGTTCACCTTGCATTTTTCCAATCGGATTTTGTTCTCAACACGGTTTACCCCTTACACCACCAAAGGGTTATGATCCTACAACATTTACATGGGATGCATATTTAACAGAGACAAATACCATACCTGCTCCTGTGCAATTATTTAATAGGGTAATTATACATACTTCAATATTTAAACAGATCTAATATAAACTTCTAACTAAACGAGTTATGTTATAGGAAATACCTCAACATGGATTTATTGAGGGAATGCGGCTTGAAGCTGCTGATTTAATGGATCCTAGATTAGTTTGTGTTGCTACTATTACTAGGGTGATTGGAAGGTTATTAAGAGTACACTTTGATGGTTGGGAAGATGAATATGATCAGTGGTTAGATTGTCAAAGTCCTGACATTTATCCTGTCGGGTGGTGCGATCTAGTTGATCATAAATTAGAAGGGCCCCGTGTACTCAATAAAAACACTAGTCCTACTGGTAAATAAACAAAAATGTTTTTATATGTTTACATATACATGTACAGTAAGGAGATCACTTGATGGCTAGGATGAGGAATGTAGGTCTGATTGGTCAGTTCTTATCTTTCTTACGATGCTGATATGTTATTCGTAAACAGTTATGCGTAACCAATGAAAACTATAAACAATACACAGCGAAAAACTTCTCTTGTCCTTGTGCCGTCCCGTTAGAAATCAAGTTGTCTCCCTACAGTAAAACTTTTTATTTTCGCGTCTCTTCATTTTGGTGATATCATTCTTTAAGAAGAGATGTGATACTTAGTCAAATCAAGTATAATAAAATAATAAGACATGTTCTTGATTCGTAGTAAAATCACCAAGAGGCCTTAAACGTAAAGCTAAGAGAAAGTTGAAAAAAAGCAGCAAAGTATCCTGCGCGAAGAACATTCTACCTCGGCACAGTGAACGTATTAGCATGGCTCGTGAACGCGAACGTGAAGTAGAGCCAGCTCAAGGGGTAAAAATTGAAAGAGAACGCGATGTGGAAAGCTTACCAGAACAAAGAAATAGAGAACCGGAGCCGGCAGAGGAGCCTGCTGGACCTGATCAAACATTACCTAGTCCTACCACTGGACAAGGTCAGACATTAAATGATACTCAAAGCGAGATACAAAGCCCTCCACCGCCGAAAGAAAGGACTGCGACATCGTACATCAATGTGAGTAATATTAAATAATATTCAGTTCATAACTAAACTACAAATTATCTTGCACGTGTAGCGTATTTTAAAATCTTGAAAACAAATGCTGTAATACGTTTTAATAGAATTTCTATTAATAAAAATATTATTGTTCGTATATTATTATGCTTTCAAATCTGATTCACGTTTTTAGATATTCGTACATTTTTATCAAGTATATATTTGCAGACTCTTACACCACTTTCTTAATCTTACAGTAATGGTTTCCAAAATGCATTATTTCGGTAATATTTTATTTCCGTTAATTCCTCATTTTAATCAAGGTTACATTTACAATTAGTTAAAGATATTTTTTATTTAATTACGGTACGTGTGTAAAAATTGAAAATGATAAAAAAATGATTTGAGAACGAAACTTGTAATTTTTATATTTTTATAAATATTTACGGAAATACTTTTGATATATAGGAGAAACAAATTTATTTGATTTTATTTCATATATCTTAAAATGATAAAATGAGCAGAATTACTTGTCTGCTGGTAAAGTCATAGTTGATTTCACTATGAAAACAGATTACTGATATTCATAAGAATAGATATTTCTACTACTTTACATACAATTTTTTATAAGTATAATTCAAATTCTTATGCACCAAGATTTATGTAGTATTTTGTTAAAATGAATTATGTTTCTCAGGTGACGTCTGCCTCTAGTAAATACATCCCAAGGCTAGCAGATGGTGTTCAGAAAAGTTCTGAGTCTGGTGATTTAGTGCCATCTGAATGGAATGTGTTTGATGTTGCACAGTTCCTTCGTGTTAACGATTGTGCAACATATTGCGATAATTTTAGTAAACGTAAAATAGATGGGAAAACTTTGTTGACACTCACTAAGGACCAAATAATAGACCTGACAGGTTTCAAAGTTGGGCCTTCTTTAAAAATATATGATCTTATTCAGCAATTAAAAATCAAAGTGAATCCAGCTCAGGAAAGGTTGAAATTAGGAATGAAAAAATTATTATAACAAAGCTAGTATGTAGTTAATACCCTGAATAAGTTCCATCATTGCATAAAAATAAACATGGATTTACAGGTAAGGCAAGTAGACTCAAATAACACGAAATTCACATTTAACGATGGTCGCAGACATCGTTTGTTACATGCTTTATTAATATACTAATATATAGATATATCTATGTATAGATACATAAGAAAGAGAGAAAGTTAAAGATAACGGTATTATATTATGACTCTAAAAATAATAGCATTAATTTGGATCAAGAAGAATATTTCGTTTTGGTGGAAGATGTAAAAACTTACGAACTATAACCTAATCATTTTTTTAAAAATCTGATTTCAATAGATATTTATATCTTTTTAAAACAGTTAATATTAATTGGATTATTTTTTTGAGGTAATGAACATTATAATTATGGGCGTGTGTATTTATTGAAACATTACACAATATATATTATAACCATGATATATATAGTAAAAAAATAATAAAAGAATTATTTAATAATATTTTATACTAAATAGGTGCATTCTAGAATGAATTGATCCAAATTAATTTGTAATATCACAGATGTACAATATTCATATTTCAATAAGTGAAAAATCAAAATTGGCTACACAGAAATACACAAAACTGTAGGTAATCGGAGGTATTGGAGTTCTTTGCACATATGTTCCATTTGTACATTTTGATAAATGTTTAAACAAATTTCATTATTCTCTGTAAACCTTTCTTCGGGGAGCCGTTATTTGTAAATCCATGCTTTCATGTTGCACGAAATTGTCTGCAGATGCATGAACCACACTTGGAAATTGACTAATGTATATTTAACAACGTTTTTTTTAAGGGACAGAAATTAAAAGCATGTAATTTAAAAAGGAAATATTAAGAGAGTAAATCAACAAAGAGGTATTAAAATAGAAAGTAAAGGTATAGCAAAATGACTATTAAAGTACAAACTAACTCTTGGTATCAATTCATTACAGTTCTAATCACATTTGCCTTAATAATGCAATTCGCGATATTAAAATAGTTTTACATATTTTAATAAATTTGTTGATTTACTCTCTGCTGTAACCAACAGGTACACTTCTGTACATAATTAAAAAAAATAATGTAGTCAACTTCTGATCTTGTAAATATAGCATTTAGCACAATATTAGGTATAGCTAATTTTTTTGAGGAAAAAAATGAAGGGAACGTAACTACAGTGTACAAGAGAGATAACTGTTAGAAAGTGGTTGATGCATTTGTATATCAGATATTGTATCTATATCTAGCTTTATAATCCTTACAATAAATCAAACCAGTCGAACATAGTCTAAGACTAATTTGTCTTAGACTGTTTAAATACTATTTTTAGTATGTCAGAGTAACGCGATTACTCTTCTTATTTATTCAACGTTTTGGAATCTCAGTAGGTACTAATTTAGTTTAGTACCAACACTTTTTTTAGTAATTAGTCCGTGAAACGTTAGACAGAAAAAATTTAATTAGGCAACTACATTTTATTGCGCCAATCATATCAAGATTTTAATTTCCTTTTGTACAATGAAACATTTCCTCTTTTTCGTTGACATGCAGTTTCATGCAAACATTGTAAGAAGTTTATTAATTCGGAGAATATTAGATAATTACGTCTACTAATCAAAGACAAAGTAGCAACGTTTTCTCAATCTATTAATATGTACAAATTGGGAGGCATTATAAATAGTATCACAGTTACAAACTTGAAAAATGTTTGTGTTTTGTTTTAGAGACACTAATCACATAACTGTCAGTACAAAAAAATTAATATCATAAGTGGAAAACAAGTTATAACTACTTTTTATATGTTACTGAAACGAGTTTTAGATTTACAATGATACAACATTTAATGTAAAATTCAATTATAAAAATCCATTTTTTGCTATGAAACAAAACTTATAAAATATGCAATTTTAAAGTGATTCTTTCTATTTATCCTTAAGTTCTCTGTTTATTAACACTTGTATGAGTTATATAAACGTTATGTTTACGTAATTTTTATATATATATAATTACTGACAAAAATGATTCGTGACTTTGGACTTCTTTGAATGCTGTCCTTATTCACGTTAATTGATTCATTTAAAATTTACACGAAAGATATGATTTATATTTTCAATTTTGCAAGCCTAACGTTCAGATTTTCAAAATAACCATTTTCCGGATTAATGAATAACAGACAAAGATGTCTATGTTATTTTCGTTTGCTTAACTGCATTTAAGACGTATTCATAGTTCTCCTTTTTGAATATTGATTATACAACTTTCATATTTTTAATGATGTAATATATTATTAGGATAAACAAATGATACAAACAGTAGCTATGAATACTGTCTCCAAATATTATTTTTAGCCCGTCACTATATTCAAATAAACAAAATGCTACTGTGCCGTTGACGATGAACAACAGTATTTATCGATAATACTAAGTTTACAAAAAAAGAACGTCTCTATTTCCTCTCTTTTTATTTGTAAGTTTGTCACGCATATATTTCTTTTATAGAAGTAAAGAGAGAATGATTAAAAAATAAATGTTTTTTTCACATACATTGTAAAAAAATTGCAAATAATGATGGAAGTACATTGTTTATATTAAATCATCTGAGTCTATTTCAGTTGCTGTTCCGTTACTTTTACTGAGTACCACCATCGACCAACAGGTGGCATCAACTGCAAGATTTTTCAGAATTTACCGATTTAAATAAGGAAAGTTTCTTGAATACGTATTATAAAATTTTGTTTTTTTCTTAATATTATAGAAAACGCAAGACGGTTTTCAAATATTTATTATTAATTTCCAAGTTTATTTAAGCTCAAATTACTTGCAGCTGTTCACGAAAAACCATTAGGTAAATAACCAATGTTTCACATTGATAAGTACATTTTATTATTTTTCAACAGTCATTATCGTATAAAAATTATTATACATAGCATAAGGTTATATGAAAAAAGTATGCGATTTCTGAACGAAAATAATACATTAAGGTCGTTCAGAATCGTCAGAGCATAAACAATAACTATTCACGGTTTATTTCAAATAAAAGGAAATATTGCTCGAAGAATGAACCTAATGGAACGAGCAATTAAGAAAATTAATCGAATTCTAACGTATTAATTCTTCATATGCGTCGCGTGCGCTGGACTCTCTGCCATTCATCCGTGACGTATTTGTATAGAAGTATGCATGATAGGCCGTTTAGGATATATCATACGTGCATATATACGTAGGGAAGCAGCAACAACGAATTTTTACTGTGAACTTTCGTATCGTGTAACATTGCGCGGAGAGCTCGATGAAGACGAGGATAGCAGCGTAGTGTGTTAAGCCGCGTGGTCGTAGATGTACAGATGGCCGGGAGCATTGCGTGTGTACGTTAGGCTCGCGGAAAGTGGGGGAAGTGGGGAGACTGGCGTATTCCATGGGCGGGGCCTCTGCCAGCTGGCAGATGTTTCCCGCGCGGTCGCACCATTCCTCTAGCGTAAACCTACGCGACACGAAAGTAGTTCCTCCTAACGCGTTAAATATTTCTAACAATAGTCCGCCGAGGGGACTGCTAGGTATACCAGTAATTTGGTACAAAGCGACAGACGACCTGCGCGCGACTACCTGCAGAAAAGTGCAGAAACTCGATGTGAAAGCGAAGATGAGCTGGTGTGGGATTGGTCCAAAGAGAGTCGCTGTCCAGGGCAGAGTACTGCGTAGCGTTCACCCTAACCGCGTTCACTAAACTTTTCACGAGTGCCTTGAAAATGTTTCTTGAGCGTTCGACACCGTGAATCCTCGTGCACGTCCACGACCGTATAGCCGTGTGAGTCACCGTCCGCCCGTCGCCTCCTCCCTTGACGTACAAAAATTGATGCTACGTACTCTATCGCGTGCGGTCATACGCGTACACCTGTATCTCATCATTGTGCAGTGCGGGAGTGCTATTACCATCGATAAAGAGTGCCGGATGATAATGTGTAGTATGTGCCGCCACGTGATAGTTCCGTCGTCGTGTATACGTAAAACAACATTCCGCGTCGCGACGAAATTCATCGGACGATCCGCTTGAGGTGTGAAATATCGCGCGCGGTACTCGACCAAAGTATCCACCGTATTCCATGAACGACAATTCCCGTGAAATCGGAGAAACGCTGCAGAAATTTTTTTTCTACCCGTGTGCGTGATCAGCACCGTTAAACCCGACGATTGCATCCGGAGGGAGCGTCGATGATCGATCCGAGTCGCATCGTGTAACGTACACGTGAGATAAATAATAAACCGTGTATCGAGTTGAACAAATTACACGAAAAAATTAGACGGTTAGTGAAGGGTGTCGCGTGGACGAGCGTGGAAGCAGGGGTGCTCGTTGGACCCGCGATTGTAACAGCCCTGAAGCCGGCGGCGGAGTGATTCGTGGTACGCTGTGGGGGCCCTCAGCTGTTTCCCGCCAAAGATCGCCATTACAAAACGCGTTCGGGCGTTGTGTGTGCGCCGCGCGGAGTGGCTGTCCCGTGGACGAATCTCGGTGCGTGCCATCGCGGTTAGAGGAAAAAAAAGAAAACGAAAGGGAAAAAAAAGGAAAAGAAAAACGAAGGGGGAAAATTTTTGATTACGAGTTCCGTAGTTGTACGGCGTCGCAGAACGGCGTGAGGTGTGCGCGGTTGTTTTTCGGTGGAGTGTGCGAAAAATCCCGTCGTCTTGTTTCCGCTGCCGCGACGACGGCTGGCTGAGACGTGGGATCGCGCGGCGGGATTCCTAGTGCTACGGACCAACGAGATATGTCAGTGTTTGGTTGTGAGGATCGTATTCTTCTCGAAGAAATTGTTGAAGCCACCGAGGAACAGGAAACTAATTTGTGCGGGTAAGTGATGTCGCCCTCGATCGAATCGACGCGTCTGCTCCGCGTATACACCGTCGGGCAGCGGTGAACGAATTTCGATGCGGTTGCGAATATGTGGTCACGGATCACATGTGTCGAGACGGGAAACCCGTCTGCGAGTTACTATACATGTACGCGGGTGCGGGGTTCGCGTGTAAGTAAATACGTCAGCGTGCGGTGTATAGAATAGCATGGATTGCCCATGCCACGTCATTTGTGACTTCAAATACACACATATGTATAGTGTAACGCCAGCCTCGTGAACTCTTTGCCGCCCGCTCGCGGTGTCTCGAATTTATCGGCGAAGGAAGGCGTGCTCGTCCTCCTTATCGAGAGTCATGTCGATTACGAGTGTATCCAACGTCCATCTCTCCTCTCCTCTCCCATCTTCTCTTTTCTCTCCTCCCCCCCCCCCCCCCCCCGTCTCTTTCTTTCTCTCCTGCTCTGCACCATCCTTGTCGTCGATATTGTCGACGGCGACGTCGACGTCGATGTTGCCGTAGATCGCTCGAGTCCCGATTAAATCATGACATGAACGTAAAACGTGCGCACAATGCAAACAAAATCTAGTTTACCCCTCGATAGCCAGCTGTTGCGAACGCCGGCCGGCCGGCTCCGCTGACGGACCGGCCGGCACAATAGCCTTCGTCTTTCATATGATGCAATTCCGCGATATTCTTTCGAGCGTATCGACTTGAATTTTGCTCGTTTCAAGTTTTTCCCTTTTTCTTTCTTTATCATTGCATCGTCGTCATCTCATCGCTTTCCCCTTCTCACATGACCGAAGAATATTCGCGGATCGAGGTGAATCAAACCCGTGGCCACCATGCGTTCACGCCCAAACAAGCATGGCGCGGGAGCAAGATTGGACAAAATATGTCTCGCGTGCGAATAGTAAATAGGTTGTTTCCTCGGAGTTCGGTTCTCTTGTCGTGAAAATTGAGCTTGTTTCTTAATAACAGGCAGCATTTCGGTTTAATTTTCGGGAAATATTTATTTGGACTATTTTACTTAGTTGTATACATCGATGATATCACACGCATAGTTTCTTTTTTATTTTTGCAAATGAAAGTTATTTTATATGGAATTCTATGCGATATTTGAATGATTAATTAATACAAAAATACAACATTTTTTATGAAAATTTCGATATTTCATAGGTATTTTCGATTGATTTTTAGACGGTTTTTGTGTAATTAAAAATTATTTACGCGACAAAAATTTGCTTTGAGAAATGTTATAGTTTTCATTCTATATATTTCATTGTTTAAATTATTATTTTTTTTACGAGCCTACTAATGTTTATGTTGTTATTTTGGCTACCTTTTCGTTTAGGAAATTTTTGTTTATAGATTTCAGATTAGCAATGCTGATTGTTCGAGACTGTACTGATTAAATGCACACGAAGGCTAAAGATTCATAAAGATATTTCTTACGCGTGTCATGTTGCAATATAAATTAATGAAAGCCTTCAAAGACGTCGTTAATGATTCTCTAATAGCGTCTTGGATACCAAGTGGTTAGAATTTTTAATTTAGTTTATCGAATAATGTTCACGAGTGATTAATTTAATTGTTTGAAGAAATTACTTTTCTCTTGATCATTATTAACATTAATTGCTAATCATAAATTGTTGATCAAAAATATTACATATATCATTAGCCGATTTAAATTTTAATTCAAATGTAATGAATATGTTACGTGATATGTATTTATTTAAATTTTCACGCATTAGAATTATTTGTACCGTATTTATAACGTTGACTGATTTTCAGAGTGTAATATCAAGTTAAACAACCGGCAATTCAATATTTTAATTGCAATTATTAAAATTAATTAAACAGTTGCTAACGTTAGTATAATAGTAGATTCCACGGAATTGAATGAAAGTAACAATTTACGTAATAATTAACGAGAATGAAGCTAAGGAATACAAATTACTTAAGAAAATAATACATACCGAATATTTAATGTAACCTAAAATAAATCCTTTTAAAGACAATCAGAATTAAATCGTTCATACTAATAACGTATAATCGAATTTCAATGTGCAACAAAGAAATCGAACAAATAAACAATGAAAGTTTCATTTGAAATAAAACCATGGAGGATGCTAATAATAATTTTCAACGAAAATTCAATAAATCATTGGTAATTTAACGATGAAAAAAGTAATCAGTGAACATATCGTTTTGGACGAAATTAGCAAAATGGAAGGGTCTTATCGTTGTCAGTTTACAATTCGTTCCCCGGCTATCGACATTTTCGGACAGAAGAATTATCCGCGGCAAATTATATCGTGTTTAAAATAAATCATACCGGTTTTCTGCCAGGGCTCGACCGGTAAACGGTCGCTAGGCTGAGCACTCGTGGTCGCGATTAATCGTTTCTCGGAATGTTATCGCGAGTTGTCTAAACAGGTTTGGAATGCATGTACGGTACTCGGAGCGTTTGTATCTCTCGGCTCTGTACACTCGTTCCCTTCGTTTCCCTCGCGACGCCGCGCCGGTGTGTATCACGGTCACGATACGATCGAAATCGTCCGGAGGAAAAAGTATCGGGCCTCCGCAGCTTCAAGAGCAAACCCGTGTAATCCTCCAACACCAAAGTATTTCCATAGCTTTCAACTTTGTTACTGGTTTCGATAACAAAATGTAACAATTATTTTGAATATTTTATCAATATTTTTGTTCGTCTGTCTTTATAGAACCACCAAATAATTACAATTTATACTTATTGAAATCATAGAGCTACTTTCACAGACACCTTTATAATCGCTCGAAAAATCTCCAAATCACTCCAACTACCGAACAAGTTCAGTATCGTAAGTAGGAATTGGATCAAAGCTCAAATACTTCCCCGATTCACAGAGAAAGTCTGTATATCAACACTGTTTCCCTTCGTCGCAGAGTATTTTTCTAACTCTATCACCCATAGTCCAGCTGCTGCCATCATTCTTCGTTTAGTAGACGTCGTTTCCTTTCTTTCTCTTCTCTCGGCCGGCGCATAGTTTTCAGAATTGTCTCCTGCCCCTTTTGTTTACGTCGGTAGACGAGCGGTGCGCGATTTCGGTTGCCAGGGATGCTCGCGTTTGCTGCGCATCCTTGTGAATCTACAAAAAACGGAAATAGAAAAGAAGAAATAAATGAAAAAGAAACAAGAAAGAGAGAGGGAGAGAAAGAAAGGGACAGAAACAAAAGGACGAGGAAAGCGAGTTCCTTTGTATACGGCCGAGTGACCGACAAGACCTGGGTACACTACGCGCGTTACGTAAAGCCACGTTTGTTGCACAATAATGGATTTCTATAAATAACCCAACGCATGCCGTCGCTTCGCCGCGACTTCTTGTTTACATACGCTCATCACCTCTCCATTATGTTCACTTGCATAGAGCTTCGATTTATCGTGTATGCGATACTGTGCTGCTTTGCGACACGCGGGTCATGTGCGAAACGGATCGCGATGCAATTTAATGCATACGGCGATCGTCTTTTGACCCGTCGCTGTTGTTTGAAGTGTTTTTCATTTTACACTGTTGTACTGGTAGATCAATTCTAGGCCGAGGAATTCGACTGATCAGTCAGGTTCATTTTTCCTCATCTAATGTTTTGTTGGCTTTATTTTTTGATTCCTGATATTTTCGATCTCTGATTTACTAATCGTTAATGCTGTTACAAGCATACAATCAAAATTATGAAACTATAAACTAGGAAGGTATCGTTTACTGTTTTGTTAGACATCAGTTATACTTGCTAGCATCAGTGCTACTTCGTTTGATTGTGGAACAAATTGTACTTTTACTAGGAATATAGAATCTTTTTCCTTTTCCTTAGTAAGGATGTCGTTTTGAAAAAATGATGAAGAAGCGATTAATATATTATTTTATTGATTTATATTTTTATGCCTGATTTGCATAATTGATGTCAGTATTTCATTCGCGACAGTGTTCGTCTTATTTATTTTGCTATCAAAAGTTTAGGTTGAGGATCATTTTTCTGTTCATTGCAATTGTCAGTTTAATTTGATGGTAAAATATCGTTAATATCAAAATTGTCCTCTATTTTGGCTTATTAATAATCGATAGTTTTTTTTTTAATCGATATTCTTCCTCTAATAGATAATCTTCATCGTGAGTCTCACTCGAACATCGAGTTTACCTCGACGTATGACTGATAAACGGTGAAAATAGCGCATTTAACAGAGTTAGACCGATTCTCGCCAATAAAACACGAAAATTGAATACCGCATCGATCGCGACGAATTACATTGAAATCAACAATACAGATTTCACCGATAGAATTAATCGACGCAATCATTGATCGACACTGACTTTGGCATACATGCATATTCACCGACTCGTATGCATCACCAACGAGGTGTAACGATAAGAAGTGTTTATAAATAAATGCTTTGACCTTTTGATGAGAAAAGTGCAACAACTGAGAGAACACTGTTGTCGGTTTATGGTGCTGATACTCGACGCCAGCCCGTGTCTAACTTCGTTTTTGCGAATCATTCACCACAATCAGTATTTCCTGTTATCCATAAATAAACAAACGTTTAAGAGCCTGAGACATTTTTTTATATTATAGAACAAATTTTCCTGTGAATAATTCGTCAATTAAAATCCGCATTACACTTGAAACTCGTTGAAAACTTCACTTAACTGCGATTGACACTAGGTTTACAGACATTTACCGCATAGTTTATTTTATTGTTCCTAGAAAAATTGATATTCATTCAGTATTAATACGAATACGAATTCTGCGAAAAACGATTAGCACTTGAGCTATCAGCCATTAGCAAAGATCCCCGTGTGGTACAATTTTCCTTTATCTTTAAGGCGTTTCCTGGCTTTCCAGTAATTCCAAATGTTCGTGGTATTGTGTACCATTCGGGACGAAAAGGTTAACTGCTCAGTTGTTTCAGTGTTAACAAGCAATCGATTACTTCAAATTCGGTACTCATATCTCGCTACCTCATGAAACTAGCAATAAAAAAGTAACTAAATATGTAAGTAACAAGCAAGCAAGTTTATCCGTTAGAATTCAACAATTCTTACAAAGATTACCATTGTTCCCTCGTGTAAATTCGATGCACGCTCGGGAATCGAGCGGTTTTATCGGTATATTATTTCGGCGATACACACCGCGCCGCATGCGAAGCTCACAATTGATTCATATTGGACAAGTTAGTCCCTCGTGTGCGGTTTACTATCAACATTACGACGTAGTTCCCAATGTTGATCGAATCGCTGGACGTACACGCGAGATATCGAACGTACACACCGGGCGAGTTGGCGAGCTCGAGGAAAATTGTCACCGGTATGGTTGTAAGAAACGGTGAATAGTGTAACGCCATATAAACGGGGCGGCTTAAATGAAACGATCGTTGGTTCAGAAATATCGAATGATACATATGTATGCACAGGATGCCTCATTTTAACCCCTTGCCCAATGATTTATTTCTCAATTGTGCTTCATAAAACAATTTTATTGTCAACAGTTTAGTGGAAAAATAAAAAGAATTTTATGCTTATTCTGTGTTTATGTTTACTACAAATATTACGAATTTATAATTGACAAATAATATTTCATTTATGTTAACAATAAATAAATGGCAGTTAGATTTGTCGAATTTGATTTAAAATTTTCATCACGAGTCTGACATGTTATTATAAGGCAAGGGGTTATCCTTTCTCCTATAATAACGATTCAGACTGGTGAAAATTTTCAACCTATTTCGACAAGTGGAAGTATTATTTATTTATTTACTTTTTACATAAATTAAATATTACTTGTCTGTTTTCAATCTTTAATCTTTTGAGTACTGAATATTCCCAGCCGAAACGTCCCCTGTCGATGGGATATTCTTTTGCTTAGCTTGTCATCCGAGGATCTATAAATTATGTTAATTCGTAGAGGGCGCCATTATGTTGTCATTGTAATTTCTCGTTTTTGTTAAATTGAATAATGCTAAGAAGCTTATATATTAATGTTATATACTTATAATTATCATCAGGGCACGTGCGAGATCGAAAAAATCGAAAAACGCATATATAATATGTATACATGCATACATAATACTCAAAGGGTTAACCTGTAGTGTAAACGTAGGCATAGAATGAGAAATTCACTTCTTTTTGTATTCCAATATTAACGATAAAGTAGTTTTATCAAGTATAATTGTAAAAGCGATCATAGGACAAGGGGTAAACCTCTTATAGTTCTGGGAGCCAGAACATAATCATTCCCTTCCACAAAAAATATATATGTGTATACCATACAGAGTAAATTGAAAAACACATTAAAAGACTGCAAACTCAGATTTTGTTTAGATCGGTATTTGGTCAGATGTCGAATAAAAATAGTCAGTAGTGTAACTAAGTAAATAATAGTGTGACGTAAGAAATATCATAGCAAATAATTCATGATAGTTCCTTTTTATCTCTTTGCTACAAAAGAATTAATGATGTCTAAAATCTTGAAGTATTTCGTAGCAATTTACGTGTTAATTATGTTGATATTGAGATAAATTTAGGAGACTAAAGTATACAGCAGTTGGGGCTAATGAAACGGCATGATTTTTATACGGAACAGGGATAGCAGAGGAACAGTAAACATGTCATTAACGCAGACTGTTTTGTTTTTCCCGTTTTATTTTTAAGCCGTAATGTAATCTGTGAAAATGCTGGGCGTGTGTATTTAATAAATCGTGTCATTCTTGGATGAGCATCCGCGCGGAACGCGTTTTTACCGGAATGGTGAACTGATATGTGCGTATTCTGAGAAATCGGATTAAACGAGATAAAAATTTAAAGTACGTTATAAATAACGTGTTACATTTTCTAAGCTTTGAGGATCCCTATTTTTCGAGTTCTTTTTTTATTCCTTCTTTTTTCGCTTGGTGGTCGATAGTATGAGTGATATTTCAAGATCTAACGATGAATATTCTCGTGGACTTGTTCACCCGGTTTGTTTTCCGGAAAATGAGTTGTGAAATTTGGTAATGCCAATTGTCAGTACTGGAATAATGTTTTAATAAATGTAACCATGAAATTTTAAAAGGCATTTCGATGAATGTATTCTCGAAGAAATTACTTTTAAAATTGAAAATATAATTCCGCAGGTGTACGCATTTGCCTCCAGCTCTACATTTTGCAAATTTGTCTTTATTAAAATCTCTTCGCATTTTGTCTGAAATATTTCAATTAACCACAAGCATAGAATTAATCAGTAAAATACAAACAGATATTTCTGTTAAATTAGCAACCTACAACTTTGTTACCTTATTTTCAATAATGTCAAAGGTATTCGTTTGCCCTGTTTTTACCCTGGTGCATCTTCATTTCTTATTCGTAGTAAAATTATATGCACACGTATACATGTAAAATGAACGTGTGACAAGGGTCATTTGGGTAAATTGTATTATTCACAAACTGTAATACATATTTTGTGTTATTGTTATATAATAATAATTAGCATTTATCATACTTCGCTGTCATCGAAACTCAACAACAAACATTGACAGTGGTAAACAGATTACGTTCGGGGCTAATTATTATTATATGTAATTACATTCGAAGCCATTGATCGTACGTCTTTCAAGTCATCGAATAAAAATGTTCTTGGTGGATTTATTTGTTGTTAAATAATAATGCATGGATTTACTTGAAGTGTTGTGTCTATATCCGCTGAGTTCGCTTTATCAGAGCGGCGGGAATTGCAAGAACACTCATTACGAGAAAGAACATCTGATACGTGTTTATCCGCTCATCACACGACCCCGCGTATCAGCTGATTAAACGTACTCCTATTACGTAATCCGTACGATTGATACTCCACTGGTCGCGGTTGATTTTTTTTGTCTGGCGGTTTAGCGCTTATTATAAAGGAATTTTTCGAATGTGATCACTTTTCAATGTTCACATTGTAAATTTAAAATTTTCAAGCGGTTTAAAATAATTACTAACAACTTGTTTCGGTCGTGGTCTTCGCAATGATGATTTCTTTTTAAATACAACATATCCTTTTGATAAAATTTTTGATACACACGAGAAACGAGAGTCGTTGATCTTCAAATTATCATGTTATACGATGCGATTTTTAATTAAAATTAGCGAAACGTTAACTTTATCTTTTTTACAATGTAGACGTTTGTGTAATGTAATTGAAAATATGAAATTGCGAGCGACGCAAATAGTAGCGAATGTGTTAAGCAACTTCAGGCACAGGTTAATAGAGTCAATGACTAATTGTCATATGACGATTACGGGATTAGGTAATGACTGTACTTTATTTGTATAGTTTTTGATTTACTAATTGATTTATATCGTGACTAATTTTATTTAAAATACCAATTAATAGCAATTCGAAATTTTGGATCATTTTAATGAATTCATTAGTTTTATTTTAGGGATGATACGAGTAATTTTATTTTGTTCTGAAATCAGACGAATCATTTGCAAATAACTTACTCGAGTTAATTCGTTCAAATGGAATATCAGATTATCTTACTACAATGTGGCATATCAAAGTGTTTATATACTTACGCTTGAATAATGCATGTCTGAACTCGCGTGCAGCTGACGATGTTGACATAATAGATGAGAAAGTATCTCAGAAATGATTTGCGATAACATTTATTCATATGCAAAATGCAAAATGAAGTAGAATCGTATTTTATGTGATCGTTAAGCAATGAAATAACTCGATGAACATTTAGTAACTTCTTCAAACAAATTAAAACCTAATTATCTTAAGATAACGTCGAATGAAATAAACTGATATAGCATTTAAATAATCATTTTTTAAATACTTCATTCAAATAATTTAATACGAAACTTCATAATCTGATTGAGTTTATCAATAATATTTTTATACAACGAGACTGGTAGTTTTTCTCTAACGTTTTAATGTATTTGATAATCGTATCTAAAACAAGAATGGTTTTTAAATGATAATATAAGATTAATGAAAATATGGAAAGGAACAGGGCAGCATGGTTAACAAATCACATTATTGTACTATATTAATTTAATGCGTGTATAAACCAAAATATGTATCAACCAATTAACTGCAAATTTGAATTTTATTTTATCAAGCTCTGAAATCACTGCTTGCTTCGATTCTCTAAACAAATAATACTTTCCAATTGACCGCATCACTAATATATCTTAAGAATTCAAAAAGAATGTATTCTCAATCTTTGATCCATACAATGACAAAACGTGTTTCACTGAACAAATTATGGGAACTAATACAAGTATGTGTTCTCAAGAATGAAACACGTGAATGTTTCTCAGTATCGTGATACTTCTTTATCAAATGCGCGTACTACTATCTATATAGTATATCATGAAACTTTAATCTTGTGTTTGAAGAATTTTTCATCCATGTGAAACAAGAAATATAAAAATTCGAAAGTGTATACTCATTTTTCGATTGACGATTCAGTTTATACTTCAAACTTTTTGTCATAGTTAAAAATTTGAACTCACACGACCTTTCTAACTGTGGCACACGTAAGGTAGGTCAGCACGAGCGCGAACAGTGACGTATTGCGTAGGAGACGGCATGTTAGCGCGATTTTAATCGTTAATACCTTGATAACAAAACTGAATAATTTCGTCCCTTTCGGTTATATTTTATTTTGACTTGTAAAATCACTTCTTAAAATATGTATTTAAATGAGTTAGCGTTTAAAGAGTATTCTATCAGTTATGTACCGAATTAATTTTATTTAGCATTAGTATTTTCTTATATAAATTACCAGAATGCGTTTATTGAAATTTAACACCTTACTTTACAATAACGTGCGAGACTCGTGATGAAGATTTTAAACCGAATTTAACAAACATAAATATTACTTAATTCTTGTGAATTTAAATAAAATATTATTTTTGCGTTATCAATTATAATATGTTAGAACAAAAGTGGATATAGCATATGCACCAAATTTTTCTCTTTTTTTCAGTACATTATGAATGACAAAGTTGTTGTATCGACCCCAGTAATATAAGTCATAGGGCAAGGGGTTAAGATCGACTTATCATCTTAAATTGTGTAAATCGTTTTATACAATAATTTCTAGTAAAAAGCAATAATTTTGTTGTACTAACTTGTACAGAGTATTAACACTAGATTTACGGACATTTCCTGTACTTGTTCTATCGTTTTTAAAAAAATTTATTATAATTTTTATTATTATTATAATGCGACTAATATTTATAATCTTTTAAACTGTGGTACTCTTTCAAACAATTTTCAACATTCTATAACAAACGCGTGATTTCGCTGATCAGTGGTTGTCAACTGGTGTTTTGCATACATTTCACCGCGTTAGCGTCTTGTTCTCTAATGTTATTATCTGATATTATTCGTAACGACAAAATTTAAGATGATATTATGCACTTTAACACGTTGACTGGAACTAGTACTAGTACTAGAGGTTTCAGAAAAATCCCATCGAGCCACCGTATGCCTGGCATTGCGGCCATCGTAAACCGACGGCACCGGTTGCCTAGCTGTACCATTTACGCAGCTCCAGAACATAAACACGAAACTGTACAACTGGAAGCTACATGTTTGACTTTCACTTTCCGCTAATCTACCAAAATTTATGATTACAGATATTTCCAAAGCGCGTTCCATACTCTTACTCCGTTTGACCTTCGGCATTTTTTTTACCAGAGATTTGAATTTTTATTAACCTCGCGTATTTAAATTTGCTTCCCGACCAATTACTGTCGAAACTAGTAGTAAGTGCACCTGCACGAAAGTTTCATAAAACATTCTGATAGAAACTGGGTGAACTTTATTTTAGTTAAGCTAACACAATTATCGTGCCTTAAGTTAGTTTGTTTGGAAGCTACAATCTCGAAAAAAATTGATAATTGTTACTGAAATTCGTTTTAATACCAGTAGATGAAAAATATGTTTATGAAATTATGATAGCGAAATGTTAAGTTTACCTGAGAGCTAGAATCTCCAGAAAAATGGAGGCATAGAATTGTCGTTGAATTAGACAAAAAGATTGTTTTATCATTTCTTAGAGAATAGTAAATTTAGAAAATCATAACGACAAAGATCCAAGCTTTCCATAAAGGAAACTTGTCTTACATAACATTAATTATGTTTGTCATACTCCGCAATGGTACGTTCGAAATAATTCTTCAAATTGTTTGAGCGTTTATGATGATGAATTATCATCGTTGCTCCTATAATACTTTATTAATCGCGCCATTAGGCTGTAACATAAATATAAAGGTTCGGTTGTACGTATAAATATATTCCAGTTCTAAGAATTTAGTTATGACTCATTGTAAATGCGCATAACTGTGATTAGTGGGAAGTCACTTGTCAGTCAGTTTAAACCTGTCACTGCTACTTTACTGCTTCGAGAAATTAATTTAAAAAACGTTGAATATAACCGAACATACGTTGTTAGTGCTGTAGTCGCATACAGTTTTGATCAGTTAATCAGAACACGTACGAGGATGACGTAGTCTATCGGCAACTTTAGATGTTATCCAAATTCGGTTGACGTGGTTAATAAAGCAGTCGATATCGTAATTTGTCTCAGTAACAATCTTCAGACTGCAATATTTTATTAAATTTAATATATCTTCTAAATAAAATATCGAAAAATGCAACTGAAAGCATTGCGTTTTATGCATTTTTGACAACCACGACTACAACGTAGAACGAAGAAAACTGTAGAATACAATAATATTACCATTTTACTATAAATTTACTAAAGTCTTTAAAGCAAGAAACGAATATTTTTCATTTAAATCCCATTCGTTCGAATTGTTTCAATTTTGCACGAAGATCAACAGTCTAGTCAAGTCTTTTGACTTCAAATAACAATGTTCGATTTTAATTTTATTTTCCTTACATTAAGTATACGATTATGATGATCACAAACATATGGCGTCGATAGCGAGCATGTCAAGAGATTAAACATTAAACATAAAATATTGAGGAAATGATTAATATAATAAAATAATTCCACCTCAGACATATTGATAGATGTCAATAAAATTTATGTACATAATCCACATATGTGCCCTACGCATCGTATATACAAAAATTTCGAAATATTCATTATTGTTCAAATTCGATGGCCATTTCCATTATATATCACATTTGAACTACTTTCGTGGACCAGTGTAATTTGAATGAAAATAGTGATAAAATATATATAACAGTTTATTGCATGGAGTTTGTAACAGAAGAGCAATCTCCTAGCGCCAATAGAAATCGTCTCGCAACAGATAAAATTACAGTCGCTCGATACTTTATCGATTTTCTTTCGATATTTACGTCGTCACTGTCCCTTCGCCAATGCGCGCAGGCTACGCTCCCGATGGTTATTATCAGCAACATCGTTCGCCGTCCGGTGGAAAAATAATTTCGCTCGACCGGTGAGTACTACACACCTCGTGTTTCGCTTCTCCTTCAGTGCGGCCTAGCAGATCGGTCGAGAGCCTATCCTGACCACGGTCAACGTAGTTGTATTGCAGTAATCTCAGCAGATATGTACTACTATGCATTCTACTCGGAACTTGATGTGATCTGATTAAAATGTTTATGTCTGTACTATAATACAGTACTGCTGTTATTGTAAAATTTCATATTTTCATCATAATTAATATTATTATCAAGAGTGTGTTGAAATGTTTTTTTAAATTTCGTTTTTTGATAATCATGAACATATTAAATACAGAGAATGTCAAATATACGAAGTACTTAGGAAGATAAAAAATTATTCTGAAATATTTATACAGTACATTCGTAGGAATAATAAATTATATTAAAATTGTGGGATATATTCTAAAAAAAGTAGAAGGTGAAAAATTGACAAGTACCTTTTTGAGGGTTCATATTTCCGGGTAATTAAGAAGAAGCTTAACTTTTTTATAGGAACATATCTATACTTTCATTGTTTTCACGCAGGACGGATGTTGTGAGCGTCTGATAAGGAACACGAATCGATGTGAATGTTTCCTATCTTTGCGTTCGCGGTTAATTATAGAATGGTGTGAAATAAGATAACAAATTTAATTGGGCTGTTTGATATCTGCGCTCACAGGGTTCGGTTTCAACCAAAATTTCATTTAACACAGTATTTCCTTTTTAAACGGATTCATTTCGTTATAAGGTCTAACTGGAGAAACTTCACAGGAATCCTTTGTTAACTAACTGAAAATATGTGTAACGATATTTACATTGGAAAATTTAATCTGTATCTTGTTAAAAATTATTTAAATGATTTTAATATATCTAAATGCATAGCTATAAAAATACAATAATTAAGTTGTTGGAAAAAGTAATTTTGTGGATGAGGGATTAAACGAAATTCAAAATTTCTGTTGAAAGCTATTGATCTTAGATATGAGATCTTTAATATGATGATCCATATTTTTATGAGTATCTTCACATTACAAGGTTTAACGATGAAACTGTACGCTGTTTTCATGAATGAATCACCCACTTGAATCAAATACAAACGACGCAGATTCAGGATTATTTCCTAACCTACAAATTTTACAGTTTACTGTGATAGTGAATCGGTTAAGTGTCTTGCGCGTTTTCGCTCTGTTTCGAAATCTAATGGTTTATTATTCATAAACAAGGTAGGTGTGATATTTTCCGTTCCGCTTGTCGAGGTAAAAATGTAAATAGCAAAGATTATTTTAATTTTGTCTATATCAATCAAAGTTCAGATAAATAAGTATCATTATGTTTTGTAGAAGATATTATTGTATATTTGTCTTGGTTCTTAAATAATTTTCAAATTCTAGGTAAATTAATTTATTTAACATCCTGTAGTTAATTTCAACGTAATTCATTTCGACGTAAACAGTTAAAAATACAAGGAAAGAGAATTTATGAAGATAAATTTACATAAACATTTGCAATTTATCACATTCTTTGTCGGCTGTGTTTATTACCGTGATTGTAAGTAACATACTCTACCATAATTCTTCCTAATTACATTTTTTCCTGATCAGTTAAACGCCGTCGACTGATATGACTATAAGTGGCCGAGTTTAATATCGAATTAAAATACAAACAAGAGCACATGAAGCACAAAATAAAAATCTCTCGACAGCCGGTTTATCACATCCTACGAAATATTGCACGTAACTTTGTCCATTTTGATATGTACGATTGCATGCACGATATTGCGTGTGAAATCGATTCGTTTTATGTTGAATTTCATATTACGTTTTCGTAGTACAGTGTAATATTTTACTTCTGATTCTGTCTGCGCGTAATGACCGCGTGTTAATGGGAAGTTTTAGATTCGAATTTTTTACGGTTTCTATTCCGCTATAAAAATTGTTTGAAATGTCTGAAATATGTTCAGCAAGTATCGTTACTACTGCTGGGACTGTATAAATACTTATTCACTTGAATCCCAGGTTTGGGATTTTCCATACTAATTCTTATGCAAACATTGCGCACAATTTCAATTTAAACGAATAATTCAGTATTACATTATTTTCATTTTCTGTATATTGCTCAGTGGACCCGTGCGGCATTCAACGCGTTCAAATATTACCATAAAGAATAAACTGAAAAACAAATTAAAAGATTGAAAAAATCAGATTTTGTTTAGATCAGTATTTGGTCAGACGTCGAATAAAAATGGTCAATAGTGTAACTAACTAAATAAATATCTGACGTAAGAATTATCATAGCAAATAATTCATGATAGTTCCTTTTCATCTCTTTGCTACAGAAGAATAAATGATACATCACATATTGAAGTTTTTCGTGACAGTTCACGTGTTAACACTAAAACTACCAGACGGTTCGAAATGACCCATTTCTGATTTCTTCTTTTTACAATTACTAAAAAGATAACAGATGTTTCTTTAAGAAATAGTTAAAAAAATTGATTTAACAATACGCAAACTGAATTGTAACTCAATTGTAGTCTCAATAGATGCACTCTTGGCGTTTCTATAGAGAAGGTTTATAAAGTCAATTTAACTGCTCGGTAGTTTTAGTGTTAATTACGTTGATATTGAGATAAATTTAGGACAAGTGTGTGTACGCATATCGATTGCCGCGGCGGCCTCACCGTGTACGACATAATGCAAGACCGTTCCCGCTGCGCCAGTTTGCGCGGCAGCGAAACACGACGATGCAATGACGAGTCGCGGGTGTCACGTCGTTGCACTGCAAAATCTCGGCACTTGGCCGGCATCGTCTAGGAATGGACTTAACACTTGCTGGAACTGTATATTTTCAAATCTTGTTATTCGTTGCACTCGTGTCCAAGGGTTAAGTCGCTTGAACAGAGCTGCGCCACACCGGTTCTACACCGTGCTTACCACCGGCGATAAACGTTCATCTTAACCAGTTAACTGCGTTCGATGAATATACGCGTCATCTTAAAATCGAAATGATACTAATTCTTTCAACGATCAATTATTTATTTTTTTCAGATAAACATGTAATTCTTCTTCGTTTTGTTTTAGCTTTTCGTTAGAATATATTATAGGTGTATTTGACCTGAGTAGACGAGTATACACTTCATTATTTGATTTCATTGCGAGCATTATATTAATAAAAAAATAAAGGGTGCACTCATGAAACGAGGGGTAAATGGATCTGGAAAAATAGATAATTTGAGTTAAAGATAAGTTGAAAAAATTAATATTCGTGGAATGCAGTTAACTGTTTAGCACATTTACATCAGGAAACGAGAATTCTCGTTTTTAACGCTAAACGTATCAACACTTTCTATATACCAATTCTTATCGTAATCTGTCAAATAATTCGTTGCAAAATAAAAGTAGACAAGTTAGGCGGTACTTGTTTCTTACTAGAAGCAGGAACAAAGGGAAAGGCGAGAAATGGAAAACTGATTAATCCGATAATATAGGAATTTATATGAACTTGAATGACCGAAAGGAAACGCAGAATTTTAAATCATTAAATAGTTATCGCAGTTTTAATACACGTACGTTGAAGTATTTTTTATCATTTAAATTTCGTGTTTTATAGGAAAGTTTTAGAAAAAATAGCCTGATGCGAATGTTTCAATACACTGTATGTCGGTCGTTACTCTGATATATTTTTGAACATCTAAGAAACCGAAATTCACTTATCAAAAAGAACAGGGAATACGGTTTTTTTTTAAACTGCATATTATTGTATGAACATTGAATTAAATTAATATTCTTAAATGAATCTCTGTCGCAATTATAACATTCATTTTGTTTGTCAATTTTCTGTCGTTAGATTTAATTATTTATTCATATATTCTTAAATTACTGGTGCCTTTTGATTCACTGAAATGAATAATGAGGATGATAGTAATCTGTACACAGTTTCGTTTTAGTTTCGTGATACTGAATTTCATTTCCTCAGGGAGATTAACAATTTTACGAAAAGTGCAATAAGTTTGAGTGTATACAAAAATAATTCTGTTATTCATTGAAAACGAATTTAGAAGAAAATACGAACATTCTTCGTCACTCTACTTGTAAGGTTACAAGATCATAAAATAAAATCAATATCTTCTTCTAAACTTTAATCTCCTTATAGTATAACGTCGTTTAGTTATAGCTTGAGGGTATCAATGGTCTTTTTCAACTTTCACTGTGTATTCCGCTGTTTATTTATTTAATTCATCGTGATGGACGGTTGAATCGTGAAAACGATGGTCCGTATGGTCTCGGAACAGCTTCTAGTTTTGCAAGCAGGTAACAATGGATTCTCTGTTGACCTCTGACAGTTCGCGTATACTCTGACTCGTAGCGCGCGTGCGAATATTATTCATGGGTGAAGACGAATGGATCCGATATCAGACAAGAATAATGCTTCTGTATCATGTCATTTCCTTTTATCGTTTCTTTTCGAAGACTTTTGCATTCTATTACTGATATTTTTATATTTCTCACTATACTCGGTTCTGTTGAATGCCTGCGTTCAGAGTAAAAGATATAATCAAATAAAAATGTTCTCTTAACGCAACAAAAAATAATTTAATTCTAAAGCAATAAAAATATTAACCGAGTTAAAGCAATAAAGTAAATAAAATTTAAATATCTCCTGATACGAGAATATATTTAAGTAAATAATTTATCGTTATCATTGTTAAGCGCATATTAAATATTTCCTCAGTACTGCAGGCGATAAAAAGTTAGAGACTAGTGTTATGAAGCATTATGATTCTTCAAAAGGAATTTTGAATACCACTCAAAACTTTTGGAATTTCATAAGGGAACGTATCAATCGCGAAAAGGAAAAAAAAGATCGAAATCAACCACGAAGCAGGAAAGTTTTGGGCGTTAAAAATATTCAAAGTTCAAAAGTCACGGTAGATTGTAGAGACGAAGAAAATATCGCCGGGCAAAATATCCTTGAACGAAGAACTGCCGAATTGCCCACAAAGTTTTTCAGTGGAAAGTTTCACGGGGAATCTTTTCCCCGAAAAATGGCGGAAATGGCATTCTTCGCATCCGTCGGTGTAAGCATTAAATCACGTTTTCAAAACGCTGGAACGAGACTGTCAAGAGTCAGGGAACAAAAAGGAATTCAGGTGTTCCGTGTTGCCTGACCCTGGGACTTTAGGATTCAGGTAGTCGGAACCTGAAAACTCCGATTCTTCTTTGTTAAACCATTCGCAGTCTGTGAGGGTATACAGAGAAAGCCTTAAATCCCAACGTTGAAGGGACCGCCGACTTCGTCAAGGTTTGGGACTCAGTTAGAGACCATTCGAAACCGATTTGGAAATCTCTGCTAAGGGACCTTAGCCTTACGCATTGCTGTAATGGTCGTTAGACCCTGTACCATTGCAACGAAATTTATTGTGGATTTTGTGTTCGAAAAATAGAATGCAAAGGAAGTTTATAAATCAGTCTGAAAAAGAGATTTCTTTAAAATATACTGTTCAATACTGACAATAGAATTTGAAATAGTTTGTCTAACACAGTTTCTTAACACGTTAAATCACCGATAGCGGATGCTTCTGAATTGCTTGAAAAAGATTACGATATGCAAGCTAACTGCTGTCGACTAAAAATATTTAATAACAAATAATTTAACAATAGTGTAACGTAAGAATTTTGATGCCAAATAAGTAATAATTGTACCTATTTACCTTCCCTACGAAGGAACAAATCATGTATAAAACGTGTTCAAGATTCTCGTGGCGCTTAACGTGATAAAAGAGGGATCTTGATTTTAATATACATAATTATAATTCTCCGTCAAGCATCGAAAAAATGAGATTTCGATATTTCAAATTTCATTTCATCCTTTCTAATGGATGCCTACATCGAAATCACCGCTAGAAAATTCAAATGTAACATCACGTTATCCGAACGAAATGGAACATTTCAAATAAACAGCGAAAACGAAAATAATATGATTCATAAATCAAAGGGTTAAGGGTTAAACAACTCACCTTATTTAGCCGACACGATTCTGACGTCCGTGGACGTACGCCGAATGAATCACGTGTCAGGAAGTGGGCGAGAAGTGTAAATTAAAAGGATAAAGGGAAAAAAGTAGGTAGAAGAGCGGGCCAACAAGAGACCAAGGACATTCTTACAACCCGAAGCGGCGAGTGTATAGGGGCCTCTGGCAGCCGTGTGTGATCGGTGGGTTGAAATCCGACAGCTGGTCGGTCGGCTCGCATCGTTTTCACGCGTCAGGGCGCACTCGCATTCCGATCTTCATCAATATACAAGTTGTCATTGTTTTCGTCGCAGGTGTTACACCGGTCGATCAACGCCGCCGCGACGGTGTGCAGTGGTTGTCAATGCGCGCCGACGCGCGATTTCGCGGCCGAGCATCGGGTTGTTTCGTAAGTCCACGTTGTTTGGCACGAGCACGCCTCCGGGTGTCCGCGTGGCTTCGATGAAACGCGACACGACGCGACGACGGTCACGTTTTCGACTAATTTCGGTCCACTTATGCTGTCATCGATGTTGCGAAAAAAATCTACGAGAAAGACGGAGAGGAATTCAGTTGTCTGGAGGGAAGGGGGTGGAAATCTAGAGATCTTCTTTCGGTTTGTTTTCTATTGGCAGAGGAACTTGTTGAATTTTTTTGTTTTATTTGAGTTTATTTTAACACATTGTTGAAGAAAGGGTTAATTTAAAAAATTGAGGGTACGAAGTATGTTTTTCGGAATGTTTCTGATTAGGGGCTGCGAAAGTGTAACTAGTTTTTTGAAATTGTATAATTTTGAAGTTGGGGAATTTGGTTACGTGGACAATTTTTGGTTAAAATTGTTTATATCACTGTAACTGATATACAATTACTGTTTCAATAGAATGTGTGCGATGGTTGGTGTTCTTGCTGTAATATACCCTCATGTTTATTTATAATTTTCCGTGATCTATAGGTAGTTTTGCAGTATTATCCTTATTAGAACCGCATGAAGTAACGGGCAGTAAATCGTTAACAGTAAAAATAGTTTGAAACGAGACTGCGATAACATGAGTTATTACAATCATTCAGGCTTATAAATTTGTGTGGCACTTCTGAGTCACTTTGTGGCGAAATGTTTTTTTTTAAAAGAAGTCACTTCGTTTAATTAAAAATTGTTTTTGTGTCGTGTTAATATTAATTGTATAAACTATGTTTTAATCAGAAAAAGATATATAATTTTCAATTGTAACAGTATAAAGTTTCGAAAAATAAATTATTCATTGTCACTGTCATCGTCTTTTCTTAGTATTTTAGCATTCTCATTATTAACATTTTTGTACGTTAGTGATGTCCGTTTAAAAAAAATTATTTCAGCATTTCACTACCACTGAAGTTAGTTTAAGTGTATCAGTGTCACATATCAGTTCACTGCAATGTTAGCAAAATATTGGAATCATTTTTCTAAAAGAAACCAGTTTATTTTTGAAAGTTGCAACGCTGAGAACCGCATAATTACGTCCTTATAAATGCGTCAAACGTCCAGGTAAGATAATATTTAAGAGATAAGTTTCTGTTATCTATTGACAACAGATGTTATAACGATAATTATTATCAGAACAGTATAAATCGTGTATAAATAAATATGTTATGACTACATTAATGGTTGTAATGTTGCGATAATAACTGATGATATAAGTGATAAGTCTATGGTTAGTAGACTATAGAAATGTAGAATCAAAGGAAGGATCTTATATTAAATAAGAAATATTCAATGTCCTTCATAATTCGTTTTTATGAATTGAAAGTAAAGTAAACTAAAAGGTATTAACCCTTTTTGTATATTTAATACAATACATTAAATAGATCGTATGGCAATTAGAATAATAGATGAGTTCTAAGCATTAAAACAGGTAAAAATTTCAATTTCCCGTGAAAATGATAAAAGTTAAATAAAGTAAAAGCATAGTACAGAAATGTCTGTAGTAATAAATTTTAACAGATTATCAGAAAGTGAAAGTCAAACATTTAGCGTCCAGGTATTCATTTTCATAATTATGTTTTTTCTAGGTGTTTCTAAATGGTACCGCTAGGCTCTTGCGACGTCAGTTTGCAGTGGCTACGAAAATTTCCCATAATAGTCAACATGTTAACTACTTAAAATATTAAAAAATTCAAAACAAAAGTGTACTGAATTTATTAAAACTTTTGAGGTCTAATCGGTGTTTATTTCACAAGCCTCATTTTTTTCGATTGTCTGGTGAGTATAACGCTATCTCTTTATGACCATATTTTGTCATCTGCTTTATAATCTCATCACGGTCAGATATTGGATGGATCGTGCTATGATCTTGTCGTCGGCAAGGGCGAGAGATGACGAACTAGAGAAAGAAAGAGATGGGAGTTAGAATAGCGATGATCGAGTGACTTCTGTATATACATACGAGTTGTGAATGGAGGTTGTTTTTATACCCTTTATAATCTCGTCAGCAGCCTCGAGCACTCTATCTACAAGAGGGTGTTTCAGCTGAAGAACGTCTAAATATTTCCTTCCTGGTTCAAATGTTTTCGAAATAAAAACATTATGGATCCTTTTTTTTTTAGAAATGAGAACTCATGTGTTTTTTTTTCTTTTCTGTTGGAAGCATATATACTTTTTCAAGGTTACCAGTATCCTGTTTCCTTTTTACAGAAAAAGATTATTCAAAGTGTATTACAAGATTTTTTTTTTAAGACTACTGATCTTTTTCTTTCTATGTTGTAGGAAAATGTATATATTTTTTTCATATTTATCGATATTCTTTTTTTATTTATAAGAAAAATCAATTATTTTTTTCAAGGTAACTGATATCCTTTTTTACTTTTTGCAGAAAAGTTATATGTTTCCTTCTAATTATTAATAATGTCGTTGGTAAATATCAAAATATATTCAAGTATGCTTGGGAAATAACCTTGTCAAGATCTTGAACAAAAAGAATACTGTCAATCGGAATAATACAATGTTAGAGTGTTATGCGTCTCACTATTTATGTTACAAATCCTCAGACCAATGTGTCTCTTACACTTCCGTATGCCTGAAAATAAATTTCTTGCAAGATCTATTCCCGGGAATAGAAGTGACAGGTATCGAGACAAATAAATTTCAAGATCTACGTTCGCTAATAAGCGCTACTTACAAGAATAACGTCTTTAAGCCAATATGTAACAGTAAAGTGATTAACGTAACACGAGTCATCAGTTCCACTGAGATACATACAAACCACTTGAACTCAACTTTTTAAAAACAATTTTAATAAAATTAAACGCAAATTTTCTGAATTGATCATAGTCTCATATTTCCCTCTCACTTATATAATTCTCGCGTAAATAGAATATTATAACATAATATTCCAATAAATTAAATAAAAATAATAAACCTGTAATTTAACGTATTCATACATAATATCATACATAATATTCATACATCACATATATTATATATATATTTACAACGTGTATCGGCATTAAATAATTATACGATATAAGAGAATAATTGATACATGTATTTTTGTGTATCATGCGCAGGCCCATTCCGCGAAAATAGTTTTCGATCAGTTTAGAAATTCGTACGGGTATTGGCAAACGCCGGGTGGCGCGTTAAATAATAAAATGAACTTAATTGGATAGTGTTTCGGGAATACAAAGGCTTGCACAAACGAAGAGGAGGAAGACGAAATAGAAGAGTCACGTAGACTCGACGTGGCGCCCGCTGGCCTGCGACTTACGTCACACAGCTAAATATATGCCTGGCTGTTCCCAATCTCATTCCCATTCTCGTTCTTCATTCCATCCTGTGTGTGAGCTAACACGGCAGCGAGGGGCATCCTTATTGCCAAAGACATCCGCAAAATTGGCCTCCAGCCTTCCTTTCTTAAATATTATACCACTGACTAACTTTCTCGCGTGGGTAATACGATCCTGATTGGTCACTGACGAAAGTGATTGGGTCCATAGACAAGTTTATCGTATTTGTCCGATTTGGTGTCGGCTGTTACTAACATTAATGTTTTTTCATTATTCTGTTATTCATTTTCATTTGTTCTTTATTTATATGTTTATCGCGTATTTATTTATTTTTAGTTTATTAGTGTATCGCTAACGAAACATGTGTTATTTGGTAATGTAATGCGTCGAGGGAAAATTTATTTAATTAAAAGCTATTACTTAACTCGAAATATGTACTTAGAAATGGTAATGATAGAAACCAAAAATTTACGTCGGTCAGTATGAAATTGTAACATATTCTGATACATGCTCCTATCAGTTGTAGTTATAATTTCATGTTCGAATCTAATTCGGAAAGAAGTCGATCTAAGATTTAATTTATATATCTAATATGACATGTATTTCATCATATTACGTTTTAATAAATTTCACACGGTTAACTAAAATTGTTCACATATTCCTATGTTTTAAACTTGTCTTTTTACAACTTTCGTATCTTTTTCCTCAATACTTCTTATATTCTATAAAATTCTGATAAAAAAATAAGATAGGATTTTATTTAAGATTATTATTATCCCCCTTACGAGCTAAAGAATTAAACGATGTTTCATAACAAATTATAATTCTAAGTAGTGTATTAATACATTTTGAACAACGCCGCGAAGACGTGTTCGAAAGGATTCTATTTGAAAGCTTTTTCAAATATTCGTTATCAGTATTAGAAAGCGGAGGAAATTGGCTGCTGTGAAAGCGTTAAGATGTCTACGGTGAATTTTTGTCAAGTCCAAAGTAAGGAGAAACAAGCGAGCCGAACGAGGAATCCAGTAAAAGAAAAGGTCGTGGCTAACACTGTTCGTTCCTGGTTTTGTTCTTGATCCTGTAAACATCTGTCACGAACAGTCCTCGTTTCAGAAAAATTCCGCGCGCAGCTGCCGCTGACAGCAATCTTTACGCTTATTCGCTCCTATTTTTTCCTCTGAAAACGCGTCGCCCACTGTACGTCTTTGTAACGAAACGTAATCGACGGTATCGGGAAAAAATGGCCAATCTTCCGGCGTAATGTGGCCTTTAACGTGTAAATCGATTTAATACATTCTTTCCAGCAAACGCAACGCATGGAAGTATTAATTATCGGTTTCTCTTATTAATGTATTTCTGAAATTATTTGTGTATATTTCTGCTATTAATATATTTATGAAATTATTAATTTCCGATTATTATTTTTACTTTTGGTAATTTTAATAAATTGGAAATAGAATAATAGGTACCACTGGGAAAGTATTTTCTAATGTTTTGTATTCTAGATTCTGTATATCGTTATTATTTATACGACTGTATAAAATTTATGGGAAAAGGAATTTCTATCTAGTGAAAATAATAAGTTTTTTTAGCATTAACGAATTTTTACCATTATTACAGAAAGGTGCAGTTGAATCTTGAAGCTTTTAAGAAATTTAATGTAATTGTATATTTTTGTAATTGTTCGATGAGGGTTCAACTCTTCATCCATGAATCTCTTAAGTTGTTTAATGATTATGGAAGTGAATATTTCCCAGTTTGAAAAATCTGACAAATTCGTTGTACATTCGTTTTAGTTTGTTCAACTTTAAAGTTTCATTTTGCAGTTACAACTTTTTGTGTAAAGATACACGTGAAACAATTAAAATATTTCATGAAAAAAGTTACACGCGTACTCGTTATATTGGTACAATTAGAAATTCGGGTTCATTCAATTAGAAAACCAATTATCGTGAAACTGGTAGCTAAATTGTATGTGCCTCCCCCAGGAGAATTAAAATCGTTACACGTGTAAATTTTCCGTTGAAAAGAAAAATACTGAATGTTGAAGAATATTGTAACATTAAAAAAATATACTAACACTTACATATTCGTCTATTATTTCTGGCAGCTCCTTTGAAAATGAAAAATAAAAATTTGTCAGTGACTATCAATTGTAATACGTATGTGGAATTAGAATGAAGTGACACGAGTTTAAATGACAGTCATTCAGAGCACATAGTTACAAAACGTACAATTAACTGTTTTCGCTGTGATTCAGGCTAATGATTCTCTGTTTCCATAAAATAATGGAAATATTGTGATTTTCCTCGGCCATGAGATGCAAAGAAAATGGAAGTAAGAAAAAAAGGAGGAAGAAAAGAATAGGAAGAAGAGTTGAAGTCTGGCGTTTGAGGATCCCCTTCGGCGGCGATTCATTCTCGCGAACCTTGACCTATTCCTATCGCGCGACGCACCATCGGACCATGTGTTTTCATTCGCGAGCCGCGATCGAGGGGGCCAAGCTGCGTTTCCACTGCGTTTCATTGATCTCTCTAGTTGCGTCACTCGCGAGAACTCGAATGGTACGAGTACGGCACTCCTGCATCGTTTGAAAGTACGATTTTAGTCGGTTGGAGCAAAATGATTTTTATTTCCGATCGAATCTAAGCAAAATTAGTTTTTTTCTTTCTATTCACTCCTTACCCAGTAACACTGAATTACATACATTAAGAGAAATTTAAGTAGAAAGTAATGGTATTATTAATTTCTTTGTAAATTATGTGAGGTACCATTTTTTGTTATTAGTATTCATGCTGAGAAGTGAACGCAGATTTGAAAGGAATATAAATGTCCTTTTTCTTCTGGCTAATTATTGACGATGAAATAGGTTTGAGACATTTTTTTAAGTATAAGAGATTGGTCCTTTTAAGATGTCTCTGTGTTTCGTTCGTAGCCTGAAAATATTAGAAACGTTCTTACCTTGTAAATTTATACCACTGCTTCTTAAAAATTTTGAAAAAGTGTGCCTATACCCGATGATCTTTCCTTTCTAAATTCCATTTGATCCGGAAGCCTTTCTCTTTTAATTGCTGGACTTTCGTCGCGTAACCGTCAGGATCATTGATTCACCGTTCTATTTTATAGTATATGCAGATGGTTTTGAGACAATAAAGTCTAAGCTTTCTAAGATTATTATAACAATTTCCTGGTTTGAAAATGGAACATGAATAACTAGAAATTCATGACTTCGCAATAAACCCATGTCATCCATAATAATTAATTAAAAACCAGACAATCCCAAAGCAACTTAGGGACTACTGAGAAATTATGTCTAACCGGATGATACAGGTGTAAAAGGCGTTTCGACCGAGTTTTTGTTTCTACTTTCAATTTCCTGCCTTATCAACGAACAGCAAATCATCAAACGCACATCCCTCAGTCAAGCCATGTAGCGACCTTCTAATTTCACTCTGGCTATCTGACTTCATACCTAGTGACAAGCCTAGCGGTAGACAAAAGGAGTCTCTCGCTACGTGTTTTACCTAAAGTTTCAATTTCTTACCTACAACCTCATTAACGAACAGCGAATTATCATCGAAAACAAAGCGAGAACAAATAAAAACCGAGAGATCAAACCCTTGTTCCTCAGTGTAGCTGCAAAGTGATATCCCAGCTTCAGCCTCTAGCCAAGAGAAAAATGGCGGTATCGAAAACGCCGACGCTACAGCGTCGTCTTTCCCGCGGCCTTCCCCCTTTTTTCCCACGAGCGAGCAAGATCATACTTTCCGGTCGTTTCCTAGCCGCTCGCAGCTGATAGGCGAGCAGAGATAGCGAGGCTCGTGCGAAGGCACCGGTAAGAACCAGCTGAGTGGCGCCAGCCGTCAGCTGTTGGTGACTCACGCGAGTGCCGGAGTCACGCCGGCCGGGATACACACAATCGGCCACAGTCTCTCTCACACCGCTCACCGACACACACGTACGATGGGCCGCGCGATATGCTAGTGATATATATGATGATAGTGTAGCCGGTGAATCGACGCATACACGTGCATCGCAGGCCAGAGTGGCTACGTGGCAGAGAGATTCCTCCGTGTTGGACTCTATATTTGTCTTATTCGAGTGTGCGCGTCTTGTGCGTGTGACTGTACCACTGTGTTTGTGGAGAGGGGCATAGTTGTTTGCTTAGTTTATACTTGGTACGTGTGTCTCTGTGTGATAACGCGGTATGTATCAGCCGCGCTTTTTCACATGTACCACGTACGCCGCGTGACGAGGTTCGCACGCCTCTGCGGAGTTACCTGCTTCGACGATCAACGAAGCTTCAGTGGGAATCCACTGTGGTATGCATACTGAATCCGTCACGTTAGGATTAATCTGTTAACCGGCTGATGATACTTTGAGCATGGCTGTTTTGCGAAGATGTAGCTTGAGATGAATAAACGTCGCGATATAGGGACTGAAATGCTTTTCGACTTTTTCTTTGGAGTCTTGTGTAAATGTTCCTTATTGGATTTCTGTGAGTTCGTCTTTAATTATGATTGATGCAACTATTTTGTAATAAATTGTTGAAGGAACAAAAAAATTCTAGGTGTACTCTGTGTCCATGTATTCTCTACAGTATATAGTAGTCGATAACAGGGAAATAATATGTTATTTGAACTCCAAAGAATTTTAGAATAAAGAAAGAACTTCAGAATAAATATAGACATCAACATTAATGTCGCAAGTGTGAATTCATCTCTTTTAATCTATAAATAACAGTAAAAAATTTCTTCTAATTCTTTGTAATGTTTATTTTTATGTCAGGGTTATCGTAAAAATAAATGACCACTGATTTTAAGTGAATATAAGTTACCATAGGTCTGTTTAAATAACATATCGATCAATGATCATAGCCAACACCGAATTCCATTCCGAATTCTATGAACAAGAGCACACTTCTGAATAATTCGCGCCGTGTCGATTAACGCCGGTTCGTTAAGCGAAGATTATGTTTACCCCGGTGAAAAGGGGTGTGTATAAGGCTCACGATGAAAAGGAAGAAGGTAGCCACCTACTTAGACGACCTACTTCCGCCGTTCTGATCCAAGCTTAGCGGGTATCCAACAAGCTGACGTCACAGCCGACCATCCGGCCGTTGGCGTACCAGCTGATCCAATGTTGTATCCATTCGATGAGAGAATGCCATGTGGAGTCCCATTAGACCACGTGGCTCTCTCGACCCATGCTGCACCGGAAGTCCGCTATCTCGAAATTCTTAGAACATCTTTTTTATTATATGAGAAATGAATGAAAGACTTCATTAGTTCCTTCGCTTCGAAATTATGGATCCCATCGAGAGAATGTTACCATTCAGGAATTTTACTTCGAATTTTTGTAAGCGTTAGTTTCGAGCGAATTCATTTTTTCGAAGAGTTTACTATAGTAGTATTAATTAGGAAAATGAAGAAGTGGTAAGCCTTCTTTTATTAACGTTTCAAATTATTTTCCGAAATAAGATATCAGAATTGTATTTTAGAATCAAAATAATTGCGAAATCGAGTAAGATGTAACGATATTTCAAATATTACTTCAAACGTGCCTAATATTTTCTTTAATTTTCTTCTTCGTTTTTTCATATACTATATTATAATTAATATTCAATTATAACTTTTCTAACGAAAGTAGTAAAGTTTTCAATAAATCGTTTCTCATTTTTTAACATTAAATTAAAATTAAGTATATGAAAATTCTCAATATAAATTTTTATTTGAGTTCAGTCTTACATAAATTCTCTGGTTCTAATTAGTTACAGTTTCTGTTCACCTATGGGGACCATTTTACACTTTAATGAAGTATATCAATTTATTTTCAGATTTTTTAGCGCATTTGTGCACTTTGTAACTTTTCAAACGTATTACCAGTTGATTATGTTTTAATGTATTTAGATATATATATATATATATGTATATAGAGAGAGGTATTCTAGTATTATCGGCACGCATTGAACGAATGTACAGCGAGCAGGCCACAAGGTCACGGTCTTTCCTCACTGACTCATTTCACATCCGCCATCCCGATCTTTTTTCTGCCTCCCTTACTATCTCCTACGTGTTTGTTCCGTGAAATTCTACCAGATGTTTTCCAGCAAGCCCTGAACACGTTTCCTTCGTTTTCCTTGGGGAAAAAACATTCGGTTCTTCGTTGGGAAATAGTCATTATCTCCATTCACTGGATGGTACGCCAGTTTTACCGTCTAGGGGATTTCTTCTGTAAGCACCAACTCCCCGTAGACTGAAAATAATACAAACAAATCAAGTACATTAGAAAATTGAGCATTATTCAAACGAATTTTATTCTAATAATTACTTAAATGAAGTTTCTATTGCATGCTTTGTTTCCTTTGATCCTTTATTTTACTTGAAGGGACAGAATAAGAACGATTTTTGTATGGTTAATGAAATTTTTATTTTAAAATTACATTCTTCATATGCGTAGACGTATTTATTTTAGATGATCAGCTAATTCATTTAAACCAGAGAATAAAATGCGTGAAGTTAACATTTGATTTTCTCTCACTATAAATTCAATACTTTAATGTAACGTACAATACTTTAAACTGCGTAGAAAATTCAGTACTACAATAATTATCAAGCAATAAAAGTGAATACATTCAATGCTCATTAAAACATACATTTTTCTACCATTCAAAATTCACTAAACAAAACACAAAAATCCAAACAAACTCAAATTCCCCAGTAAACACAAACCCAATCATACGCCAACTACCCACACACCTGTATCACAAATCCTGCTCAACTCTCGACCTCGACACCGAAAAAAAATCGAAAGTAAATCGGAACCGCAAACGGTTAAACGGTAGCGACCTCGTAAAAAGCGTTTGGAAATAGGTGGAACGCCTAACACTAGGCAGGCGGGAAATTGCGTGCGGCCGGTGGACTGTCCGCGTGGTGTGCTGTTCTGTAACCACAGAACGATAATGATGTCGTGCTTCATTGACTGAGAGTTTATCTGGCGATAACTCGCGGCCGGCCGTGTTAGATCCATGAAACAAACAGCCTCGACGCTTTCAATTTCCTTAAAAGCCCTTGGGAACCCAGACAGACGACCGGCGAAGGGGATGGGTGGTAGGAGGGATGGTTTTTATATTTCCCGGTCCGACGTTCGCCGGTTTTCTATGCTCTCGTATCTGCTTGTAAATCAAATATTCAGTCTCCGGCCGCAGAACCGGGCGAAACATGGACTGTCATACGGGCTCTCGCGCACACGCACACACGCCGCGAGAATCTCTGCGCTCACCCCCGTCCTCTGTCTCGTCTCTTTGATTTTCGGGATCTCTTTGGCCGCTCGCGCCAAAATGCTTTACAAGAGACTCGCCACCCGCCTCTTGTCGCTCGCTCTATCAAATGAATGCGTCCGCTATAATATTCTTGTCGCGACAACCTCCTTCCCACCCCCAACGTTTAAAGATATTGAGCAAGTTTGCTCGGTGTTTGTCTTCGCGTCTTGTTTCGGCTTGAGCTTCCTCTTTGTTGTCTTTTTGGTTTTGCGGCGTTGATTGATTTAGCCAATTCGAATGCTGTTTTGGGTGAACGAGTATCATTTGTGATTGGTGGGATTTAGTTTGTAGAAGGGTCGAGGATTCGTTTGAAGAATGAACTGGACATTGATGAAGTGAGGCTTTTTTAAAGGTTGGGATACTGGGATTTCATGTTTCGGATTTTTAGATGATCAGTGTGTGAACTTGTAGAATTATATTTTTGGTAGGAATGATAATTAATGGTATGCAGGGGAACGGAAATAATAAATTTTAGATTGAACTGATGGTTTATTCTGTTAACCACATTTGTAAGGATATGTGTCGCGATAGCTGCAAATTTTCAATTCGATTCTTTAAAATTCTGTGTCAGGCACATTATTTCAAGTTCCATTGTAAGAATTTAATTCAGTCTTTACTTTTCTCAGTATAATATCCCTCTAACATATTCACCAGCAATTATTCTCGTAAACTCCTATCCCGCGTTACAATTAGTTTGTCTTTCATCAACAGGAACAATATAAATACGATATTAAATTGAGTTACACCATCTAACGACATAAAAAGATGACACGTAACATTATTTCCCTATCCCCCATCGGTGACCATCGCAAACATAACTATTAACCACAATCAATGGCGACCCATTCGTCAACGCGTCGTTTGCATCAGTCGTAGACGTAAATCTGATCGACGGTCACCGGTGACCGTCACAGCGGCGAACGTGTTAAACGAACCGACGAGGATGAATACTGAAGGGAATCGATCTGTGTTCCAGAGGTATCGGTACAGTGGAGGACGGCTCGGTGACCACGAGCGTGACGGTCGCCGAGATTGCTGATTCGCAGGAGCAACAGCAACAGCAATCGAAGAGCAACGGCGCGGTATCACGCCGTGTTGCTGGTCAGAACGTTGCGTTGAGCAACGGGAATAGCACCAGCAACGTCGGCCGCGTTACACCGCGTAGCCACATGGAGCAAGAGAAGCGTATGCGGCGAGAAATCGCCAACAGTAACGAACGGCGTCGGATGCAGAGCATTAACGCCGGTTTCCAGTCGCTCAGGACCCTGCTGCCGCACCACGAGGGCGAGAAACTTTCCAAGGTGAGTCAGAGTTTTCCGTTTTCCCCTGTTGCGTCCGACGCTTGTCGGATCGATTCGCATTCGAGTGTTTTTTAGGGTGACCGACATTTTTTTCTTGTTTTTCGTGATTTTTTGTCGATGATAATTGATGTAGAATATATAGGGTGTAATGGATAGTTTATCGATCCTTTGCACTCGAAAGTTTTTTGGTAGGAATATTCGATATTTTCTGATGAAATGTGGACATAGAAATTATTATAAGTAATGGGAAAGTATACATAAGTTAAGAAACAAAGCTATTTTATTTCGATATTTCACGTATTGATGTATTATATAAAGCTTATATATATATATAATTTTGCTGTATCACAATCAAGTGATAGAGAGTTATCTCTAGAGTATAAAGGATTGAAAGATTATGATAGAAAGATATTTTTTCGTATTTTGTATTTCGTTTTATTATAAAATTCTAATTTTTGTTGATCATTACAAATTTGATGTAATTTTTTAGTACATTTTGAACATTTGTACATAATGTGTATAATGCAAATACATAAAATATAAAATTAATTTTAATATCGCGTATTTTCACATATATTACTTAAGTTCATTAAACTTCATCTTAATGACAGATTTATTTATTTTAATAAAATTTATATGTCACCGAATAGCATGGTCACCCTAATTCACACACGTGCTTGAATTTCAATCATTCGAGAACGAACACTTTGTGGCATGAAAATCGGAAAATAATCTGGGCAAGTTCTGAACATGGAACTCTATAATGTGTAAGAACCTAATGGGAGCACATTCAGGGTTTCTTTGTAACATAGTATACAAATGCAACGCGCACTTGGAATTAGATCTCTCTGAAATTAACGAGAGTCGCTTGAATCCGAGTACCTTAGTAGACATTAGCCGCTTGTTTACGATGAAAGATGCATCTGTAGTGCTTCCTCCAATAAGGTAACTGTGCTGGAGGAAGAATTAATGCTCCTCTTAAATAAAATATTATTTTCTCCACTTCATTGTCCTACCGTTCGATTGACCCCTCAAATTTCTGTCAACTTATTCCTGCCAAAGACTGGACACCAAACATTGCATTTATGAATTTTACTTTTACTTATAAATATATTCTGTGAATGATAATTATATAATAAAACTTAAACTGTACTGATTACAACAAAATGAATCTAGAAATTACTATAAAAGAAGTATAGAACATTAGGCTAATAAATAGTTGGAAATATAAAGATTTTAAATTGTTTGAAAAGAATCAATTTGCAAGGATGTAACAATGAATTGATGTATAAATAGAAATATATATTGATAGAGAAGTTTCAGATAAGAAATATTGTTAGTGACATGAATTCGAGGGGTCAATCGGTTTATCAGAATGGAATCGGCATCCATTTAATCGCCATCTGCACGCACAGAAAGGGAAAGCTGTTGCTCTTAATTAATACAGTTCCTTTGTATCTTGCTAGTTCTTTCTTTTACTTAATTTTAGCTTGTAAATCAAGCTTCCTTGCAACATCTTCTTTTTCTTAACTGCAACGATTGCTCGGACACTTCATACTGTATATACATACAATGCAATTGATCGATGCAAACAGTGCTATGCGTATAAAATATGGTTCTTATTATGCCGCACTTTTGCAATTGAGATTATCAATCAGTCCTGCATCATCGCAGAGATAGCACATCATCATTTAGTAGTACGAGTTTGCATTAATAGCTCTCGCCTTTTCTATTTATCATCTTTCATTCCTCATCTATAAATATACATCATTTTGATAAATAGTAACAGAAATTATTATCATATATAACTTAATATGTCACATTTCATTATTTATTAAGAATTTCTATATAATTCTATATACACTTTCATATACTTACTTGTATTTTATAAGTTCTATTTCTTAAATTAATGTTCACCTAAATACAGGAACATTTTACAGCAACAGTAGAAGTTACTAATAAAATAATTTTGAAGATATATTATCAAAGATATTTATAATTACTTTAACGATTATTACATTAATAACGTTAATAACAAAAATATCAAAAGCTAGGAAATAAAATCAACAGAGAATTAGCTAAGAAAAAAATAAAAACTGATCAATCAACCTAATTCCTCAGCCTAGCCACCAAGCGATCTAGCAGTTCGTTGACCAAATCAGCTTAAGTTAGCCCATCCCGCGAACCGCGGCTAGATCAATCAAAGCTATCTACCATAACAATTTCGTAGCCCCACGTTTCTGACTGACGATGAGTCCTTAACAGGATGTCGGCCAGGCTATAGCCGACACGTGGACCGGAAACGGTAACCTGTTACACTTGACTGAGGTGGACTCATCAATAATGAATCTCGTTCGTCGTCCGAGTCGCCTCAGCGTCGACGATGGTGGCGGCGTCTTTTACGAATTGTCACGTGGCGTTATTCGACTAATTTTAGCATGTGAAAGTCGTTGTCCGATCCCACGCCGCTAAACTAGACCAGCTCGATCACGGCGTACGTGTGCGTCACGCGCGCCTGTGTACGTGCCTAGTCATGTCGGGATGCTTTAATCGTTTGCCCCGGTGTCCATGGTACAACCGTGTGACACTGACCGCCTCGGATTCGCCTTATACGGGCCTGCTGATCGAGAACCACGCGAACATCAGCTGATTGCCGTTATTACTTCATTGAATTCGTAGAGCGCGCGCGTCTTCTTCGGGATACCCTATTTTTCTCTCCTCGCATCTCTCGCTGTGGACTGTCTTGAAGGTTAACGCGTTCACTGCCAGCCGAATTTTGCCTACCGTTTAACACGGTGAATTAAAGTGTCCGTTAGTCGTAGAACGCTATTAGTTTGGCAATGTGGGATTAAAAAAGAAGTAAGTTTTTTAAATTTAAATTGAAATTTTCGGAGAACGTTTGCTTGTATATTTGTTAACACGTTTGCAATAAGAAGATTTCTCTTTCAAAAATTTGTAAGTTTGAAATATATTAGTAATCAGCTGAATGATCTGTTCGTAACGAGAATTAATAGTGGACAAGAAATCCAATGTTTCGTATTATTCGAAATAAGAATTTGGATTTATAAACTGTTGCGTATAGGGTGTCTTGTTATAATTGGTTGAGTTGTAGGATTAGAGTGGGAAAATGTTGAAGTTTTATTAGGGGAAGTATTGTGTTTTCAAAAGTTGCGTTCCTTGATGCTTTTGCCTAAATAATTGCCGAGAAAAATTCTCACGACGAGGAGAGAAGTTTGTTTTGTTTAAATATTTTTAATGTTTTTGAGAACTTTTCGCTGAATAGTGTTGACTTTATAATTGTTATTAAATGAGAAGTTTCTTCTAAAATAAAATAGCTCAGGAGGAAGTTCTTTGTTTATCTTTTAGTAATCTTTTATCTCTACAGTAAAATTTTCGAGAGTTTATTATGTATTATACCTCCTAAACAAATTGGATTTTCCACAACAAATGCTAGAAAATTTGAGGATCAATTCTTCACGATAATATAATACGAAAATCAAGAATAAAAAAATCCCTATTTTAGCGTTGTTTTCAGGTTATTAACGATCGAACATCTCTTTGCATCTGACAATACGCCAATCATGACTCACGTGAGGTAGGTCAGTGCGCGCGCGGGCGTTGACGTACAGCGCGAGGGACAGAGACCGAGGATACATTCTCGCTTCGCTATTGGCGGATCTCTTTTTTTCAATAACTTAAAAACAAAGCAGAAATCGCAATTTTCTTATCCTTGATATTCGTCTTATATTATCGTGAAGAATCAACTCTTAAACTTTTACATTAAATTATTTTTTCATTAACATTGCTGAGGTGATTATTTTATATTTTCTCCCAAATTTTTTGTTAACTGTGAAGAACAGTTTATTAAGAAAATGTTACGGGTCGTTTTCAATCGTAATAAATTATTAGCATTAATATTTATGAAATCTAATTTTCCTTCGTCCTTATTGATGAGTTCATTAGAATTTCAAAATTACTTCAACCGCGTTATGTAACATATTATTACATGAACAGCCCTGCAGAAATAGTTTTCTATATGAAATTGGCCTCATCCATGATATTTTTAAATTGTTCGATCTACCCTTTTAACTTTGTTGGATTTCATCCACGGGGTCACTTCAAATTGATTATACGTGTTAGCCAAATTATAGTGTTCCCTCCCTGTAATCATGCTTTGTCCACCACATATAATATTTTCGTCATCTTCCCCACAACAGGTGCTAGGTGACAGTAAGCGTGTTCTACGTCACCCGCTTTGATAGCGTTGAGAGGATTGGCAAACGTTCACGTTGAAAATATATTTTCGCAGCTCAGCTTGTAATAAGGAAACTTTAATGAAACTATATTGAATCTATCGGGAATCCAATGAAGATTAAAAATGGAATGTAAACATTAAAAAGTTTCATCAATTTTCATTCGACCTCCGATATAATTAAGAATTATAAAGAAAAGTGCATCTACCACAGTAATCCTTCTACATTTCCTGTATCTAAATTTTCCTTTATCAAGAGTTTCATAAATCAAAAATAACTCGAAACACTAGACATCCATTAACACTCCAATTACATAATTCTAATTAAATAATCAAAATAAAATAAAAACCATTCTCACTATTTTGATTCCAATCCTATACATTGAAATTTCTCTATAGAAACCCTAATAGTGCATCTATCGAGATTTCGATTAATTTACAATTCAGTTTACGTATTGCTAAATCAATTTCTTTAACAATTTCTCAGAGAAACATCTGTTATCTTTTTAATAATTGCAAAAAGCAGACATCAGAAATGGGATAGTTTGATCCATCTGGTAGTTTTAGTGTTAATTCAATACAGGTCACTTCATACATTCAGTAACCAAACCATACATCTACCAATATATATTTATCCAGCTACCCATAAACTCAAACACAAAAATAAAACAGCAAAGTAATATTCTTTTCCAAAACTTCCGAATTCACGTTCCAGACGTACAATGATTTCCACCACACGAGTCGTAAGGCGTACAGCCGCAAACGGCAAGAATCAACATAGCTCTCCCCCGAACCCATTTGTGCGGGTCCGTTTGCGCGCGCGCGGGCGAGCGTACTTTCGCAATGCGATATTTCGCGAACCAGTCCTCGGGCCACATGGTTCAATTCCCACGCATTTCTCTTTAGGAGATCGTTCCGTCCCTTTCGCGTTCTCTCTCGGCTCTCTTTCGATTCGCAAACCCGCTGGGCCCTCCTCTCCCTTCTTTCCGCCTACCCCTCCCTTTTCTTCCCTTTTTTTCTCCTTGTCTTTTTCCTTGCGGCTCGGCCTCGCTCGCCGGTTTCTCGGCCTCTCCGAGAGAGTCCCTTCTTTCTTGACGCGTCGCGACAAAGGCCAACCATGGCCGGTGAATTTCGCGAAGCCCTGGCCCACTAAGAAGTTTCTCGGAGCGGATCACGGTTACTCGGCTGTCCTCCTCCCTTTGCCACGCCGCGCTGCAGCGAATATTAACGAGACCGATCGCCAAATACGAAATATCTCGGCCGCCATTTTTTGCCCCCGCGGACTTTCTTGCGTCGCCTGCGGATCTCCGCGGGTGTCTTCTTTTTGTCGATACTCTCGGTCGGAGACGTGTCTTTTTAACACTTACCAATCACTATTGCACTTGTGTTTATTGGTCCGAGTTGTTCATGAGTTTCGTTGTATTTGCGCTTACATTAACACTAATATTACCGAGCAATTAGAATGAGTTATTTTCAAATGTTTATGAAAATTAGAACAATACGTTTCTTGAGATTCGAATTGACATCAATAGTCTTGTTGCATTACATATATTAAATTATTTTCAAGCGTATCACTGTATAAAAAATTATTAATAAATAAGATTGGTGCACATATCTGCGTAAAATAGGTAAACACCAAATTAATTTCCAGCGCAAGAGGTTAAGCGTTTGTTTAGTGGACGACGTGATAAATTGCGAGTGTGCCGGGAAGCAATGATCTTACGAACACGATATTTTGTACACATGTTCACGTGTACTTCCAGAAATGTAACGACATTTGTTTTATATTTTTATACATAGTCTTTTTTACATTTACATGTAAAATTTTAGGAGGTATTTTGGAATTTTCGAACTGTCGTGCTCCGCTTCAATTTAATTCAACAGTGAGCTAACTGGATCCTTCCTTTTGACATTCCGGGCACTTGTGCATACAACTGGCTACATTATATTTACAAATAAACTGCAGATTTCTGTGCATTTATGGAAAATTCAATTGGTTAAATTTGAACACACCGCATACAATGTAAAAAAAAAACATAAAATATCAAAAATGTTATGCTTATTAAAATATTCACTATGGAAAATCATTTTCTACAACAATTCCATTTTTTTAATTCTAATCTTATTAATTTGCAGTCTCAATCTATGAGGACGTAAAAAACGAAATTGATTTTTCCAAATTTTTCAATTATCCCTCGCTCAGAATACAAATTCTAAGAGCACAGGGATCCTTCGTATCGCTCGTAATTAGTGTTTCAAGTTCGATTCATCTCATCGGTGTCACTATCGTTACCAGTGGCTGCAGGGCAGCGTGCTCGAGGAGTGTCGCGGCTTTTGTAGCAGTAGCACATGGGAAAGGAAGCAAAAAGAAGGAGCGCAAATGAGCACAGACGCCTCGACCCATTTTCATTTAGCGTTCGCCAGACAAAAATAAAAATAAACCGTCTCCTCTCCTCGTGTACCTTTTAACGAAACTTTAATCGGACACACGACGATGCTCGTAGTCGGTTCGCACGCATTATCGCTCTTTGTGCCGCGCGAAATCCATTTCGGATGCGCTCGGAACTGGCCGGACGTGCGTTTGTCCTGGGTCCATTTATTAAAGGATGGTAAATCATTTTGTAAATTGCCGCGGCAACGACACGTGACTCGCGAAAATTCAACGAAATTACCGGCACTGCATAAGTCGTCTGAAGAACAGGCGGTGCGCGGATTGTAAAAACGCGTTTTAATGATAAATATTTTCTCACGGAACACGGATTAGTACTCCAAAAGCCTCAATAGACAAGAATTGGCCCATTCACATCATTATTATCTCGTTTGCTTTAATTTTTATGGACTATAAAAGCAGCGGCACATCCGGCTCTTTCAATAATTTTAATTGGACGTTTCCTTTAATTTTCATGATCATATCGTTAATCGTTAGTGGATCAAGGATGTTTTTATACAACTATAAAATATCGATACACGCAAAATTTATTTGATAAGGATGTGGGAAATTATTTGATGAAATTTATTTTATGACATGTTGTACTACTATTTTCTGCGTTATCGATATTAAATTAATTCTGCGAATTATCTGTTACGATTAGCTTATATTGTAAGCAATTATATATTATGAATACGTTACATTATTAGCTATAGAAATTCTGTTACCATATTATCTTTATTCGTCGGTTTCTTTCGTTTAATAGTTTCATTTATGTATACAACGGCCAACGTCAGTTTTACGGTTAACTATTTCTGAGAATGCAAAGAAATTTTCTGTACATCGCAAACGTATGTGCACTTTGAAGATAAGATGGTAAAAACAAAATAGTCTTTCATTTCAATTTTTGTGTGATAAATAACACTGATTTTTATTAAATTTAGTTGAAAATCTTCAGTGCGAGTCCCGTAAGAATTCTTTATGGGAAACTTAATATCGTAAATTATTTGACAAGTTCATCCTATCAGAATCAAAATAATTTGCTTATTTTCATAAGTAAATTCAGTTGAATATCTAATATTTCATGGTTTCTTACGACTGTAGTGTTCACAGAATTACAACGAAATTAACTAGAGACAATAGCGAAAATAAGGTGTAGAATAATACCGTGGCAACGGATTACAAAGGTGTATCAAGTAAACTATTCCAAATTTCATTATAAAAATTCAACAGTACCTTCCTGAAAGACCATGCTTTTGAAAAACGCAAAGAAAGTCGATCATTTTATCAAAATAGTTCCTTGACATGGAATATTTGTGTACGCGCGTATTAGTTCAACAGGAAAAAAGACGCCAGGAAGCCAGACGTCACGTGTTTCGCCTTCTCCGGTGCCAATGGTAGTACTACCACGAAACACCGTGTGCAATGAGTGGCTTTGCTTCGCTGCCAAGTGTCGCGTATCCCAACCTTCTTTTTTTTCCTTCTTTTTTCTTACACCGCTCATTTTTCACGCGGCACTTCTCCCTCTTTCTGTTCCGTCGTCGTGAATGTTAATGCTTTTAAAGCGTCGCGCGGCTACAGAGAACGCGTACGCTCGTCTGTGCATGCGTTCTTCTCTACCGCTTTTAGTATTTTTTGTCCCTCCTTTTTTTCATTCCTGTTCTTTCCTTTTTGTTTAATACAACACTGAATCGCGTTGAAAATTCCGGTGTTTCGAAATGTACGAGTACACGATTATCCTTGAAACTTCGTTTAAGATAGCTGACTAAGATAGCTGACTTATTGTTGTACGATTGTAACGGCTAGTGGTATTAAGGCATTTATTAACAAATCCACAAATATCAATCGTTCTTTTCAAGAGATTATTAAGTATCTATCAACGAGTAAATTGTTAATAAAAAAATATGTGATATCTTAACAAACTACTTGTCAACATAAGTTGCAGTAGTGTGGATAGTAAATTAGTATCAACATTGAAATGATAAAAACTGAAAACTAACCAATGAGACCCGTATTTCTCATCCTAGCCATCAAGTCATGCCTTAACGACACTGTTGGTAGCTAACTTGATGCCTACTGTTGAATCATAGAAGCAATAAGAGTTTTCCATTGAGTATTTTCCATAGTTTTCATTGTTTAGATGTAACCAAATTGACGAATATCAAAATTAACACCTAAATTGAGATGACAAAAACTGAAACCTAACCAAGACAACATTCACATTCCTCAGCCGACTCATTAAGCGATCCTCCCAACAGTGCATCCATCAATTTCGAATCACTACTCGAAATTCCCATGTAGCTTGCGTAACCAGTCGATTCCCGGGGTCTCGCCGAACGCGGGCCGAACGAACGCATGGGCCCCGGAGCATCTAGGTCATTTTGTCCCCCGTGCCCCCATCCCGTCCGTCCCGTCCCGACCCGCTCGCCAGGCCGTTTCTTTGGTCCCTGTTCGTCCCTTTGTCTCGAGCTTCCCTACTGGGCCCCTCCTTCTGGTTAAGACCCGGCCGACAAAGGTCTCCCCGGCTTCGGTTGTATACCTGGCGTGTGTGCACTGGGTACACACCGCCGATACAGCCGTTGCTTTCTACAAGGTGTCTCGAACGGGCTGGAGAAGAGAAAGTTTGCGCGATCCGTGGACGCGGGCCCCGGCTACCCGGCGGCGCAGAACCACTAGTGAACCCGAAGACGACGGATTATTTTGTTTCGTTCGCGGATCGAATTTCGATTCGCAGTTTCTAATTACTTGGGAGATCGGGACGATTGAAACGATTTTTCTTTCGCACGAACGTCTCCTTGGATAACCAATCCTCTCGCTCTTTCTCCTACCTTCTGCGGGACTCTTTGCTACGTTCACCGATACATCGCTCGTGATTGGGTTACCGAGGTTTTTTGTTTTCTGGCGGATTGCCGCGCGAAAATAATACTATAAATGTTCACCGCTGGGATATCGTGTTTTGTTGATTCCGCTTGTTGAGGTTTGTTTGGGTCGAGTAGCGTTTGCTGAGTCTGGGAAAATAGGTTTTTAGGTATCTTTTCTTTTCGTATGAATTTTGAATACAGATATGAAATAATAGTTTTTTTTTAATCTAGTTAGAGAAATAGACTGATCACCGATTGATTGAAACAAATATGTGTTTACTTGCAATTGAAGGAACAAACAGTTGAAAGAAATTCGTGGTTTTCAGATCTTAACGTGCAACAATGATTGAATTCGTTGTTTCCAAATTGATAATGGTTTATGATTACAATTTGAATTTAATGCGGTAAGACAGGATTAGAATATTGGCGATAGAGTGAAGCTGCGATTCAATGGAAATGAATTATTATAATGTCGGTTGTAGAGCATCCCTGTCCTTGTAGTTTCGAAGCGTGTCGTTGGTACGAATATGCACGCTCCTCGTCACCTAGGAATGCTGAAGGAAATCCGAAGCCACGGTCTCGTGTAACGGCCTGCGTTCTAACTCCACCGTAGCCGCAGAAATACGCCGTATATAGGTACATATTTTTCTTAACACTTTAACAACCTGGGCCCTTCCACTGCGGACGATGGCGACGTGAAGCAACTATCGGTTGAAGACTGTTGCTTTTATTCTTTTAATAAATACAATATAAAGTATTCGAAAATAAAATGTAAATGTTTTTTTCATAGTCTGTATAAGTTCTATTTTTATTAATTATTATACGAGTCCGAAATGTCACGAACAAGTTCTTTTTCGCAAGTTCTCTGTAAAACTGTGCAGTTGTTAGTTTGGTTCCTTTTATCTAAACATTTTCTACAACTACATAAGAAATGTTTTCTTATTATTCTCGTTACGTTACGGTTGGAATTTTAATTTATACGAGGAAGACATTAGCAGCTGAGCTGTTCACGCCAACTATCATTAAAACAACTTTCTAATATCTTAATTTAAGTTCAAGGTGTTGAGTAATTTCAGCTGCTGGATTTCTTCGAAGAATCGAGGTATGTTACAATGTACACCAGTTCTGATGACGTTGATGTTTATACGAATTTTTTACTACTGTTTGAAGTCTACGCGAGTTCTCTGTTATTCGAGATCTACGCGAGTACAGTTGCGTTGATGTATGTTTGCGTTCTACATTGGCTTCGGTGCGTTTCCATCGGTCAATTTGTTGCGTGACTGGCATGTTTACGCAGGTGTAGCGAGGTTTGAAGTCGTAGAAATACAAAATTCGCGCTCCATGTTCCCTTCTGATGTGCTCTTGATGGCAGATTTCAGGAAATACTACTAAAACTTGATTAGAAGTTGTCAAATATGTACAGTTTAGGGGACAGGAGTGAAATATAGTAAAACTGATTTGAGAAATGTAAATAGTCTGTACAATTAAAGAAGTACATAATAATTTTTAATCTTGTATAGTTTGTATAAGTCATATAACAATTTACATTTGATTAAAATTGATAATTCGAAAAAATTGAGAAAATTTCAATTAAATTTTTGTAATCTGAAAATTTAGTTAAGACTAAGAAAATTCGGAAAGTATCTTATAAATCTTATATGTTATATCTTCTAAAAGTATCGAGATAAACCTAGATAAACTTAGACGAACGTAACAGAATCATGAAGTATCTTAAATGTTCTAGAAGTCTCGAAAATTTGAAGTCTTTACATATCTTTCAAGTATTGAAAAATGTCAAGCTTTCATAATATCTTCTATCTACGTATAAAATTTGAAAGTTTCTCCAAACCTTGAGTACGAAAATTAGTGATGTTCTGAATGAGATTATTTCGTATTTCTAATGAATATTCAAGAACCAAATAACGAATTAGACAGTTTTCTAACTGAAGTTCTACCATATACGACCTATAAACCTTCAAAACAAAATTACTAGTTTCATCATAGAACCAATGTATCCAAACAAATTTTTTAATCCATCTTTTCCAATGAAATTTTTTTAATAAACATTTACTTTTTCCCTAAATTTTTTGACAAAATTTTTCTGTTTAAACCAATATATCACAAATAAGTGATTAAGAATAAATGTAGCGCAATAAAAACATTGCTTCTACCGTATTGCTGATTACTTCGCGTCGCATCCTCAGTTGAACGTTCACGAATTTCTCTCGATTCGATTCACCTGCAGGGAAAAGTTGCCGCTGGTCTGTCTCGCTGCGACCTGTCCCTAGACACACCTTGCAGCCAGGAGTCATCGTGCGTATTTATAGAACGTGACTGGTGATTGTGGTGCCATTTGTCGGTAACAAGTTACTCTAATGATTCCATTGTGTCTAACGGCTGTTACACCTGTGGTTTCGCGTTAGGTGTGGAACTGCCTACAGCTTTCTTTCAATACTTAATATCTATTATCAATTTTTCTACCAGCCGTCACTTTATTTGGAAAGAAAATTGATTTGGAACATTAAATCTCGGAACGCGAAACACTAATTTCTATTTTTTTTAAATAATGAACGATGAAAAAATAATAGCTTCTATTACGATGAATCTACTTTCATCATTTATTAAGTATATAAAGGAATATTCCAAATTATTAATTATGAATAGATTGTGATTCTTTATACCCTATAAAAGGTACATTTTCGACGAAGTCAATGCAGATTAATAAAAAACAATTCTAATAATATACAAAACTGAATAATTGCTCATTTGGTAACCTATTTCCTAATTAATTCATCAGCAGAACCGAAAATTACGATACTTTTATCAAGATCCACAGGTTCGATGGTTTCCATGAGTCTATCCTTAATCAAAACAGCTTCTCGTGGTAGAGGAAAATAATTATTCAGAGGATCCGGACAGTCGTTCAAGCAGCTTCGGTTCCTCAACCGTTTCCTTTTGCATATTCCGACGGAAGTGATGCACTGGGACGCGCAAGAATCCCCGAGCTCTGCGATCCGCTCGCAGCAAAACGGAGGATATTTCTTATTGGACTTCATTAATTACATTTAATACGTCCTGTGATTTAATGTCGGCGTTGTTTCTCTCGCTGCGCTCGCTCGTAAAAGTCGCGAACGTCAGAGACACGATAGCTGCAATTAATGGATAATGTCATCTCGATGCTCCTCGTCGTTTTTATCCTCTCTCTCTTCTCTTCCTCTTTCTTTTTCAATTTACCCCCCCCCCCCCCCCTCTCCTTCTAATTTACCTATTTCTTTTTCTTTTCTTATTTTTCTGTCTTTTAATTCATTTATTAGGTCGCGTAATATGAAATGTCGGATTTTGAGAGAAAAGAAAACCATATTTGATCTTTTAAAAGACGTATTTTCAATAAAACTATGCTCTATTTGATTCGATGCACTCGTGTCAACGTGTTTTTAATGAATATATTCCTTTTTTGAAAAATTCTTAATGTTTAGAATTAACAAATTCCAAAGACATCGTTATAAACTACCGTTTCGAGTTTACTGTGAGGTTCATTTTGCAAAGATACATCACCGAAAGGAAATTTTGCAAATTAGCTGCAGTGTTCACTCATTCACGGTATTGTATCCTAATGCTTTGTTTATATTTTCAGCGGTTTTTGCAGCATTATATCCAAGTTTGGATTCATGTAACAAAATTACAGGAATGCTGGCGGTATTCATGTTTTCAAAAAGCAATGCAACAAATAATTATCATGTGCAATTCGAAAAACGTTTTTGCAAAAAGTTACTCCGATAATCGACAATGAAACTGTTTAATCTGTTAACTAGGGTATATTTTAATGAAAAACCGAAGCGAAACAAAGAAGAATTACATGTTTATCTGAAAACAGAAAGAATTCATCGTTGAAAGAATTAGTATCATTTCAAGTTTTAAGATGACACGTATACTCGTTACATGTAGTTAATTGGTTAAGACGTTAGATGACAGACAAAGGAATAACAACAACAGGAGTACAGACATTTATGAGTAAGAAAAATCCGACATTTCATATTACACAATCTAATATTTCTCTTCCTCTTTTTTAATTTATTTGTTTCCTTTTCTCTTTTCATGAATTTGTTCCTCTTTCCGTCTCTCCCTATCTCTCTTTCCTCACCCGTTCGCCTTAATCAGAAAATTCCCTTAATTCAAGATGACGAAACGGTTATCGGTTATGTATGCCACGGAGCCTCGCCGACGTCTCCGGCGAAGATCATCGTGCGCCGTACATATGGCCGGTCCTTCGTCGTGGTGGGAACGGCACCGCGTGACGCGACGCCATGATGATGCACGAGGTGAGGGACACCGGCAAAAAGAAGAAGGAAAATGCGAATCGGCGGGAACGTACATCTACGATCCATCGCTATCGATATAAATTACGCGGATGGCTTCGGCGAAGATGGCCGGGAACAGGAACGACACTATTTTCGAGACGAGTGCAATGGCGTGAACAAAATTGCCTTCACTCTGGCGGTTGTTACCGGGTGACCCGAAATCGATCCCGTTTAAGCTGTGTACGAATGAAATGATGCGTGATCGGGCTTTGAAATGCAGGAAGCACGATGAATTTTATTTTATTTTTTCCTTTTTTATTTGTCTGCCGATGGAAGTGTTTTTGCGGGCGTCGAATTGGCTATAGGCACGTTTAATTTAAAGCTGGATAGCTTTCATTGGAGACGGAAGTAGAGTCGAGGAGAGAGACAATTACTTGAAATCAAGTTTACAATATGATTTTTAGGGAGCAAGTCGTTTTCGTTTTGTTTCTTTGCTGTTTGATTGTACATTTTGAAATGGTGATTCGAATAATGGACAACTTTTTGGGTATGATTTGGAGATCACTGTTAAAAAATTCGAAAGTCTCTCGATGATAAGATTTAGTGGTAACTCTTTCGTTTAAGTGGTCAAGTAGTAGGATAATTGTCTTACAAGGAATTTCAAAAATAGGGAAACGATTAACTGAGTTTTCACATTGAATTATGGCTACTGGAATAATGATCTCAACTTTGGTGGATTACGGTTTTCAAAAGATATTTATCTCAACTGGTCTGAACTACAATATTTTTAATTCCCTCAGAGAATTTTTGATAGTAGAGTGATACTTGAAAAAATTTGAAATGATGACGGATACGCTTAATCTTGTCGTTCAACAAAAGATAAAGGGTTCACATCTTTAAAGATGCTTATCGCTACTCCTGAATCATGAGTGTCTGTAGAGGCATACGGTGATAATGATAGTGTTGTTTATCGATGATGAAAGAAGTGGAAAGTAGTGATACCAGAAGCGAATGAAGTATTAGAAAGTTAGAAAATATAATTCGATTTGATGAATAACAACGATTGTTTTCTCAAACTTAAAATTACAGATGTATCATCTTTTTCTGCGTTACTATACTATCCACCAACTGTCAGGTATTATAGTTCTACTTTTAACACGATATGTTCACTTCAAATTATTTTCCTAATTTCATTATTCTTCCTGAATTGATGTTTGAACTGTTCCGACAATAATTGTAAAATCACAGGAAATCTCGAAAAGTCAATCAAAGAACTGTTTACCCTCAGGAACTTTTAACCCTTCAGAAACGAATATTGTCATTTCGACGAGATAGAACCTTCATTTTTGAAATACGAACATTTCGTACATAATTCAGTTTTATCAGAATGAACACGGAAATGGGGAACTATCGAAAAATAAAACTAAACTTGGGCGACGTGTTAACTCGTCATCCCCAGTTAAAAGGTTGAAAAACCCTCGTCTGCAAAAGGTTAAAACTTTAGAACTTATCCATTAACACCTCCGGCAAAGATAACGTTAAAATGGCCAAAATTATAGTCCCGCGAGGAAACGTCGATTTTCGTTGGAAACACCGTTGAAACTAGTCAGAGCACAGAAATTTTCACATCGTCGGATTCTAGCCAGTTCTACGCGTTCGTATTACGAGTGCTCATATAACCGAGAGCCTCGCCGCTCGTAACGCGCATAAATATTTAAGATTGCTATCGTGCTTCGACATTCGTATTACGCCGTAGGTATGATGTCCTCTCTGGGACTCTATACTAATGCGGATATCTTATATGGGAAGAAGATAGCTGAGCGAAGTTAGAACGCTGACGTATGGATCAGGTGAAAAATGCTGAATTGAATGTAACTGGTGAATAATGCGCTCTGTCGCCTTCCGTCGCAGAAAGCCTTCAAAACCTGGTTATTCTACATCGAGACAAATAAGTTATGTTTCTGAGAGTACGAGTTGTGTGTCTATATCAGTGCACCAGTGAAATTTACTTTTGAAAATACCTTTTAACCATTACGGTGTTGAATACTTCAGTATCTATGGTGTATCGCAACGTGACGAATTTTCTAAGATTATAACTGGTTGTGTTGAATATTAATTTCGTAGCATAAATTGAAACATAAATGTACGTTTCTTCGGATTTTCTTGATAAGGAAAGTGATTAAATACGAAAATTGTTTGCTCTAATTATGTAGTGTTTTTGGATATCTTTGTGAATTTTCAGTTTTTCATATTAATTGGATAATGTTAGCAGTTTGGAGTGCTTTGAGTGTTTCTATTATTTTAATCATTATTTTATTGTACTTACATTTTCGAAATATATTAATTGATATTTCCCTATTCGTGAGAAACGTTGGATAAATTATTTTAGTCCATTGGTAAAATAATTGTTTCTATTTTCCTCGTTTGCATCTTACACTTTCAAATTCATTGCGTTGATATTTTACATTTGTTAATGTTTCTTGCGTTACCTATTCTCGTTAATGTTTCTCAGTCACTTTGAGGAATTGACATAAGAGTTAGGGTAATGTAAGAGAGTTCTATTGTTTTCAGAACATGGTATTAAGTGGAGACAGACTCGGGGCCACAGTTTGCTTTAGAAATCATTAACGTTTAATTGCAACTGCGATGAAACGGTCACTTTGACTTCGCAGCAATTTTTACGTAACATCTTTTACGTAACTTCTGATGATCAGAGAATATGGCGATAATCTCGAAAGACGATGGGCTTAGTTTGGGCATGGGGAAAATATGTTTCGATACCTGAGATCGGAGGACGAAAAAATTTTGATCGTATTGGAAGAAATATCTGAAGCATATGTCCTACAATATTCGACACTACTCATTTTAATTGAAAATCACAAACGGGATAGATAAATCGTTAGGGAATATAATAGACAAATCTGGTTGAAATCTGAGGATGTAGGTAAATAAATTTGAAAATCCTACTGTCAGAAATGAATTTTGACTAAAAACTTTACGCAATATCATATTCTTTTCAGTCAACTTACAAACAAGTAACAACAACAACACTAAATAGGGTAATTCAGACAAAGCTGTCACACTTTTTAAAAATCAACTATTATATCATAAATATCATTAATATCTTACAAAAAGAGGTGTATTTAGAAAACCAAATACATATAAGAGCGATAGTTAAATAGGCCTCTGCACAAGATTTAGCATAGCTGAAAACGGTTGATAATACATAAATTTGTTAATTTAAACGAGATCAGGCCATCTCACCCGGAGTACCCTACATTTTAATTCTCACTGAATACAACTATACTCAGACTGATCTCTCAAAATAATCGAACATAGAGCCAGAGAGTTATCACCAAAAAATATCGTAGCGACACGTTAAAAACAATGCGGTATCGAACTATGCCTAAAGGAACGTGCAAGTTAGAAGCATCGTTGCATTCCGCTCTATAGATAAATATCCCCGTGTCACTGGCGCTATGCGAATTCGCTCCGAGCCCGAAGAGTGTTCGGAGCCAGGGTGACATGCATAAATACATGAGAACGCTCGCACGATAACTATATTTCACGATGGTACGGATAGCAGCGGTCGCACGGAGACAAGAGGGAGGCTAAGACTCGGATGTGGCGCCAAGTCTCGTCGCGTGCGACGTTAATGACACTGTATTACGCGCACTCGTTTATTCCGGCCGGAAGCGTGTCGAACAACGTCCTCCTTTTTCCCCCATTTTTCCTTCCTTCCGAGCGTCCGGCATTCGAGTCGTCGATTTGTTCGTGCGCACCTTGGGAAACCACGATCACAGTGACAGTTCTGGCAACGTTCGACGAACATTAAAAAGTGAATGCAAATTTTTGTTTATTTAGCTGCTGCTGATTTACAATCTTCACCTTACATGTGGGCAATAAGTATATTTTGTGACAGTGCTTCAACGTGTGGGGAGATATCATTCAATGATAATACTCTTGGGCCTTTCTTGACAAGGGAACATTTTCAACCAGCATACGCCGGTTGAATTTTTAATGGAACCTATGTGAAACATAGTTCTCAAGGAAATATTTAACACATGTTTTTTTTCTAATTGGCCAACATTCACTTTGAAAGGGTGATGACACACCTCGAAATTCAGGGTTGAAAGTATATTCTTTACAATATCTTTGAAACTAGTCGGTGTAGAAAAGAAATTCTCTTTTTTAGTTGTTCGTCTCGAAATGGACAATTTAGATTTCTTTTACACACCCCATAGTTTCAGAGATATTGTAAAATATATACTTTCAACCTTCAAGTGTTAGGGCTGTTTTCACCCGTGCAAAGTAGATGTTGACCGACCAGAAAAAATACGTGTTAAACATTTTCTTGAGCACTATGTCTATGACCTAACAATAGAGAAGACCTAAGAGATAAATTACAAAGTAAATGATTAAATAATATTGACACAAGTTTCAAAATATAAAACCAAAAATACTTCAGATCGAAAATGATTAACGCTAAACATACCGGGACCGATCAAATGACGAGGTTTCAAATTTCATTTTTCGTTCACTTAATTTTATATTGATTCCTATATTGTCCGATTAATCTTTTCTCAATTTTTGTCGTTACTTCTGTGTCTGTTTACAATAAGAAAACTATATCGTTTAATAATGTTCTATTATACAATGTGCACCTTATATACGTCCACATTGATCGCAGTACAACGTTGTGGATTCGAATAAATGTAAACATTCTAGACAATTCTATAAAGTATGTTCCGTTTTGCTCATTACTGTATATGTATAATGTCGACACATTTAATGTTAACACTGGAACCACTATATCAGTCAAAATGTCGAGTTTCAGTTTTCTTATTTCGCAATTATTAATATCTTAAAAGCATTGAATATTCGAAATGATTTAAAAAATGAATAGTTCCCCTTGAATACTAAAATGAATATCTGAAGAAGCTGAAAACAATCTGTTGTCACATTTGTTACAGGGATTAAATATCAATCGCATTAAATGATTACAAAATGTCGGCGCGTTTAGTGTTGATCATGGATTTTCTTTCTAAGTTTCGCGCGAAACGCTAGGGAAAACCTGTCCCAGCGGTCTCTGTCGCGGTCTCTGTGTAGAACGATGGGCGAGAATGCGCATAGAGCGGACACGCATCCGATAATGTTATCCCACGTGCGCCGATAAAGTGAGGCGAGTCGGTTGTTTGCCCGGCTAACGACATCGCGAGTGAACGAGCGAGTCGCTCGCTAGCCGCCTCACTCAGTCGCGGCTCACCGTGTCATTCGGTCAATGATCTTGCGAGCCGGGTTCGTGCTACGAGTGGGAGATCAGGCAAAAAGGCAAGCGACGTAAGAAAAACTCGGTCAAATGGATCGAGAGTATAGTCTCTGCCTCGTGTGCCTTTCTTTTTTATCGTCCTCCTGGCCCCCACACCCATTCAACCTTCGATACGACTCATTAGCCGGAAACAGGAGTCACGCTTCCATCCCCTTACTCGGAAAGGGTGCGCTTGTCGACGGAGAAATTAAATGTAATTTGAATTTAGCGGGTTGCAGACAGAAAAATGCAATGCTTGTTCCTCCACGCATGCGGAGGAGTACTTGTTCCACGTGGATTCATTTTCGAATGAAAACTGTGAAAAGATTAAAGATCATGTAATTGAACATCGCGTATAAACAGTACGACGTACGTATATAGTGTTATAATTTTTATAGAAAGAAAAAGAAAACGTAATTTGAATTTAGCGATATTGACGGTGTGTTCTGCGATCAGCTGTGTTAATGATAAATATCTTTTATTTTACTCTTTACTTTTCTTCATGTTAATGATCAACATTACAATGAACATCAACATCGACAGTCAGCCGAAGATTCCAAACGATTCGGACGATTTCGTTTGAATTGATTAAAGTATATCATCATATAGAATATGAGTTTATTTTTTAAATTCTACATTCTCCTTGCCGACTTTCTTCCATACAAAATAATTTTTCTCCCCGCTGCACCATAATTATCAAAACCGGAACCATCGAAACTTGCGTTCAAATAATAACCAAGCAACGAATCATCGTTTTCTTTACAATTTCTTGCAAACGAAACAAACCTTCCACAGAACTCAGATTCTTCGTTTCTTCTCGACGAGTCGCATTCTTCCGACTGCAAGACGTAGCGCACCCTCCTCAGCGCAAAATAAAAACGCATAAAATCGCGATGCTGTTACGGAGCCGTGATCGTCCGTCGATATCGCGAATGACACAATCGGCGAAAGATTAATTGCCACGATTGAGCGGGTCGTCGCGAGTCAGCGTTGCCGGGTTCGCCTTTTCCTCGAACGATCAGGCCAGGTAAACGGTGCATAAAAGGTGTGCTCCTCGAAAAAAAGAGACAAGAAAAAGACGTGGAAGAAGGAGGTGGAGGAGGAAGGGGAGAAAACGGAAAAGGAACGGAAGAAAGAGAAAAAGGAGGTCGGGTTGAACGATCGCGGGCTCATTCGCTTGGCAGACGCGCGACACGCTGAGCGTAATGAACTGGTCCACTCGTTGTTGACAAACATTCTGTTTACAAATAGCGCGAACGCGCCCCGTTAGTGCCTCGACGACGAAAATAATTATTCAGGACCGCCGCCGTTCCCGATGCCAGGGGTTATGAAGTTTCGGAGCCGGGCCCTGTTGTTTAAGAAGCTACTTTAGGGGACGTTCCCATACTGACGAATTAAATCGCGCTAGTTTCGTGAGATTGTTTTGCTCATGTAAACATACCTGTGTAGAAACAAAAAAATGTTGGCGTTCTATTCATGTAAACGTTAAATTGGATCGATAAGAATTTTATTTGATTCTACGTTTATTCAGAAATATATTTGGGGAATTGAGTAGAGATTTTAGCACTAGAATTGTTGTCTATTGTTTGGATTCTTGATTTAGATGGGAAACATTTAAAATCGCGTTTCTTAAATTTTATTTATATTTACTTAGAAAAATATTTGGGGAAATTGGATACAGATTTTAACACTTGATTTCTTGTTTATTTTTTGGATTCTTGACTATTGATTTGGATGAAGAATATTTGAAATTACGTTTTTCGGTGTATTTGTTATGAATTCAATTTTTCCGCGAATTTTTTAAAAATTTGAATAATTCGTTGATATTATTTTGCAGAATGTTAATAAAATATAATTCGAAGAATTGGTTTCAGATTTTAAAGTATTCTTGCTCTGTGAAGTATTTGTAATGCGATCGTAATATGAATTGAAAAACGGACATTTTATTATATATGAACAATCGGATTTGTTTTTAAATGAAAGGCAAGAAGGAATATTGAAGTTCGTTCACCTTAGACAAACCAACACTATAACCTTTCGCGACATGCCTCGAGGGCACCGCGAAATTTGGTGCACGTAAATGCGGCCCAACTGCGTGGAATGGATGGATGATCGATCTATAGATCGAACCGCTCGGCCACGAATTCCTTGCGGTACCGCCGCAACCATGCAACCAATGGAGCACAGACGAGCGATGCGAGCAATGCTCGCGAGGGGAGACGAACGAATTACATTCCGATAAGGGAATGCATACTACTCACAATCATTCGTTTGTTCGTTGTTTCGATTTTTAAACAAAGATACCTCGTTACCAGACTTCCCTGAAATTTGGAAGGAGTAATCTTAACCCTTTACTAAATTTCTGTTTGCTTAACCCCTTGCCTTATGGTTTATTTCTTAACTGTGATCGATACAATTACTTTATCGTTATTAAATATTGATGCTTATTCTATGTCCATGCTTACTCCAAAGGTTAATGATTGGTAATAGAAAATTATTACCAAATTTGAATTTAAAATAGTTGAATAACGATTAGTTTTGTTAAATTTAGTTTCAAATTTTTGTCACGAGTCTCACACGATATTGTAAGTCAACGGGTTAATCTCTATAAATATATACAGAAGTTACACAACCAATCGATTACTCTATACTGAAACTTTCTTTTTAATACCTTCAATGCACTTTATAATTTATTTGGAAGAAACATTCGATAGATTGTCTTAATAATATGTATCACTCCTTGTGTTGTAGATCGTTAGGAAGTTTTCCGTGTATCTTCTAGCATGATTTTCCGACTAAATCTAAATTCAACTCAACTAAAGTCATTAAAAAGTCTCGGCGCATTTAAACAATCTTGGAAGTCTGCATTTCAAAATAACTTTATCAAAAACCAATAATTGAAGGATCACGTTAACCCTTCGAGTGCTGAATACTGCCAGCTAAAACGTTCTGTATGGGTGGAATATTTCTTGCTTATCTGAAGATTGATGCATTATGTTAATTCATACAATTAAGTAATTAAATTGTAATTGTAATTTCTCGGATTCACCAAATTGAATGATGCTAAGAAACGTGTATATTGATCGCATACATTTTCAATTGTCACCACGGTACGAGTGAAATTTAAAAGATCAAAAAACGCATATATATGTCCTCAGCACTCAAAGGGTTGACACTAATCGTGTCAGCAATTTTCCTGCCGCAGTTAAATACCTGGCTACAAAATAAAGGTAAACAATCTACAAAATAAAGAATCTTTTTTCAGTGAAAACAGAAACGAAAGGAGAGACAAATATTGGAAAATTGATTGATCGAACAATATAGGAATTGATAGGAAGTTAAACCGACGAAAGAAAACGCAGAAAATTGTTAATCTGATCATTTGACTGGTCCTCGGTACGGTTAAATAGCTTGATTTCTATTAAACAATTCACCCCGGTCTAATTAGCACGAGCAAAATAAATCAGAGCAACCATCGCGCGGAAGATAAATAATTTCCTTGGAACCAATTAAAAATAACAACAACAAATTGTACGCGATTTAACGGATGTACGGTCATGGAGGTTCTATGCGTTGCGCGTTTACGCCCTTCACGGTAAAAGGGTTAACCCGGTTGCGGTCTATGGCTCGAGGGTCTCGGGTCGCGGGTCGCGGGTTGGGGTTAGTCGGCTGACGTAGAGAAATTGCATAACATTATTAATTGTAATTAACGTTGCGTTACATGCTCACGCAATGGAGAGCTGATTACGGTCATGAGAGAGAAAGAGGGAGTGAGAGACAGAGGGAGAAGGAGAAAGAGAGAGAGAGAGAGAGAGAAAGAGGATCGTGTTCGTAAATCCACACGCGAGAGCTTGTATGTAGCCGCCGCCCGGTGCGCCGCGTGCTACTGCGATTTTAGCGAAGTCCTCGACCGTACCATTATAAATTTCAGGATTAAAACCCAGGCGAGCGTGGAATAAATTTTCACGTGAGCACACTCTGAGCAAAAAGATACCGCGATGCGTCGAAACCAGTTAGCGGAAATTAGATGTATAGCGGGGACGATGAATATTCGCCGCCCGACGCGAAGATTTAGGCGACTCTGTTAACCGTGAACCATCTATTATTGTCAATTATTCTTTTTTCATCCCCTAGCAAGTTTTATACTTTTGTCTGTTTGCTTTTTTCATAGTCTAGATTGGATTGTATGATGGTCTATATATATATATATATGTATATATATATATGTATATATAACCATAATGGTTGCATTTCGTTCGTTTTATTATTATTGAAGCTAGAACTGAAGCTGTATAAGTTGGGTATTTTTATGCGTGAATGTGTAGAATGTTTTGGTGAATGTATTGTACAGTATTTTTTATGATGGCTTTTAGTTTTGAAGAATGGACATAATTCTGAAATGAACGGGTTTTCCTGGTTTTCGTGGATAATGCTGCTAGTAATGTTGGTTATTGTTAGGATAAAAGTGTAATAGGCTTTTGTATTTCGGTGGATATAGTTCGAGTGATTAAGATAGGTGCACTTTACATGATGAGAGGAAAGAGGTGTTTGCGGAATTGTTTGGAACGGATTTAGGGATTGCTAATTGTTAATGATTTGATTCATTGTTATTGATTTTACGTACTGGTTTTCTTATTTCTAGAATTACTTTAGTTACAATTATTTTGATAAATGTTAACCTCCGATTACAATTTCCCCCGGAAGACACAGTTTCCGTAGTTTTTCTTCTTTTATCGGATCTTCCCTGACCAGAGATTTTTTAAATTAGTACTTATCGATTGTGTTATTGTTCACATGTTTGTGATCGCGTTATAAGTTTCTTTTACGCATCACATATTTTAAAACGACTTATCAAAATAATATGTTGCTGGTGTTAACGACAAGTTTTTATTTCAATAAGCCACTGTAGAGTGTTAACACTTTAACATCCGGTCACGCATTGCTGCGTATTTTTATTTATTGCGGTTAATATTCAGCCTCGTGTTTTTTGCTCTATAAGGTCAGACAAAGTGAAGTTTGTTTTCTGCAAAGCTATCTTAGTTTACGGCTCATAACATATAATATTTTTAACGCAATAACCATAATATGTATGTTTATTAAATCGACCTGTTTTCAGCGTATTGAAACAGAATTAATTATCATAACATGATTCTATACTACTTATTTTAACAATTTCTGCTATAATTATTTATAATATCAAAATTGCATTACATAAATGTACCATTTCAGTGCTTCGCAATTATTCTTGAATAAATAATTAACCATTAATGCTCCAGTTATTTCATCAACACCATTATCCAGCTTTAGTTAAAAAAAAAATGAATTTATTTTTTATTTTATAAATTTATCTTACAAGTGAAGAAATAAATAGCTAACGCCGATGATAACATAGGATCTTAAGAACTCCAATAACAATTCATAATTTATTATAACACCATCCGTCTTTATTATAAAAAAGTAAGCAATATTGAAAATCCTCGTGGCGGAAAATATGTTAAAGTGACATATTAAACTGTAATTGAATGAACACTAAATGTACCGCGACCAGTTCAATGATCGGTTTTAAAATTCAATTAAAAATTCTGCGTTCTCTTTTGTCCATTTAACTTTCTATCAATTCCTATATTATCCGATTAATCAGGTTTTTTATTATTCTCTTTTCGTTTGTTTCTGTTTCCATTAAGAAAACCTTATTGTCTAACTTGTTTACCTTAATTTCTTAACCAATTATTTAATTAGCAGTGGCAGGATTAGGTATATATAAAATACAGGTACTTTCAGTGTCAACACTAGAATTACCGTACTAGTCAAAATGATTTCGGTTTTCTTGTTTCGCAATTATTGATATCTGAAATGCATTGAATATTCGAAATGATTTTAATACTAAATAATGACTACAGACATTATCAGCAAACTTATTACTTTCCAATATCATTATCGAAAATACTAAAACACGCATCCACTCTTCTGAACAAATAACTTCGTTCATTAATACTAGAACAACCGTCAAAATGATGGGTTTCAGTGTTCTTATTTCGCCATCACTGACACCTGAAAAGTGTTAAATACCCGAAATAATTTTAAATAGAAATAGTTTCACTTCAATACTATAACGAATAAACCGAAAATATATTAACACTAAACTACAAGAGTTCATCTATTGGGACTTTAGTTTATTTATAATTCAGTTTGCGTATTGCTAAATTAATTTATTTAATAATTTCTCACAGGAACATATATTATCTTTTTAATAGTTGCAAAAGGATGAAATCGGGAATGGGTGATTTTGACCCTAGTAGTTCTAGCGTTAAATGCTCGGTACTTCTAGTGATAAATAATGTCGACGCAAGCTTGACAGTGAGAAACCAAGAACGTTTCAGCCGGTAAAGGGTTAAGAAAACGCGACCGAACCCGGCGTGGACGTTCGTAGCCATCGCTGTTGCGATTGCATAAATCCAGCCGGCGCGGCGCGGCGCACGGCCACGGAGCGTAGTAAGCAATAGACATAGTAGTACGCGGAGCGTACTATGAGTGGCCACTAAATGGAAACTTGAATGAACCCCGGGCTCGCAATCGTTTCTGCGATTCTAAGCACGGATAAGGAAATCCGCTGATTACGTGGACAGGAAGAAGGTGAAAGAAGGCGGTGGCGGCGGTTATTATGCGACGTTACGTGCGTAGTACGTCTTATCCTAATCTGCCGAACCGGCGAGCATACCGGGGCCCTGATAACATCTCCGGTTCTCGTGTTGTGCGCGCGCGCGCTCGTTCGCGCGCCACAGCAGCCATGAATGAAACGCGCCGGCTTCGGTGCGACTACATTAACGCTTTGCACGCGGGAGACTGTAATCACTGGACTCCAGATCTTCGTGCGAATTCAGATTTTTGAGAATGTAGTTGGGAAAATGGAGTTACGACGGAAACAGTTTTTTGCTAATAAATATTGTACAAAACATTACATTTATATTGTGTATATTTATATTATGGCATGCATTTCGTTATTACCAGAAATGCGCGAGGTAATTAGACTGTGGATCTTCGTGAGAATTTAGATTTCTGAGAGTGTAGTGGGAAAAATAGATTTACGAAGGGAAATGTTTTTTCCGGAATATTTTTACTTAAATCCTTAAGTCTTAATGCATTGTGTTTTGATTGTTTTGTATGTGTTTTTCTATCGTATGCATTTTGTGCAGTCTTGCACTCTCGAATTTTCCATAAATGCATGATTTGATTACTAGTTTTGTTGTAAAATTTTATTTATATTTCTGTTGGTTAAATGTGCGAAATTAGTTTTAACTTTGTCCATTGTGTCATATAATTTAATAATATAAAAGTGGTCGTAAAATATTCACGGGTAACAATATCTTAAAAATCAACAATTACTTGCTTTCAAAGAAAATATTGTTTCAGTGTTTAATTATTTGTGCATTGATTACATAATTGTTGCCACTGATGACCTTATTAAAATTACGTAACTTTGTTTCTCGCATAACTAGGTCCGCTGTATAGTTTACAAGGAATTTCATACCGTCGGATTTAGTAAATTACCTAATTACATTGTTCATTACAGCAAGCAGAAGCTTATTCAGTAAAATATCATCTGTTGAATGGACGTGAGAATTTTAATCATAAAGCATAAGTTTTAATTATTGAATCATAATTACGTTATTAACCATTCGTATCGATTTGTCTTAAAATCAGTGAATTCAAATTACAGAATTTATAATGTAGCCTAATATCAATACCTTATTGCAATTCAATTATACATAAATTTTATTTCATAATTACATGTCAGTTACGATTTAATTTACTACACAAAACTCATCTTATATTTGTTATGTCTCTAATTAAAATGCACAATGAACTTAATTCAAAATGTCAAACGCAATTTAACAAAAACCAAGACAAAATCGAAATCAAATAAAAATAAAATCCACGGTAACTTACTATTAAATCCAGTTCTTCACTTTCCTCTTACGCTTTTCCAATTTTCTTCATTTCCGTTTTATATTTTTCACACGTACTGGTATACGTTGCTCCTATAAGAAAAGTAGTTCACGCGCACGAGAAGTTGTCTAGACGTGTTCTAATCGAACGATGCCCGATAACAAGAGGATTTTCCCGCGAGTGTTTCACGCAGACCCGTGGAAATTTTTGCATGGCCCGAAGGGAAAGTTAAGATGACGGCTCGTGGTTCGTTCGGTTCTTAACGAACAAACTAAAAAGTCGGCGCAACCGCGTACGTCATCGTGAGAACGTTCCTTCCATTCTCAGGTTCAAACCTGATCCGAGAGAAAGCTGGTTTGATCACGCTATACTAGCCGGCACTCGTGCCACTCCGAATCGAATGATGTCTTGAACCAATATTGTTGCGAGTCCATGTTGTCCGACGGAGTTGCGTGAAATCTGATTTGATTGCTAAGCCTGTGAGCTTTTATTTACGCAGTTATTTACAAATTCGTTATTTATATGTGACACATATAATTATTTATAAAGTATTAATGATATATATATATATATATATATATATATATATATATATATATAATAAATACATATATATATATATATATAAAACATATTAATAACGAATTTAACGTAAAAAAAGAAATATGCAATTTAACATGATAACACTTAGAGGCACACAATTTTAAAGAAACAAAAGACTCGATCTGCACGATAATAGTACAAGAGGATATTCGTAATTTCAATTAAGTTTGGCGGTTTAAAAGATATCCTACCATGTATTAACTGTAAAAAAATGGGACAATTATGAACCTATCCAATCCCATAGTGTTAATCTGATGATTTTATTGCAATTTATTAGTGTTTTATAATTAATTATATATATAATGACGAATTCATAAATTATTATTATTTATTATTTATGAAACACTTATAAATTTGTAAATTGCAATAAAATCATCATAACACGTTAAATTGCACGTTTCAATTGAAATTTAATTACACATTGTCTACCTTTCTTTTTATTCCTCTGTCTGCAGCAAATTGCTGCAGATAATTCGCACAACAGGAATTGACTCGCGAATGCTTTCACGTGACTCGTGAATTATTGCGTACTGTTCAACGTATTTTTCAATTGGAAAGATTGTCAGAGATTTTATATACCCAAATAATATGTTCGGTTACATAATCACTCGGTTTTACACCAGCGAATTCATTTGATTAGACTGTTCAGTTAGAATTAACTTCGGAACGATGTTAGACGAATCGAAGACAGTTAAAATATTTCGGAACAATGAATATTAGCATACTTGCGAAACGCTAAGAAGCTTATCATTAAAAAAAAATTCTCATTCCTATTATCTACGATCGTGTATATTTTTATTTCATTATATTGTATTCTACGATGAGGATAAAGCATTTTATTTTGAAATGGAATACCATTGTACCCGTCGAGCAAGTTGTGTCTCGGGACGAGCGACCAGCGTGTAAAGAAACAGGTCAGTCGGTGTAACTGATTGTGAGTTTTATGATGCTCCGACGTGTGTATACAGGGTGTCTTGTAACTGGAAATCAAGGAGTGATTCCATATGAACGAACAAGTCGAACGTGTTGAATGCAATTTATTTCTTTGGCAAAAAAATATTATTTGACATCTTTTATGTATTTTTTTTGACAGAACGATGTTATTTACTATTTAAACATTAATTACAAATTACATATCAATAGGAAAACTATTGATACTGATTACAAATTAATAGTAAGATTACCTTTGATAGTAATTAATAACAATAATACAACTTCGTTGCATGCAATAATAAAGTTTTCCATTTGTGCAAAGAGATTATAATATATTTTTTCAAATTCAAGTACAATAATACAAGTAATTTGCTTTTAAGAAACGCAAGAAGAATGATCTAAAGTGAAATATTTAGTATTGTATTTGAAATTACTAAATAAATATTTAACTACATTAATATTACTGAAGTCTGTTTGAAACTATAAAAGGTCAGAGAATCCTTTGAGCTTCGTACATACATATTACATGTACGAGAGCCCGTCGATAGTATTGATCGTTTGATCTAGCATGACGTAAAGAGAACGCGTGTGATCACAGGATGTACGTTTACAATGACTTATTTTACTCTATATGAAACCATTATTTTGGTTTCCGTAACAGGATGGCAAATTTAATTGACGAGAAATTCTTCGTATATATAATAATAAATGAATTACTATAAAATATCAGAATCACGTATTGTTACCTTTTAAATCCTTTAAGAGAATTAAGAGGTAACAATACGTGATTCTGATATTTTATAACAATTCTTTTATTTGCCAGTTAATGATGGATACGTTGGCACGCTTTTCTAAAAAAAATTGATGAACGAACCTTAAACAATTGAATAATAAATTTTGATAATGCGGAATTGAATTGAAGTAATTTAATATTTTACTCACTAACAAAAGGTAATAAGATATCAAATAATAGATCTCATGCTTTTCACTGAAAAAAATGAAATCGAATATTTAAGTCGTTGAGCAGTTAATGCTGGTAATGGAAAGCAAACAGAAATTGCGAAGCAACCAGAAATGGAAGGCTATAGAATTCATATTTTTCCTGTTCTCATTAAACTACGAATTATTTGAATTATCAAATATTTTCAATCATAATTGCTTCCATTTATTAGTTTGATAAAATGAAGGAAATACAAAATTCAAGAAATGTATAAATTTTTATATAGAAAACATTCTAAATTATAATCAATAAATGAAATTTGAAATAAACAAATAAACATTATCGCAGATAAAATGCGCATTACGTGCTTAATCCATTGACTTATAATTTATTACAACATAATTAATTGTATGAATCAACACAATTCATCGATCTTCAGAAGAGCGAGAAAAAATATTCCGTTCACATGAAACGTTTCGGCTAGACGTATTTAACACTCAAGGGGCTAAATAGGCCTGAGCAAGCTGAAAACAATTACATCAATAACTCGTATAGATCACATTAAAAAGTCTACAAAGAGATAACAAAGGGTAAGAAAGAGCAACAAAGAGACTAACGTAAAAATGTGACGCATATATTGAGGGTCGAGTGTAATAGAAAAATTGTGTTTGCAAGCTGCGATCCCTTCGCGGGGTTCACAAAATATTCTTTTTGCTGGGATTGTCGGTCAGCCTCTCGGCGTGTTTCTGCGTACGACATTCCAGCCGGCGCGGCGCGGCGTGGGCGGGTCTGCCGCGCTCCGTGTTTCGCGGGTATCACGCGATTACGTTCTCCCCGGCCATTAGGTCAGCCGCGAAAGAATGCAGAAGGGAACTCGTTACCTGCGGAATGTCGATTATTGATTTTACAACGACCGTTATCGGAATCGGACGCAGTTTGTTGCACGTTCGCGTTGCCAGCCGTCCTGCCGATCTGGATCGACGCGCGCGAGATATTATTCTTCCCGCGCGATCCGCTAAATCTGTCCGCGTACGAATTTAGACGACCCAGGGATTTAAGGGGAAACAAGTGGTTCCGCATATTTATAGCCGCGGCACAGTAATTTTCGAAGAAAACGTATGGATGCTTTTTTATATTAGGCTGCGACTGAAGACGCCCGCGGGACACAACGAAGGTGAGAATTAGTTTTACAGTGGAAATACCGTATCAGTGAAAATAACTGGTTTCGGTTTTTTTGTTTCACAATTATTGATATCTTTATAGTATTGAATATTTGAAATGATTTTGAAAATAAATAGTTCCGCCTGAGTATTATGATAGCCGTCTGAAGAAACTGAAAGTAATCGGTTGTTACGATTTTGGTAGGGATTATTTAACTTAGTTAAACTTTTAGTGTTAACAGTAGAACTACCGAGCATTTAATACGATTGCTATGTAATCTCTGTAAAAATTGTAACAATAAATTATTTTCGGTTTCTTATATTATATATTTACTATAGTATATAAGTGAAATTATTTATCTTTAAAATTATTTAGGATATTTAACACTTTTCAGATGTCAGTAACTGTGAAATAAAGAAACCCGTCATTTTGACAATAGTTCTAGTGTTAATGAACGAAGTCATTTGTTTAAAAGAAAGGATACATGTTTTGGTGTTTTCGATAATAATATTGGAAGGTAATAAGTTTGCTGAAAATGTTTATAACCTTCAAGTTGCATGCTTTTTGTGCTATTTACCCGAAAGAATAATAATTGATAGTAGACAGTAGAGTATCATTTATATTCGATTAATTTTACTTCAAGTCTCGAGACTGATACGGTATTCTCAAATGACAACCAGTTTTTTTTCTAAGATTACTGATTCATCGTTTGAAAAGGAAATGTAAAGTAGTAATAATTTCTTAAGGATTTACATTTAGTCAGAATAAGGCCAGCGACTGACGTTCATTCCTAGAAATAATCGTTATATTCATTGTTTCTGTGATAATTTATTTGTCTTGCCATTAGGTTGTAACATAAATAAGCTCTGTTGCAAGTACAAGCGTGTTCTAGCTCCAAGAATTTAGTTCTGACTCATCGCAAGTACGTGTAACCGTGATTAACAAGATGCTACTTGTGGTCAGTTTAAAATCAGGATTGCTACTTTACTACTTCGTGAGACTAATAATAATAGAAAAAGAATGTCGAATGTAACAGAACTTATTTATGTTACAACTGAATACATCCTGTTGATTATTCTTTGAAATGATTACTCGGATCATTCGAGACCAGCTGACCGTCACCTACATACAGGGTGACGCAGTTCATCAGGAACTTCACTTGTCACTCGAAATCGAGTGATACGACGGTCAACGTATTTTAAATCAAATAAAATCAATGTTTTTCTTTTATCTGAGCTTATTTTAAGATGGCCACATTAACAATAAAGTCGAAATCAATGTTGTTCATTGCATATCGAACAAAATAATTGTTTTGTTATTATTATCATTTTAGTCTTCAAAGAAAATAGGTACTCGCAACGAATAGAATTTTTTTTTGCTTCCATACGAATAATTAATCTGTTGTTAGTCTAAAATTAGTTTATGTGTAATTACTCCATGCCTAATTAATCCGAGTATAATGAATATATTCGTATTTTTAGTCTTACTCGCTGTTTACTCCTAATTTGCTTATTCATTTATGACGGAGACATGAAATTGTGCAACAATACACTTGGAAATGTAAATGGAACTATAATTACATTCGTTGTTAAGTAAATCACTACATATCGTAATTATCCTTCATTAATCCTGCGTATCTATGATCAAAGTATCGCCCAGTTAACACATTAACAGTAAAATAACTAAAACTATTCCTCATTATCCTAACGTATCCATGATCAATAAATCATCCAGTTTGAACGCGTGAATGATATCGTAAAAAATGTCATTAATCCCTATAACGGCGAGGAGTTCGAGGAACGATCAAGAGGTAGCAATCGACGCGTGTAACGCAATTACCGTTTCCTCCGACGTAAATCCTCTTTCGGCTGGCGAGACAACTTCTCCGTTGGCCGGCAGTGCGCGCTGCGCGGTGGTTAAAATACGATAAAATTGGATTATAATGTATAGAAGCGCGCGGGCAGCAACAAATGGCCGGTTCCGATTCCGCAGTCAGTCACCCTCGTTTATTGTGGCCGGTATATCGCAGGCCGGCCGTTGCAGAGTCCACCGGCAATAACATCAGCGCTGGTTATCGTGGCGAAAATAGGGTCAAGTACAAGTTTTACGAGCCTAGCCTGCAGACAAGGCTTCGGACCGCTTTCAAAACCGACTATTCAATCATGGTACGAATGAATTGCCGGCCACTTTGGGCTGATTTGCTTGCTCGATTAACCCATTTGCATCGTACGGTGCAAAATGAAAAATATTTCAATTTCACCAAGTTTTTGTCATTCCGTTTAAATACTATAATATTTTATCAAGTATTTTGTGAAGTATTTAAATGGAGGAAGAAATTACTGCGTATATTTTTATTCAATATTTTGCATTATCTTATTTTTATCTTTCCGGTGTAACAAGTAATTTTTCGGATTGAATTTCTACCCTTTCCATCTTCCAAATGCGTTTTAATTCGTTTCGTGCTTGTTCCTTCGATTAAACGAAAAGTGAAAATGATTCTTTTCTTTTGCAAAATTTTCTTCTGTTTTGTTTTGTTTTGAATGAAAAATTAGATTGATCGGGTTGTATTTCATTGAACCGTTTAAACTGTTAACCGAGTATTTAGAGCGTAAACATTCGCGGAGATGTGACCCAAGACGAATAAAATTAATATGATAGACGTTTCGCAGCGATGAACGTTGGTAGAGTATGGTCTCTGTTATTACGGATTTTATGATTCATCGAACTGCGAGAATTATTGGTCGAATAAACAAGAAGTGAAAGAGTCGCTCAAAGATGAAGTCGAACATGCGTGGAGAGTTAAATCTTTCTGTCCCGGTTAACGGGTTAACAACGCGTCGCAACATTGTAGTAATAGGGGACGGTCGTCGCGTGAAACACGTTTACTGTTGCAGTTTCAGGTCAGTTGGTTTTTATAGAAAGTGCGTAATTGTTTTTCGTTTCTGCTGATGTTCGTGATACTTCAGTGTCAATGAAGTAGGCCGAGACATCAGTTTTTTAAGACTTCTTGAACCGGTTGAAGTTCTTTTTACGCGTGTTTGTGTGTTATGACGCTTTGCCTGTAAATCTAACCCTTACAAAAAGGTTGCTTGTTTCTCTTAGATAAAACCTGAAGATGACATTTTTTAACTGGATTTAAGGGATATCATATTTTTCATGACGATAGTGATAAATTCTTAGTTACTACATTAACATGGTAGACGCAGTTAATTTCTTTCTTCATTTTAACGATATTTCTACCATGTTTTTCATAGAAACAGTGTTAAGCTAGAGGGTTGACTAAATATTTTCATAATTATTGCTGTTTAAAGATTTGTACTAGACTTCTGTTCTTTTCTTTTCTATGAAGTACTGGAAAACAATTAGAATATATAAGATGACTCTTGTAAACAATGTGTCACCCTTGTCCTATGATAAACCGTACTTGATAAACCTACTTTATCGTTGACAGTTCCTTAAAAAAAGGGAAGAACTCCATACTCATTCTATATTTAATTTATATTCAAACAAAGCAACTAACACTGATATTTGATATCACACGGCAAAGTGTTAAGTTTATGTAAAAAATAGTTAACCAGTTAATTGCGTTCGACGAGTATGCACGTCATATTAAAATCAAAATGATACTACATCTTTCAACGATAAATTACTTATTTTTTCAGATAAACATGTCATTCTTCGTCGTTTTGCTTTAGATTTTCGTTCGAATATATTATAGGTGCATTTGGCCTGCGTTTCGCAAGTATACATTTCATTATTTGATTTGATTGTGGGCAATATCAGAAATTCTTGACGTTAAATTCCAGAGTTAACAGGTTAATAGGCTTAAATAATTTTCAAAATAAACGACTCCTATCTTTGCTGCGAAAGAATCAGCGGCAATACAAAACGCTCAAGATTCTCGTGGCAGAGTCGACGCGTTAAATCCGCGAATTTCGGTAAGCGGCAGTGAGAACAACGTCAACGACAACGGCGAGGAGAAGGATGACGAGAATAACGGCCGGGCAGCCAGCTCTCGTGAGTTGCGGTCGCATGCCGCGCGTATACGGTTTCAGATCGACGGATAGACGAATGAGAAAGGATGGACAAACGGACAAGCCGAGCAAGCGGCGGGAGCGGAGTCAGACACCACATAGCCAGACAGTGAGTGCCGTGCTATTTTCAGGCCGCAGTTGTCTACCACGTTGGCAACCTAACCTTACTTAATCCCAACCTCAACCTTTCCAGCCGACCGAAGACCCCTTCCATCGTTTTCCCTTCCCCCGCTCTTGCCTCTTTCTCGCTTCTTCCTCTTCATCGTTGTCCGTTTCTCTTCGCGGCCTGACGTCGTTCCTCTTCTTCCGCCGAGACGACCGATTTCTGTCTGCTCTTCAGACCGTACAGTGTTTTGCACCGTACTGCATTACGATCGAGTATATTATTTCCTGAAATGCTGGGAAGGTTTTTTCTAAAGGAATGGTCATTGTTTTGTACATTTTGGTCGAAAAATCAATTGTTTGATCTTGTTTTTGATCGAGGATCTTTTTTTGGTAATATTCATGTTTAATGATTCGAATAGCGATTTTTTTTCGGTTTTGGGAAGTAGGGAGCCTTAGGAGTGTTACGGATAATCACCGTGGAATTTGAAATGGTTTTATAAGTGGGATGTTTTAAAAAACGGTATGTGGTTTGAAATATTCCTTTCCATCTAATGTGGCTGAAACTTTGAAAAAAGCTGTAACTTTGTAGCCTATGGATATAAGCGTATGGATTACAAAATTATCCGAGAATTGATGAAATTTCAATGTGATGAAATTAAATGTAAGTTGTTTATCCGATTTTCAATGTCGTTCCTGGCAAGTGACATGAATTACAATCATCGGCAACGAGGTACCATTTTTCAAACATTATTTATTTAAACAGCATCAATATCCACTAAACAAACACAGAAGCAGTTTATCTATCCGAATGTAAAATCATTAACACTGTTTGGTTTTGGAACCATTTGACCAGGCTGACCCTTTAAACGAATTATTATCTTCTCGTTCTGTGTAAGATCGTCTAATCGAGAGGTTAGACAGTGTGACTCTGATACGTCATAATGGTACGCGGTATTAACTCCGTGAAACGTTTTCAGAACGTTATATTTCTCAATAAATAAATGCATGTATACAGGACATTTCTTTCGTAAAGTCGGCGAAGAAAACCGCGTGTCCCGTGGATGAACTTGATGCGCGCTCAGCTGGGAATGCGATAACCTTGAAGACGCAGACCGCCGCGTGTGTTATTGACTACTTCTTGCAGAGCAACGTAGGAATGCGATGTCTACACCCCCTCTATCCCTCCTTTTCCCCCTCCGCCGCGTCGAACTCGAGACCTCATTGTTCTGGTATCTAAAACCTAGGACAGATAGTCCCCAGGCTGTTGACTTCTGACCCCGAGTTACGTTACCATCATCGTAACCCTTTTATCGTCACCTTTGACATTATGAACTTTAAGGTAACAGTCCGTTTTTCGACAATTCGATCGACGAACATTTTAACGCGGAATAACACACCTACTACGTTGTTTGAAAATTGTACCTCGTAATTTTGTAAGTTTATAGTCGGTCAAACAAAAATGGCACGTGGCAATTCCAAGTTAATTCTTGGTATTATTACATCTAATATTATAATATTTTCATACAAATAACATTTTGTTGGCGCTGCTTAATTTGATATTACTCAATTTTGGATATTGAAATATGGAAAGTTGACGAACGCGTAATTACGAAGGAAGTGTGAAAATCTTACCATAATAAGGAAAAAAATTGATTATTGGCAACCGAGTATGCGTTCCGAAATTTTCTCTTACATAACTTTCCTCTTGAAAATTCGACAAAATTGCTTCGAATTTCCATTTTTGGAATCTTCTTACGCTGATCTCTGCTTTGAAGGCGAAGAATTTACGCAAAGACATCGCAGAGGTGTTTGCCTCTAAAGAATGTTCTCAAAAAATAGAGTTCTCCAAAATTGATCCCCAACAAACAAACTCCTCCAAAATTCTTCCGCAAAAAGTAACACTTATCCAGACTAAAATTTAGCGAGACCCAGACATTTCAGTTGACAATACAAGGATTAAGTGAAACAAAGAAAAACAGATTTTCGTGTTACCGAGGATCCCTTCTCTCCTGGTGAGACAGCTGTGTACCCGCGGCGCGGCGGAAGGGAGTCGTCCTGGTTCTGATCGGGGCGGCCGCGTTCAAGGCCGTAGAAAAAGCCGAGGCACGCCGCAAATGCAACCGCAACGGCACCCAACGAGATTCTAACGCGATAGGTAGAAACCCCGCGCCACGGTTGCACCGTTCGTTCCTTCGTCCCTCTTCTTGTTCTCCTCTTCCTGGCAGCGTCTTCGCTTCTCAGTCATCGCATCGACTGGGTACCCTGTGGTAGGTCGATTAGGTGTATCGAGGGGGACACGCGAGATCGGTGTCCCTTGAAAATCTCCGGAGGGAGAAAAGAGAAACGCCGCGGAGAACCGCTGCCCGGCCCATTGGCCAGAAAATCTCGCGCCGAAAACCAGTTTCGCGAAACTGCACCGGCAACCTCGTTATCTGAACTCGAGCAACCACGGTTTCGTCCCTGCGCACCACACTGCCAGGCTAAGACCAACCGGTTTCGTTCATGCACGCCTCCTTGGTATTTTAACGTCCTCCGCTTCTTTCATTCCTACCCCCGCCGCTCTCCCGTCTGCAGCCCCTTCGGTTCTACCGCCTTCCTCGCGTCACCCTTTCTCCGGTTCTTTTGCAACGTTTCCGAGGGAGTAGCGTATTAACCTATTTGCATCACATGTCGGAGGGCAAAATATTTTATTATTAGAGAATGGTCTTTTTTTATATTGTGTTCGTGTAATCAAAGTGTTGTAAGAACTACTTTATATCTATGAATATAGGTTTATTAGAAATTAATTTCTGTATTTTTCGCGTCTCCCTTTCTTCGTTTTTTTTGCAATGTTTCCGTGGGAGTAGCGTATAACCTATTTGCATCACGTATCGGAGGGCAAAATATTTTATTATTGGAGAAAGGTTTTTTTTATTGAGTTCGTGTGACTGAAATACTGGTAATTTTATAGTTGAAAATAATTTTCTAAAATTGAATAATGAACTTGATAGATATAGAAATGACCGGCAGAAAGTACTTTGAAAGTAAGCAATGAGAACAGAATATTCTTGCACCGTATGTAACATTTTTACATATTTGCGCTCGAAAGGTGTCTGAATTTTACTGCGTGAGAAGAAAGCGATAAAATCCCTTGCAATTCTTTTTTAAATATCAAACGTTTCTTTTATGTTATTCCATTATATTTTACATTAAATATGAAACTTTATAGTCCATGCCGAAATAGACAAAAACGCGATTCTTAAGTAATTTCTTTATTTTCGAAAACAATCTTATAAATATGTAAACATAATTATTCCTATTTTAATAATAAGCAATATATAACTGTACTTATATCAGCATAATTATTTCTAATTTAATAATAATCAGTATCTAACAGTAAACATAAACGTATTCGTTTCTCATGTAAAGTAACACATCATAAGAATATAATTGTAACACTTTCGCGTTATAGAGAAAATGGCGAACGGAAAGAAAAAGAAATTCGCGCGGAATGTCGGTTCACACGGCGATTCCGGTGAGATCGCACGTTTGCGCCGCACCGACAACACTCCACGGTCTGCGATTAAAGGTTAATCATCGAAATTAAAACGCAAATATTACTCCGTAATTTGTACCAATTACCGGTCGGTTATTCGAACCAGTGTTTCTCTTCGGTGATTCGTTTCAAGTGTTACAGCTATTAATTTTTATTTACTCGGCATGAGAAACTTCATGGAACATCGCGGATCGTGACAAAAAACAGCTAATTACGTGTCGATGAACATCCTAAAACGTCTTATCTAACGTGATTATAATTCCGATGATCATTTCCTTTATTTAACTTCACGTTAGATTGTTTTTTAAAAAAATTTACGATAGTAATTATTTTTATACGCGTTTCCTGTAATTTCCTGTAACAAACACGGGTACCGTACGCTTTTCGTCCCGATTGAAAATCATCTGCACGATTTTGTCGATCGTTCGATAAAACGAAACGGGGTTGTCTTCCGGCGCGAGCGCAATTATGTAAAATTCTGTGATGCTGGCATCGATCCCATTTATTTTTATGTTGCCGCCACGTAATTTCTTTGAACGATGTTGGAAGGGTGGAATATCGCCGTGATGCGCTGGTAATCGTCACGATAATTTCCGCGATCCAGCTACCAAAAATCTAAAAGTTCATCGAAAAATCGAAAATTTTCTGCTGAATGTTATGTTGATGACCGTCAAGAATTCACGTCTCGATGATAATTATAAATCTTTTCGACAGCCAGAACGATTGGACGTTCATTTCTTTCCTTATATCAGCTTGTAATTTAAATGAGTTTCGTTACAAATATATACCTGTTTTCATGTTGAGAATTTTGTTATTGCCGATATTCGGTGTTCGAAATGAATTATACTTATAACGTAAGCTGAATTCCTGTTTCTTTTAATAAATGATAGTGCAGATGGGAAGGAAATCGAAATTGAAGGTTCGTTAAAGTTCAGTAAATCGGAATCACGATTATTTCTAGACAAGAATATCACATTAACTGATAGAAGAGGAATTAATTATTAATTCATAATATACTTCAACAAATAATTCAATAAATATAAAATTAACAGACATATATTCACGTATAATCTTACAGTTGCATAATTAACATACGACATTAGATTTTCAAAATTGTTTCGATAATTCATAAGTCCTTAACTATTAAATATACAAAAATTAAACGTTGCAAACTATAGATATGTAACTTTGTCATTACAAAGTGAAAGCACAACGGGGTATCCACTGACACAACAAAAGAGGCAAATTTTTCAACAGTTATACGTAAGAATACTTAAGAAATTTCCGAAGGGAATTCATAATCTGATGCACATTTATCGCGAACTAATAAATTGTTATTCAATGCATTGCTGTACATTGGCAATTTTCCTTCGAGCTGTGAAATCGCGTTGTGCACGCGGACGCAGCCGTTCGCCGGAAGATAGCAGGGAAGGTCAGTATACCTTAGTACTGAGAAAATGGATAATAATGGGACGTCGAAGATTCGGGAAACACGTCTGAATTTACTATGGTCTGCGCGTGTGGATAGCGGTCGGCCATTAACAAACAATTTCTCCTTGCCACGGTAAGGCGTATAGACACCGCGCGAAACATGGCTATGGGAAACTTAATCCCTTATCCTATAATTTCGGTCATAACTACGTCCGATCGAGTTACTTGTTAATTTCAGTCGCATTGTAAATTCACTTGGATGTACGGAACATTCTTTTATTAGCTTTGTGCAGCAATTAAATAATGCAGGATTTTTAAATTAACCAGAAACGACTTCTCATTTATCATAATCATGCACATTCTCGATAATTGATACTTAAATTAAAAAATTTAGTGTATATTAATGATTCACTATAAAAAGATTGAAAGAATATTGATTATATACAATATTTTTCTTGGATAATTTTATAATTGACTGTATAATTGTTTACTCCATATAGATTCTAATAATTTCATTATTAATTCAATTACTTTGAAATGAATAAAGAAGTAATTGAAAAAAGTAATATAATGAATAATAATATAAAAGTTGTGTGTTTTAGAGTAACAAACATTATTATCTTATATTTAAGTAATCTTACAATTGAATATTGATAAAAAAAGGAATGTTATTCGCGATTTTACAAATGATTTTTCAAATTTGATAACACTCTATTATCGACGATGAAAGTTTTGTCTAGGAGAATACGGAGAATATTTTCTCTTCTTAGTCGTAGTGGTATTTCCATAAGTGTATTGTCACATTTACTATATCACGGGGCTGACTGACATTAGACTTACGGTATTGCATCAATCTTGTCAATGGGCGAAGAGAGGAACAGCGATCGGCGTATGGAAGACAACAAAGACAGAAGTGAGTCGTGGGCCAATGAAACGTTCGTCGAGTACTTGTTCAGTACTCTCTGTAATCGTGATCTCAGACCCGATTAGTTAGTGTCAATTCAACCGAGCGAAACGGACCCACAGCCGCTGAATGGAGTACCGAGGTATTAAGCATGTATCTACAGAAGGAAGGAGACAGTTCAATACACCACCAAGGGCGCGGTACTCGGATCAATCAAATCTTGCGAAAACAGGACTTTACGAGGTCATCGCGGTCAAACGGTCGCAAATGTAGACAGTACTTGCGATTTTCTTCTTGCGTAGAACAAATGAAATATAATTTCAACTCTTTTCTAGCTTATTTTCTGTACATTTACTTTACGAAAATCAATTTGTAAGATGACTGTAGGTTTATATTTTCTGTGAATCACTGTCTAAGCGAAGAGCATCGGACAAATATCACTAGTCCATTCATAACCTTTGGAATGTCTTATTTTTTAAATAAATTCTTGTGTTCCCTCGTGAAATTCTTCCTTGTAAAATAGATACTGTTATCAAATGTTTCTTTATGCTTGGAAACTAAAATAATATTATTTCGGTTTTTCATACTAGTTTCAGTCAGAAGCGATGGGATAACAGTTTCAGTTATTTTCGCAACCTTTCCAATACTTATGATTAATCTTATCTTACTCACAGAATCATTTCATCGAATGTTCCTTCATATGTGAAAACTAAAACAATATTATTTCGATTCTCCGTAACAGTTTCAGACAGTTATTTCCACAACTTTTTCAATCCTTACAATCAATTTTACCCAGGACATCTTACCTACAGAACCATCTCAACCGGAATTACCCTAACCCAGACCGAAATTCGCCGTTCGAACATACTGCACCGATATGTGTGTCGGCGAGTACGCGCGGTCAGACATTTCAGACAGGAAGACAGAGAAAAAGGCACACGAACAGACAGACAATCAGACAGACAGACAGACAGACAGACAGACAGACAGACAGACAGACAGACAGACAGACAGACAGACAGACAGACAGACAGACAGACAGACAGACAGACAAACAGACAGACAGACAGACAGACAGGCAGACAGACAGACAGACAGACAGACAGAGACAGACAGACAGACAGAGACAGACAGACAGACAGACAGACAGACAGACAGAGAAGGAGAGAGTAGGTTTCGCTCGTAAAAGGCCAGCCGGAGGCTAGCAGGGCGCGGCGCGCACCGCTTCGCCGCGCTCTCGCTACTTTTATGAATGAATGCAGTTCGAGTGGGTGTGCGTAGTTGTGACTGCGCCTCCGCGCTTCGGCTTCCCGATCACCGGTGTGTGAGTGTTCCCTGCGTGTACACCTCGCCGTGTACGACGTGCGTACACGGACCAGAGACCCGGCCGCCGCGATGACGATGATGATGCCCCTTCGCCGGACACGCCGTTTCTGTCCTCTCTCGCCTCTTCTTTTCATCGCGGCCGTCTTCTTTCAACTTTTGACGGGTTTCGATGGTGAGCTTGGTAGCGGACACGTACAGGGTGTCCCATTTTAACCTCTCGTGCTGGAAAGACGTGCCACGTACGTTGAGACGCTTCTGTTTTAAATTTGCCACTGATCTCTTGTACACATCGATAGTCTTGTCGCATTACACGTACTGGATTGTTTCGAAATGTATCACTCTGTAGAAAATGATTAACCACTTGCCCTATGATTTCTTTCTGAACTGTGATCGATCGAACTACTTTGTTATTAATAATTTGTTGAAAAAAATCTGTGAGATACTAATTTAGCACTTGTAATTGAATTATTCAGATAACAGAAGATGTTTGATGTGTAATTTAGCATCTGTTGAAGCTAACGTATCCTGTTGAAGCATATTCTACGATTATGTTTGCTCTATAGTATAACAAGTGATAACAGGAGAATAATATTTAATTTAGATTTAAAAGAATTGAGTAATGTTTACGCTTGGTAAATTCTGTTTAATACCTTTATGGCGTGTCTGACATGATATTGTAGGGCAAGGAGTTAAACCCTGTTTAAAATTTTCACCACGTGCCTGAGACGTTATTACATGGCAAAGGGTTAATTGACGCAGCAGTTCATTCTCTACAAAAAGTTTGCTGATCTATGTATAAACTTATGGAAATAGATGAATATACATTTGGGACACTTTTCAAATAATGGATGATTATAGAAATCTTTACGTTTGTAGATTAAAATGGTACACTCTGTATGCATACGTACCTGGTAGTCTCGTACACACGCGTGAATCAGTTAGGCCAACCGCGTTCGTTGGGATGCAGCCACGTCAGACGATGACCTCACCGCACGTTTTTCCGGCTACGTACTATCCTCCTCGCCGTTACCTCAGCCGCGAGACGCGGTTTTCTGAGTGAACTTGGACAGGTTTGGATTAATACCGGAGCGATTTCCTTCTGACCTTCGTATAATCGGGACTGATCGATAATAACACGAGATATTTGAAGATCTTCCGGTTGATTCCTCTGTTCCATGGGTCCTTTGAACGCTGATCGGTTATAGGTGATGTTTTGTTGCGTGATAGACATAATCTGATAAGAGTCTATATTTCATTCTGTAAAATGAGACCGATAATGATTAACATTGGAAGTAACAGACAAGTAAAAATGACCCATTCCTGATTTCTGCTTTTTGAAATTATTAAAAAGATATTCGACAATTTCTTGAGGAATTAGTAAAATAATTGATTTGATAATACGCAAACTGAATTTTAAATCAGTTGAAATCTCTATAGATGCACTCTTGGAATTTCTATAGAAAAATTGGAAAAAGTCAGTTTGACTGCTCGGTAGTTCTAATGTTAGCAGAATAATAATTTCAATTATTTATTGGATTCTTTGCGGTCTTTGGGATCTAACCACAATATTTTGTTCCATCGGTCGGGGTATCGAATAATTTCTTGACGTGGAATAGTGATATGAATTATTTAGTATATTTTATTCTATTTCTGGGATTTAGTTTCTTGTTCAGGCTGACGTCATCCTACCTAACCTATAGATATTATTTTATCGATTTAGGATGGCAGATAGTAGTCACAATCTAATAATAATCTGAGTTATTTATTGCATTTTTTTGTGCTTGGTATTTAGTATCTTGCGCATAGACACCTAACTTAGACTTAGCCTAAAGAATTCATATTTCTTGCGATTTAGTTTCTTGTTCATAGCGAACGAGTTGCCCTAGATTCTTCCTCATAAAGTGTTTTTAATTGCTGAGGTGACTACGAGGGAAATACTTAAATGTTTTCCGAGTATGGCGGTTGAAATCGATATTATTATGCGTGAAACGAGGTTACATTAACGAAAAGTAAGTATTAGTTCAGACAGTTAGCACAACTTTCGTAGTTTCAAATACAGTCTGTTTGACAAGAGCGTGTACGGCAAAACTCTTACCTGCGATGCCTTAGGTAGGAAATTCCACTTCAAGCAGGTAACTTGAATGTTTCCCTAAGATGCTTTGTACAAAAAACCCTCAGTTGTTGATCGAGCTTATTCGTAAAACGACGTATTTCATTATGAGTGCCGCGTACGCATCACGTTACGAAGCAGTGTTTCTGTGTTCCCATCCTAAAGGACCAAAAATGTCATACACGGCGGCTGCTAAATATATGAAGAAATCGAAGACATTTGTTAGTAAGTGGGTGAAACGATATTTGGAGGTCAAAAATTTTACGCGAATTCGAGAAGAATCCCCGTCTATCGTTACGTAGTGGACAGGCAGTTTTATGTAGAAAGGGTTTGAAATTGTCATGTGATACGATAAGAAGACGATTATTGGCAAATAATGTGAAATTTAAAAGCACAATAAAGAAACCGCTACTATCCGAGAAACATGTCACAAAAAGACTCGCTTGGGCGAATGAAAATTTGAACCGTGATTGGGACAATGTAATTTTTTCGGACGAAACTTCTTTTTGGGCACATACTTTTATAACCCATACCTGGTGTACCCACGCCAATAAACTCCTTCAGCGAACCGTTAAACACCCGGTAAAGGTGCATGTTTGGGGTTGCTTCTCGAAGCAGGGATTCGGTACTTTGCACGTATTCACTGACAATTTAAACGCTGCCAAAATGGTCAAAATCTATCAGAGAGCCTTATTACCATCTGCCCAGAGGTGGTTTATAAGAAATAATAAACACTGGCTACTGCAAGAGGATAATGACCCAAAACATCGAAGTCGACACTGTACAGCCTGAAAAGAGGAAAATCACATCGATGTACTAGATTGGCCTTCACAGTCGCCGGATGCAAATCCAATAGAAAATTTTTGGGCAATCATGAAGATCAAGCTCAGAGGAAAGAAGCTCAACATGATCAAGAAGCTGATTCATCAAATTCGATTGGTATGGAGGTCCTTATCTCGTGATTATGCGATTACATTAGTAGAAAGTATGCCTCGAAGATGTAAATTAATTATTGATAATGGCGGTGACTGGACACAATATTAATAATAAAGCATCTTAGTATACACCATAAAGAATTTGTGTATTTTTTTCGAACCCGATATCCTAAATAGTTTTCGAGTTTTGCTGGACACGCTCTTGTCAAACAGAGTGTAAATTACATATTTTGTTCTTTTTCCTTCTTTTATGAAGAGATATACAGTTTTCTTCTACCAGTATTTTATTATCTATTTCTTAAACATTTCTAGCTTCAAGCATGAACTTATATAACCAACATTAATATTTCTCTTAAAATGATTTAATAAGACTATTAGTCACATATAAGCATATTTAATGCGAATATTTCTCATTTTCCAGTGAGCTTCCTTTTTCATGATGATACATTAAAAGTGAATCTATTGTAAGTTACCAGTTAATGTATTATTGCCAGTTTTTGCAAACCTCTGACGGTTCGAAGTAATAAAACAATTAATATGTCGTGTATAAATATAAGCAATTTGGGCAAATTTCAATGACTAATTTTTTAAATATTAAATCGAAGTTTTAAATTTATTTCTAAAATACAAGACCGAATAATAAATGAAGTATTAGTTCGAAAGCTGAGTTTTTTTAAAGCATCTATTACAAGTATAATGATACATCCACGAATATGTTTATATACTCGAGTTCTACATGAATATTTTGAATTCTTGCATACGTATCTACATGTGTGAAAACAGAATCCGCGAAAGTAGATCGGAAATGTTTACAGATATCTGAATTTTTATACAGAAATTTATAGAAAGTCCTCTCCAATTTATAGAAAGTCAGTTTTCAAGGATCAAGACAAGTTTCAAATCCGCTTCAGATCGTCGTTCACTAGGAAATAATTGTCTTTAAGCTATATCTTTATTGAAACTGTAAAACTTCTGTAAATAATACTTTTCCGCTGAAAGTAACGACTATATTCCAGACGGATAAAGTTATTAGCACGCCGTGTACAAATAAAATAAAATGAACAATCAAATTTTGATTCGATTCGTGTCAGTTGTAACACTGACGAAGCACGATTATGGGGAAGGACTATTGCATGGGATAAAAGGTGTTACGAAAGATGTTTAAAATGTCGAAAGCCTGCCAGGCCCACGAAAAGCATATTTCAGGTTTTGCTCAGTTATTACTCAGATTAACCGAATGTTTGTTTTATTATAGACAATCCTACTTTATTGGAGAATGAATTCATTATGAACGTACAGCATTATATATTACACAAGTTCATTGTTCTGTAATCTTCGCAAACCGAGCAAATAGAAAGGAAAGACGGAGTATCATCAAAGTCATCAAATTTATATCTTCATTTATGGCGACTATATTTTTCCTAGTATTCGCGAAAAGTTAAGCCTCTGAACATGATTTCGCAAGATATGCGTATACATAGATATTTTAAGAATTTCTTCAGGAAATTAGAGAAATCGGCGAACAAAAAATTTATCGAGGAGAAGAATAAATAAATGAAGCATTCATTAACCGAAGAATGCACGAATAAAAAGTTTATTGGGAAAGGAATATATAGGAATTGATTTCTAGAACATACAGTTCTATGAATCTGTGTTTTTATATTTTTATTATTTTAAGTATTTCGAGATATTTTAATCTTCTGAATTCTTTTTATTACATATTGATCATTTGGACAATAATAAAATGAAGGAATTCAATTATACAATCTATACACTGTCAAAATTTAAATTCCTTAAATGTGCTGAAATAATTGAAGCTTTCTGTGAAATCCTTGCAATATTTTCAAATAATTTCCCACAGTTTTAAGAAGGTTAATATTTATTATAAAATCATGTTCGATTACGTAACGAATTCTACCGAAACAGATTTCTAAGTTTGAAAAATATTAGCTCCGCATCGAGCGGGCGTCGTTTTTCTTTACCCTTAAGTGATCGACCTCGATTAATTAGCGGTCCAATTAACGTGACGCGCGATCTAATCTCGCGTCGATACATTATTTATCCTTCGAGCGCTAATTGGCCAGCGACCGGGGTGTTCGTCTTGTTGGTTGTTACATAGGCCAGTTTTTCTATTCCCTTTTAAACTAGGTGATTTCGATACGTGTGCTATCTGGCTTGAACGACGATGGATAATTTCATTTGACATAATTTTCAAGACACCGCTTATAATAAAATGTGAACAATTTCCACAGATTTCCTTTAAAGATCGTACTTCATTAGACGCACTGAGCGAAGGAATTCTGATTAAGAAAATGACAAATGAATTATTTATTACTGAGTTGGAGTAAATTAGAATTTCAACTGGTAGAAAGATTGACACATAAACGAGGAAACAGTAATATTTAGAAACTACAACGTTTATGAATTGTATAAGATATTCAGCAGGATGTTAAGTTTGGAGAAATATTTACTATCTACTAGCGAATTACAATTTCCAATTACAGAAAACAATCCCTAAATTGTAAATCTCTAAATTATAAATTATATTAATATTCCTTCAAATAATAAACTAATCATTATTTTATATTCCATATGCTTCCCACAAAATGCAAAATGAAAAGATCTAATCCAATTTTTTTAAATCCTACGATTATTAATTACTCCTCTTCAAAATTCCGTATGACGCAAGCCATTCCAAATTCCGTTACAAAGATTCACTAGAATCTTCTCAAAGGTTTACGCTTTCGAGAAATAAAAAGTAAAATCGATATTCAAACCAAAATGATTCTTAAAAATACCGTCGATGCGTAAAAGTAACATGTCGAGCCAAACTCGCAGAAAGAAACCGACGTTTTCTGAGGACATTTACGCTCACGCAATTCCTTTCCGCGTGGCAAGAAACGGCTGAGCCCCGCGCCTGGGCCCGTTAAACAAAAGGGAGCGAGCGCGAGTCCCGGAATCCGTGGAATTCGTGAAATTTAGCGCGGGCCGTGAGTGGCTAGAGGTGTTTCCACGGCGATCGGGCTCCTCTGCTCTCTTCCCCTTCTTCGGGAACGGTCGTTCACGGCTATATTTGTGGTGAAAGACAGGCGTCGAGCGTTTCCACGAATGTGGCGGCAGGGCCGTGTGTGTATATAGTCGCGCTGTGGGTGGAAAGGCTGCAACCGGCCACGAAAAGTGAACCGATCCCGATCCCCGCGATGAGCCCACACGCTCGAGCCGAGTCACTTTTAAACGTGTCCCCCAACTGATTTACGCTGCTTGTTTGAAGCCCACGACAGGCTGTAAAGCAGATACACGGTGTAAATAAAACCATATAGTTCTGTTTAAAAAGAGAAAAGAGTGAGGATAATTTTGATCTTCGGAACGAGTCTAACTCTTTGCACTCGTATCTTATGCTGGAGATGACAATACAAATTTGTTATACTTTGTCTGTGGTACTTTAAAAAGTATCACGCTTTAAAAGATTATAAAAAGTATACATTATTATAATAATAATAAATGAAATAAATATAAAATGTTGAATTCTACCACTGTAAATTACATTAATTCATTTCCCCAAAAATAAATACAAGTTTACATGCGACAACATTCAAAATAAATCAAGTGCAAAGGGTTAACACTATTTGCCAAGTAAAAACTCACCAAATATGCAGTCGAAATAGTTTTCTTAACACTGAAACTACCAGATTGGTTATTACAGATGGTTCTTTGAAAAATTATTAAAGAAATTGATTTAACAGTACGCAAACTGAATGGCAAATCAATTAAAGTCTCAATAGACGCACTCTAGGAGTTTCTATAAAGAAATTTCAAAAAGTCAATTTTACTGCTTGGTAGTTTTAGTGTTGATAAAGCAGAAACTAGAAAATCAAAATTCTTTGTAACGATTGCTTTGCTGTCTTTCTTGTATCTCATGTATTCATCAAAATTCGATTCGTTCGATGCGTTACTGAGGATATGAATGTTTATCTTTATGTAAAAAATGTTGTCACCTGAATTCGAGTGGCGTGACAGTCAAAATGTTAACACATTCCCTACCAGCGTCGCATATTTGCGACTATGAATGTTTAATGCTTTGTGCAAAGAAGAGTAAATGTGTTTTCATTTAATATTGTAACGTATGGTATAATATGCAGGAAGTCACAGATATTTTTTTTTTTGCTTATTATTTGTGTTTCATGGAGACGACATATTTTATGTAATAAAATATTGTAATCGCACTTATCGATAGAAATGCTGGTAGCGAATGGGTTAACCCCATAGTGGATAAATTTTCTGCATGTGCAACGTTGCATACGAACTTCAAGTCAACCATTGCTCATGCTTCTATTTGATTATTAATATAAAATTGTTGCTATTTAATTACTTATGATGGAAGCTTTCTTTCTATACAGAAAAAGTAAAACATGGTGCCGAATTTAGATAAATTATGAGGCTGGTTAAGTCAATTTTGATAATGAAGATAAATGGCACACCCTGTATTTGCAGACCTAGGCATTGAAACATAAACACTTGTCGTTTGAAGTAAACAGTGTCATTGATAAAGGCAGACAGGAAGTTGTGGTTTCGCAATGGAAGTTTCACGCTTCGCAGGAAAGCATTTTTATTTTCTTGGTGAAATGAAGTATCGAGTGGCTGGATTCTAAATATAGTAACTGACATTTGCATTAATGTAATGTGAACTGAGATAAAGGAACAAGATGAATATTTTATTTGAATAAATATTTGAACAGCGTATTTAAAGATCTCTCTGAGTGTCAGGGCTCTTATTAGGTCACGCATAATCGTATAGATTATAAATTGATGGAAGTAACAATGACAGAAATATGTTGAAAGAAAACTTCGACTTATGGAGGTCTGACATCTTTTCAATTCGAGTTGTAGCGGTAAAATACGTACTGAACTTGAATCGAACAAATCGAGTTGTAGAGTTTTTATATTTTGAGTTACTAAGATTTTATATTTCCAGTTGTAGAGGTTTTTATAGGCGGACGAGAGAAAATGAAGAAAGTTTTCGAGTTGTCAAGGATTTTATAGTTGAAGAAAAGGAAGTGAAAACATTCTTTTAGTTGTAGAGGTTCTTATTGTCGAAGAGAAGAGAATAAAGAAGCTTTTCGAGTTTAGTAAAAATTTTTGTTGCTGAACAGAAGAGAATGAAGAAATGTTTCGCGTTATACAGAATTTGATAATTGAACAGAAAGGAATAAAGAAGTCTTTTGAATTGTGCAGGTTTTGCTAGACGAACAGACAAAAATAGAGAAATTTTTCGACTTGTAGATGTTATTATAACCGAACAAAAGGGAAAGGAAAATTGTTTCAAGTTACAGAAGTCTGAATTATGGAGGTTCGATTGTGTAACCAGACATAGGAAGACACATATTAAAAGTAGTAGAAGAACAAGAACAAGAACAAGAACAAGAACAAGAAAAAGAGGAAAAAGGAGGAAAAGAAGAAGACGTGTACATTTTTGCTCCCGCCAACAGCAAGATTACTGTTTCTCTTTGTTCAACGAGACGGTTAATAATGCCTTCTTGCGGTGCCACTTTTTTTTACACCGCTTCCTGTACCAGATTGCCCTTGCTCCTCGTCCGTCCCTGTGTACCCGTGTCTCTTATCCTCGTTCCGCGTGGCGGTTTCTTTAACGATCGCTGTGTCTGACGCGTATCTTCTGATAACTTGCGGAACCCCGGAATCCAGGAATTCCGTTCCAGACCGTAGATTAGTGCGAAAATCGTCGCGATACAGAGGAAATCGTTCTTCTTTTCCTACCACGGAGATTTCTTTATGATCCACTCAAGAAAACACGATTTAAGTGTTATGGCACAGCCCACGATCGAGATCATCTTTCTGTCCGCCTGACATTCCTTATCCGCGACGGTCAAAACATTTTATGCATTTTGTGTACACGATTCAAGGGATCGGTGTAGTTAAGAAATCGACATTTATTTCTTTTTCTGAGAAGACCTGAGGTTTAAAATGGCATTGAAGCTTGAAGCTTGTTAAGAGAGGTAATAGCCAGTAGTTAATAGCGTGGATCATTTAAAAAAGATTATAGCACATTTATTTTCGAACACGAACTAGAAACAAAAAGCTACCTAGTCTGGAAGATCGGTTTGAAATTTGAACATGTTTTTCTTTACACGACTTGCTGGTGCCATAGGTACAATTCTGTGTTACAAGTTTTATATCTGCCAAAAAAAAAACCACCGAAAAAGCAACTAAATTCTAATAAACGTATCGAAATACAATTTTTGATTTTATTCAATAATCAGTCTGATGAATTCGAAGTTATAAAATTCCGGCAGCATGGAATCTGTGGTGCTCGTTTGTATCATTTACGCGTTCGAAACGATTTTGTTTTTCAGATGAATTGCAACGAAATATATGTCAGCTCGTAGGCGTAATCGATATTCGCGTTGTTATTGTAGCCGGCTCTGAATGACTCAGTTCCGTTGCAGACGCCCTGGTAAATATTTGTAGTATTCGTGCGTGAAGAGTCATGGTTAATTTGTGTACTCATGGAGCGCAATACCTTCTGTATCGTCGTTGCATTCTGTACTCGCGTTGCAGCGTGCGCGTGGACCCCGTCTTTTGTCGGAGATTCGCCGTTTGTCCTTGCATACAATGATGGACGTGATGTTTTTGCCATTTGCGGGATTCGAGTTTCAATTTTGTACGGTTCGCGATGTCTGCCATTATCTTTATTCGTTCATTACATGCATTCACTGGTAAAATTTTTTGAATTTATTAATACACCGACTGTCACTATCAACAATGACTGGCATTATCCTTTTCATAATACATCTTTTCAAGGGATATCAATAACCGCCAATCAAACCATTTATTACACTTCTTTCAATTAAACTAAACTCACAAAAGTAAATTAAGAAATGAAAAGAACTCGATCTTTTTAATAATCAGTGTCAAAGGTTACAATAAATATATCCGTAAAATTCCAAATTTAGTCGAATGAACAAAACTCCATGTGTATACTCCGAAATTTATTTCACGTTAAAACCTTGCACTTCCTCCATTACATTGTAAACGACTCAAACATCTAAACGATTTCCGATTTCAAATTACACCGTCTCTCGGATTCGTTAAATGAAACGACTTTAACGAACGTAGCGTTGCCACATAATCGCGCTCCCCGAAGAAACAAATTGCGAAGCCAACGTCTTCTCGGAATCCTCGGCGCGAGACAACTCGATTTCTGTTATCTGTTTCAAGGTTACATAACACTTTCTCGTTCGCGAGAACGTTCCTAGAGATAAACGCTCCGCCTCCGTTGATAACCAACGGGCACGGGCGTAATGTTTGTTTCTCGCGGCGCGAGAGGTGTCAAACTACTACCGTCCAGCGAGTATCGTCTTTTATCTTCGCCAGCCGCAGTTTTAGATTGATTTTCACCGCGGTAGTGTTTCAAGAACCGTTACTGTTTTCAGCGGTTAATATGCGGAAAGTAATTCCAATCCCATGCAAACGGACGTCAGAACAAGTGGTTTGTTGCGATACGTTGGACGTGTGAGCTGCGGTATGCTGGTAGCGGTTCGTCGTGCATTCGATACCGCGTTCCCCGACAGCCGCTCTGCGTCTGTTGCCTGGTCACCCATGAAGATGATCGACTTTATCGTTTAGGCGAACTTTGTCGGATCACACCGCGGATATTCGGCCATCTGGATCTGTCAAACAGGATTCTGAAACCTGAGAACAAATTAGAGTATTACGGTAGAACGTTCATTTCATGAGGATATTTATTTTGTTATCGTACACGATTTCTTGAATTAGTCGCTGAGATTTTATTGTCTGAATATCGTTTTATTTACGAAACATGTATGTATTAATACATTTTGATATATCTGAATATGTTATTTGTGTTCTTTCTTTTCTAAGGAATAAACGATGAAGTAGCTTTTGTGGGTAAAGTTATTGAAAGAATTATGTGCCAAAGGATTATTGAATTGTAATAGAAGGCGTTATCAACGGAATTTTAATATCCGAATTATAGGTTTAAAGTATTCTTTAATTCATCACTCTGGTAGTTTAATTGAATTATATTATATTTCACTTTTCTAATTCGTTTCTAATAATTGAGAAATCTTCAGGTTTCACTTGCATGCAATGCAATCGTTAAATCGCGTGTAAATATAACATAAATAAGAAGTATCTATTGTGATCGAAATAAAATTACAAAATGATATGCTACGTGAAACAGAAAAATTTTATTTCTTTGTGAAGTTGTTAAAACGAAACATTCACTTTGCATTAAATTGTTGCGAATTCGTGATTGAACGAATCCGGAGAACAAAGATTTGATGGTACTTCACAGTACATCGAGGAGATCGAAGTGATAAAGTTTGAAATATTCTCGAATCCTTCAAGTCAATTGCGACAGCGTACTTAAAATGTCGTACAACTCTCATTCATTATGACTTTGCGGCGAATTTAATTTCGTTGTACGACCTTTCGAATCGGCCGATTATAAAATCGGGGAGGGGAGGGGTCGCGTTCGATTCACGATGTCTTGCTCGGTTCCAGAGTGATCTTGCTCGAGCGTTCGGTCAGTTCTCAGAATGGATTTCGGCCACTCGGTCAGGTCAGGTCCTTTGAACCAGCTTCGTGACCGTTCACACCTCTGCGCCGTTCGAAATTTTCAGCGGGATTGCTAATCATTTCAATTATTCGGTTGTAACGTAAATAACTTCGGTATTATCGAATATTCTCTTTCTTTTATTATTAACTTCGAAAAGCAGCGAAGTAACAGTGTTGAGTTTAAACTGGCTGCAAATGGATTTTCGTCAATCTCAATTATGTTCATTTCTAATTAGCCATAATTAGAACACGTTTACACTCGAAACTGAAATGATTTATATTTGCAATTCAATTGTTTCAGAATAGCTACTGTATATAATTGTGCAATTATTTTATTATATTATTCAGGGAATATAACTAAATGAAATTCATTTCCACAAGTTTTTATTTAATTAACTAGGTCGTGTAATAGATGAGTAGTTTATTTTTTCATGTTATCAGCAGTGATTGAGTTAATGAATTTTCCTTTGGTAATGGGTATTTAAAGGTTGACATACACAAATTGTAACTTATAATTTCATAATTGAAAAAGTAATGACAAAAAGGAATTTACCAAGCTGTGAATGTCAATGTAAGTAATTCCTTTTTCGGGTTTCAATATTTGCTTCCCGAATTGCAAACATTTTGCTCACATCGCGGTGCAATTTAGTAAAATAGATTGCCAGGCGGCGAGCAATTTTTTCCTCTAAAAAGGCTATGGAAATGATAATCCTCTTGTAAATCTATAACATGTCCTTGTAAATTTATAAAACCCATTTTTTCAATTAAATTCAATAACTATTATAAAATACAAATAAATTCAGTTACATCCACTGTATTAAATTAATAAATATTCAATTGAAATATGTTCACATTTTGCATAAAATTTACTCATGTCACAACATAATGATATTAACATAAATAATATAAGCTAATATTATACATAAAATGCATCATATATATAGTGATTACTATATTATAGATAATGAAAAAGTGGATCTTGAGTAATCAAAAACTAGGAATAAATATATGTATTTAATAAAATATGGAAACAACACGGACAACACGTAAAAAATACAACTCAATGCCACGGAGGCCAACACACGACTCTTGCTTCCGCAACTCTCTTACAGACATTCTCTCCCCCATAAGCATTTTTCTCACTCGCATTCATCATAAACACTCGGATGCACCCCTGGAAAGCTGGCCCTGCAATCTTGGGTCCGCGATGTTGTGCAGGTCACTTTCCCTCGACCGTTTTACAGCCTGTCCTTCACTCACACTCATTCTTACATTCACTCTTCCTAAAAATACCTTAACCTACGCTAAACATTCTAGATACTACATATACTTTATATATAACATAATATATTCATTATATATAATATAATAATTTTATAAAGTTTAAAATATAATATATAACGTATCAATACATAAAATAGAACAACACGATGCTTCCACAATATATCAGAAATACTTGATATATCTTCATAGAGAGCTGTAGAAGATCCATCACTGGCTTAATTACGATAATTCGAAAGAAAGTTTTCTACCGAGGGTAGTCTACTGGGGATAAGAAATGGCTGCGCGGAAACGAAGCGTGGGTGGGAGGAAAAACCGATGAAAGAAATTACAAACTAATATCGACGATGGTTCATTGAGAAAAATTGGTGTACGGAAGGGGTGGCCGGGGGTGGATCCGTATCGCGGTTCGTTAGGAGGTCCGCATTCAGGGCCGAGTTTACGGCGCATCGACGTTTACGAACTCTCGACGTCGAGCTTTACCACGAGAAGTTTGCAGTTACCGTGGCTCTCCGCGCCGGTAGTACGTCGGGCCCACGCGAACGTGATACTTCGTTTTCACCCTTTTATGGAATTAATTTCGATCAGAATTATTTGTAATATTATTATCGTAGAAAATTTATTCGCTAATCAATTACCTCGCTTTTAATTATTTGATGGGAGAATTGGGAGACAAATGATCTTCGATTGGCTAGAATGTATTTAACATTTTGCTGTCTTTTAATGAAACGAATGGGTAAAAATGAAGGTAACGTAAGTGTGCGTCGATTTTTTCTATTTATTCCCTTGTACTATGTAATTATTATTAAATAATATTCCCTGTTGGTTATTTGAGAATTAGCAGCAACAATTATTAAATTGATCTTTAAATATTAAATCAAAATAAATAATGGAGTAGGTGTAGACAGAATATTCGAGTATCCATTATTTAAACATGAAATATTCTATGAACTGCCATAAATAATTTAAGCCAATAAAACCAAAGAAAACCTCGCTAACTTCATAATCCCACCCCAAGCAAGAGCAAACAGTCGTTCGTACCTCCATAAACACTCTAAAAGAAACAGTTACCATAAAAATTCACAATGAACTCGCAACGGAGTTCATTCCCTCAAAAAGTAGTATACCATCGTCTACATAAGCCCGAAGAAAATCATTCTAAATCATAATCTAGCCCAAAGACAAGCGAACGGAGTCATACAGAGAGTATATGTATTTCCATCAAACGTCGCTCGGCGTTGCAAGATTTCCCGTCATCTCGTGGCTGCGTACCATCAACCTAGGGTAGCCGTTGGATCAAAGGATCTCGAGGAAGCTCGTCGTCGTAGGAAGCGCAAACCGAGCATACCAGCCAGTCTGGCCTGCCGGCTGGCTGGCTGGCTGGCTGGATGGCTGGCTGGCTGGCTAGCTGGCTGGCTGGCTAGCTGGATAGCTAGCTGGATAGCTGGCTGGCTGGCCTGTGCTCGATCAATATTGCCATGGCTACGACGTGCAACGTGGAGGAGAAAGAAGAGGCGGAGTAGGTGGCGGCTGGCTGGCTGGCTGGAGAACTCGGTGGAGGGGTGGTTGCTCATATTCCGGTTACACACGAGAGGGTTGAGAACCAGGTCTGATTCTCTCCAGTAGCGGAGCCGAGCGGGGGCGCGCAGAGCCACTAGGTGTGTACGGAGGTTACAACGTAGTAGTAGGAATACGTACTGCTACGTCACGAGACCTACACCTTGCCCCACCGAGCCAGGCCAGGCAGTCGGCCGACCAGCCAGCCACCACCGTCGCTGTTCTACTCGAGCGATTCATGACGACGTAGAAAACCGCTTCCTCTCGCGGTCGCGGGGGAGAAAATGCTGACACTACACTCCCACAATTTCTTTTGCTTCTTCTTTTTTTTTTAGTTTTTTTTTATGTAGTTTTTTTTTTAGTTTTATTCATTAGAGATGTGTGCTTTTTGGAGATAGTTCTCAAAAGTGAGGACTCGATATCACGTTGATATCACTTTCACCGTTGAGAATTATTTCTTGTAATCCAGATGATCTTGATTGTAGGCTGTTCTTTTGAGGTGTTAGCTTGAAAGCAACACGAGTTCGAATTTTTGCAGTTTTAATGTTTATTACTAAGTAGAGGAGTAAGTTAGTTTTTCATCACTAATCGATAGTAGGAATTTATGATTATTAGAGGCGAGTGTGATTGGTCTTTTTGGTTAAGTACTCTTAGGTAAAATGGGTTAAAAGGATAGGGTTTTTTGGGGGTGTCCAGGAAAGGACGCTAAGTGTGTTATTATTATGATGAGACGGGTAGCCAGCGTCGTCGGAGAGGATTTTGGGCATTGGTTTCCGGCTCACCGTTATGATGATTGTTGGTTTAGGTTGGAATTTAACCGTATTTGTCAATTGTCGAGGATTCAGAGAAGAATATTGCAGGATTTTCATATTTTATGGATGTTCGTTCGTTGGCCAGTAAAATTAGATAGGTCCTGATAAAATAATGTTCGTTTGTGTATGTTTCCGGGAAAATGTAATTTAACCGAAATTTCATGGTCTCGTGAAAAGAGAGGAACAATTATTATGAATGTACTGAAACAAATCAAATTCGTTATCGTAACAATTATAACAATCGCAATAATAAATTTTGTGTGCATAAACATAGCAGATTATTCTGATTCTGTGCCTGTCACATAAAATTTGAATATACACATTGAATACACCACGATGGTTGTAATACACAAAAACTCTTAGGTTTCAATTAAATGAAAAAAAAAATATTGAATAGTCTTTTCCGAGTGCTTGTACATACGATATTTAAATTTTTTATTAATTTTTATTGCTTTTACGTGTTGGGCGTGCAGGATACCCCAAACTGTGGTTAGTGCAATGAATTCACCCTGGTTGTACTATCTTCAGTATAAAAACTCGCTCGAAAATACCTGCTAACAATGCTGTTACTCTATCATCATGTATTCTAATTATTATACATACGATAATAATATTGGCTTTACGAGTTCATGCTCGGAGCCAGAAGTTACCGGGGCAACACGAAAGATTCTTGCTGCGCGTATGGAACGAATTGCGCGCGTTTGAGCGTACACAGCGCCGCGAAGTGGCTGTAAAAATTCATAATAAGAGATGAGAAACTGAAAGACGAACAGCAAGGGGGGAGGGGTTTCAATTATAATTAATGATGATAATTCGCGGGATCCTATTGGCGCAAAACCAATAATAACGGGTAATTTGCTCGTTACAAGGTTATATGTTGGCGAAGGAATCACCGAGCGCCAGCTCATAAAAATAATAATAAAACACTCGGCCGCTTTGAAACTACGAAAACCCCGCTAACTGTCTGCCCTATCTAATACCCTTTAATGTAACCTCGTTTTATATAATATCGATCTTAACCACCACGCATTCAGGAAACACTTTAACATTTCCTTCCGCCGGCTTCGTAATTAACAATACGATTTACCAGGAAAAATTCTACGGTTATTTATTTCCCATGAATACAAAACATTAGATTTGATCATTCGTAGGAGAGTATTTTTAATCGAACAATTTTCGAACGATTCTTCAGTGCTTATGATGTTTAAACATAAAGTTCGGAATTACAGAATATCAATTTCTATAAATTTCTTGAATAAAATTGTTTCAATACAGAAAATTAAATTCTGAAATAAAGAATATTCATTTTCATCGATTTAAATGATAAATATTTAATATATAAATATTTGCTACGGTAATTTACTAACTCATTTCAACCTCGTAAACAGAATTAAATTATTATCTTTTTTTTTATTAGCGAATAAATTCCACGTTATCAGTCCCCTTTTTAGACCTTTTATTAAAATATTATTGTTCGCGTTGCAGGATAATCCGTTTGAAATTGTGCGCAGAGATCTATCAGCTTAATTTATAACAAAAGTCGCCGTTTTAATCATTCACGTGAATTACAGCTTTCTAGAATCAGCGATCTAGACCAAAACAAACCGGACCGCTGCGGCGTATCAAGTTGCTGCCATGCACGAACGTTGCGATAATATTTAGCTACATTGTGCCGAACGAAATCACGACTGAGTTCATTATGCGGTTCAGAATTCCTCACGATTCCGCGTGGATCGTTCAAAAATACCGTTCCGGATGCCACGGATGCACGAAACGTGCCTGCCTCCAGGGAACGACAATCGGTCCTTTGTTTCCTTCGACCGCGTCTCGAGGTATCTTCGGGATTGAAACGATGTTACAGAACCATACACCATACGCCAAAGATTCTTACTATGCACTTTATTCATAACATCTGCTTTGTTCTACGTACATAATATTGTTATATTTAATTTCATCTTATATGATAGACTTCTCCCGATACGAATACATTTCTGTGGATTTTTATAAATCATTTTTATACGTTTGTAAATGAATTCGTTATTACGAAGCTAATTAATGTATATGTATGATATTGCACGCAAATATTAGATTACTTGCACAATTAACAATAATTTTCACTTTTCCAGCAAGAAAATTAAAATTGGAAGCTCGTATTTTCATGTAACCGAAGTTCATGCACGCAATTGAGTAACAACAATGGAATCGTAATATACAATACTCTTACACTCAAGAACAAATGGATGTTTATAAATCTCCGCGATAATACGTATAATTTATTGATCAACACATCGGTAACTTACATTTTCATTCACGGAAGAACATACGATATATTCTTTGAATAGTTATGACATTTTAACATGTTTGCCACAGTAATGGATACCGGTGAACGTCACCAAGCTCCGGTTACTTCATCGCCTATTCCAATTAGTGAATTATCAATCATAAATTACTAATTATCATTACATCACTACAATTCTACACAATTCAATCCAATATTCCATCACTCTTCTCGCCATAACACTATCCAAGTAGTATAGCCACAAAGTATATTAACACTAAATCTACCGTGAAGTTAAATGGACATTTTGAAATTGTTAAACAGAAGTTAAACTTCAAGAGTACATCCGTTGAGATTTCAATTAATTTATCTTTCCAATAATTACAAAAAGGAAAAATCAGGAATGAGCCATTCTGACAAAGAATTTTCATTTTTTGGACAAACATATCATTCTTCTTCGTTTCACTTTAGTTTTTCGTTAGAATATATTGTAAGTGCGTTCGTCCTGCATTTGACGGCCAAATTCATTATTTGATTGTATTGCGCGCACGATAAGAGATTTTTCAAACTAAATTTCACATTTCACTGGTTAAAATTCGTATGGGCGGCGCGAGTGTATCGAACGTTCATCTCGAAAATAAGAAAAAAAGGGGCTCGATGGGAGGGTTGCACGCGAAAATTTATCGACATGCCGGCCAACAAACGGATAATTGGTAATATTGTACCGAAGCCGTGATTTATAAAGGCGCGCCGCCGGGAATGGAAGGGTTTTTCGCGCTGATTATGCATTTTGGAAGGCGGAAATCGTGCCTCGCGCTCATATTGCAACAATATCGAATGGGGGAGGAGAAAGAGAAAGAGAGAAAGAGAGAAAGAGAGAACGGAGCCGCACGCCAACGCGCGTGCAAGAAATCCCCCTTTTCCGGTCGTGGAACGCAAGTCATAAATGCGCCATGCCCGTATGTATGCGCCGCGCGCGTTGTATTCGCCGTGACCGTACGATGGTTCCCGGCTCAGATGCGCAGATTACGATTGCTGCATTGTCTGTTGTCCACCGGCCGAAAGAAACTGACGAGTGGCCGCTGCATTGTGGAGGCGAACGAAAAATTGCAACGGCTCGGCCGATCCGTGATTGTTACCGCAGCGATGCTTGGTGGGTGGTTCCCGTTGCAGATAACAATTTTAATAACCAGTATAAGAGTTTCTCCGAGACTGTTGTATGGTTGTTGGATTTTGCACTGCCATTACTCATTTAGGCTCGAAAACATGTTTGCTGGAAACTCTCAAGTGAACTCGAAAGTGAATAGCTTGAATACTATAATAAATATACGAAGAATATAGGAAAGTAAATGTATTGTTACTATTTTTATAAAGATTTACGTAGCAATTATATTAAATGTTCGGTACTTTTAGGGTTAATCTTTGAAAAGACGTACCACGCACGTCGAGATATTTTTTTTCCAAAATTGCCAGTGGCATCTAATAAACATCGATAGTCTAGCCTCATTAGGCGTACTAGGTTGCTTTGAAATGTACTACTCTGTACAAAATTATTAATAAATAAAATTAGTATACATGTCCGCGTAAAATAGGTAAAACCAAATTCTTCGCGCAAGATGTTGTCAAGTCTCCATATTAATTTTTAGAGCAAGAGGTTAAGCAACAGAGATGTTTCAATGTTTCATGTATTGAAGCATTACGCGAAGCTTAATGTTAAATGTAAAATTTTGTAACTTTGTATTAGATTTCTCGCTTCCCGACGACAGAGATTATTTTTTAAAACAAGAATTCTCGTTTCTCGATGCGGATTGTGTTAATATTCAATTTCGAGTGGGAGTTTTCGAATGAATCGAAGTCAGAATTCGAATTTCGAACAACGATGAAAGGATTAATTGTGTTTGTAGTAAGTTTGACGTGAACGGGGACGGCGCTTCATCATTTTCAGCGGAAGTGCAACAGAGGTAATGGAATAAAGGGATCGCAGAGAAAGGAAGTGCGCGTAGACGAATCGATAGTTTTCGCGTGGGTGGCAAGACAAGAGGAGGATCGATCGATCGCGGGGTGGCAGCGGTGGTTCGCGTTCACGAGCGGCCGCGACGCGACGCGCACCGGCTGCATAATCAATCGATCTTTCGCTCATCGACTCGCACACACAGCCTACGTGCTTTCTTGCAGCTTACAATGTTGCGCGTTCTGCTTTCACAGCCCGGCCAACCGTGAAACAAAGGAAGTCAAAACCTTGTAACCATGACGACAAAGCGTAATTTACTAAAGTATCCGGGCTGCACGGTGTCCATCTTGTAATGAACTTTCGCGTTCATTATCTTAATCAATTCCTCTGTGGACAAACGATTCTTTCTATTCTTTGCAATGCACAGTGAGATGATCGTCTCCTTACAGTGAATCCGGCGATACAGATGAAAATTGTTTATAAACCGTGTTTGAACAATGAACGCTTTTGAGAGCGAAAAGAAATTTTTATTTAAATTTTCAACAATAATGTAATAGTGCGAGATTTCTAAGTCGGTATTTCCATTTAAAAATTATGTTATAATGAAGAAACTTTGCAGTGTCTCTTTCATGATGGATATTCTTGGTTATTTGGTAATTAGTTTTTGTAGAGCACAGATATCATCGATTTTATTTTTGTGTAATATAATACACAAAGTTTCTTCGTTATACTGCATGTATTCTGAGACAAGTTAAATCATTTATAAAAAAGAAATTTGTAGGCCTTTCACCTTATGTTTTTACGAGCTTCACTGGTTATGAATTTGTCATAATAATTGATTCGTTAACTGAATGCATCGCGAGAAACATTGATATCTGAGATTTTCGTGATATATACGTTGTTTTCGTTTGAAAGTTCTGTTTCTTTTAACGAATGGACAATATAACGAAAAATGATTTCATTACATTAACCGTATACATTAGTACGAACGATTACACTGTAAGTTATGTAAGATTTGTCCTGATTACCTTAATAAATGAAAAAGGTTAAACTAAAACGGAATCGCCGACTATCACGCAATGAATGAAAGTGAATTACGATGTATAATATGGTCATACTAGGTTACAAAAAGAAAAAAAAATCAAGAAAGAATGAAAAAATTGTGTCGGGTGTGAAAAAAGGCAATGAATTCAATAATTGCGTGATCATCAGTAATTAAGTTACAACTCGATAGTCGAAGTTTATTCGTTGCGAGCTGCGAAACGTAATTAACAGGTGTTAACGATAAATCATAATCTCGTTGAACGCGCGCAATAAAAACTAAGGCCTTGCTAAATGTTATTTGAATAATCATTTTCCGAGAAGTTGCGGACTACAGTGTTGCGAAATACGTCGGTTGCTTATTCTTTTCTCAAACAGTTGATGTTTTTATATATTCCTTTAAGATAACTATTTTTAGTCGTTTAAAGAGGTCTGGAAAAATAAAATTATTGTTGTCACTAGAATTAATCTATATGTAATTTTTCATTTTGCAGTTCACTTAAAAAGAGTATGAAAATATAAATATGTGTATTCTATGTTAATATATGTTTGTAACAAAAGGATGTGTCCATTGCTTCACATAACAGAAAATAAGAACTTCCTTAATTTTACAATGAAAACGATAAAAATTGAAAACACTGAAATTTTAAATATAAAACGATAATAGAAATAATATTAAAATTATTATTATAAATGTATTTCTATATACAGATTATCTTATAATTGATGAGACAACCATCGAATGAATAATTCTACATTATACAAATAATTCGAATATGATGTAATAGAATTTTTTTCGTTTAAAACATTCATTTAAAATTCCAAGTTTGTAAAGTATAGGTGCACTTAGCTGACTCGCCTGAAAACGAATGGTATAATTGGAGGGAAGTTATTCTACGCGAAAAAGTAAGTCGAAAGTGTAGAATAAAATTTTCTCGCTCGAAACTTCGTTTTCGAAGAAACTTCAAGTTGAAAATTTGTCGAGCAATCCATTTGGCTATTTGTCTACAGAACATTCAAACTTGATTCGCTCGAGAATGAGACCTCGGACAAGAAAATCTTATTTTACATTTTTTACTTTTTTTGAATTGTAGAATAACTTCTCATCGTTTATATCACCTATATTTATTGAAATATCTCTCTTTTCAACCTTTTTTCAAACTTCAAGTACCACAGTCGGATTTCCAAACTACTGTCGAAATATAAATCGATGCCAAAACATAAACAAAAACATGAACTACCTATAATTTTAACGAATAAACATTACAATGTTATCGCACTTTTCTCGATATTGTACAATATCGTGTCAAACACGTGGTGGAAATTTCAAATAGAATTTAACAAACATAAATATTATTCAATTTCTCTTTTTATTTGAGTTTATTTTAAGGTGGTCGCATTAACGGTAAAGTCATTAGTGGCCACCAACATTTGGATACATTACTTAGCACTTAATAATACTTATTACATAATGACTTATTGTATAATAATATACTAATTGTATGAATAATAATACAAGATTAACGGAATAGATATATCTTAATTACATCGAATTTAGAAGGTTAATTTATCTGAAAAACTTAAGCACATTCTGAGTACTGTTAGAATCATTATTCAATTCGTTTGAATGCAAATCACATTTTATTTCTCTGTTACCAATGATTTTACCTGAGACCACACGTTGACATAGAATAAGACTGGAATTTTCTGTTATTTTCAATAAATTATTCATAATAAAGTAGTTAGATCGATCGGAATTCAGAAAGAAATCACAGGTCAAGGAGTTAACAATGAACTGTCCTTTATTTCTGGTTAAATACAAACGGACGTGAAAGTAATCCAATGTTCTCTACTTAAGGTAAAAAATATTGAGCGTCACGTATACGTGACGGCGGTCGTGAACGTGGTAAAATCAATGAAAAAGCTTTTTCATCTAGTCATTCCTTTACACGATGGAAAGCGCAGGGTTAGGTATGGCGCGCTGGTGTTGCCTAAATGTTAAGGGTTAATCGAGCTCGCGGATCGTACGCCGCTAACGTGGCCAGTGTTTTTGCTTTCGTCCGCGTTTATTACACCCGGAGCGAGTAACCTACTGCCTCGGTCGCTCGCGTTACCTTGAAGCACAGTTGTCTCGTGTCATAATTCGCGTGCACGTGAACGCGGCCGACGCTGCCTCGAAGATCGCTCGAGCATTCAGTCGAGTGCAAAGTACTCTGACTACGTCGGTTTCAAGGTCGCCGTTGGTAGCTTCCTACTTGGCAGATAATCGCGAATTGTTTTTTACGCGGAACGTCGGCAGGATAGGCATTGGAATGCGTTACGTTGACACTTCGTTGTAACATGGGAAATACCCGGTCGAGTGTGTACACCTAACCCTCGATTAGCACGGTAGAATGGTTCCATGAAAACGCCATGTAAATTCAAAACCAAGTGCAATTTTTGTCCACAATTGCCATTGACAAGAAATACAAGCGTAATAAATTTAACAACTCCACATGGAACTGTATTATTTATTTTTCTGTAAAATAACAAATTATATATATTTAATTTTAAATATAATGGATAATAAATTTAATTTTAAATGTAAAAGAGTTATGTAGAAATTTATTAATCCAACAAGATTGCGTATGTAATTCGCAAAAGGTAAGAACTTAATGTAATACTTGCATTTGTCTGACCTAACCGCGTTAAAGTGAAATACAAGAGCATTAAATCGAGGGCTAAGTGTGGAGTTTTATTTCGCAATACTCGAGGGCGAGACTTTTTGAAATAAATGAATGCGTGAGTATGTTCTGAAGGATGTTACGTATTTATGTAACAGTTAAAATATTTATGAGTGCGTCTGAAGGTTATTCTAGTAAGGTATTGTTGCTTTATTTAGAAATAAGCAAAGCGTGAATTGTGGAAGACGTTGATTCGTGTTTTCTGTAACTAGCGTTGCATTGTTTGCTGTGAGTTTTTTTTTGTAACTACGCTGTATGGAAGTAATCTTTTATTAATGGTTCACTATTTTAGATTTATGTCTAAATGAACAAAATTAAACATATCTAGATTTGTTGGAGTTAAGGAATTAATTCTGCTGTATTTTTGCCAATGTTTTGGAAGTAAAAGTTACCTTCTTTGAATCGGACTAGTGCATTGCGCGATACAAAGAGATTAACGTTGAGATAATCAATATCCAATGATTCTTGCAATTTAGTAATTGTGGAGATGGTTAGAATATAATATCTGGTTTGTTTGATTTTAATCAGAATATTCTTGGTTAACTTAACCAGTAATTTTAAATTTGAAAAATTAAAAACTATTGTTAGTATTATTGATGAATTATTTGATTTCTTATATGGATTAATCATTTCACTGAATTGATATTCCAATAAAAAATTATGCGATACCATCGAAGTTTCTGGTTTATTCTTTTCTAAAAGCTTTTGATGACTTATAAATACACAATCCACTTCTTTTCTGTATATGATGCGCATCATGTAATGATAAATCATCGCTTAAAAATAAAAAAAAAGGAGTAGTCTGGATCGAATAGATCGAGTGAATGGTTCCGTTGTGACAGCAGGAATGATTAATTAAAATAGGAAACGAGCAGCGGAGCGATTAAGCGTTCGCAGAAAATTGGTCGCGTCTGCTTCGGTTCAGAAGAAGGAAATCTTTCATCTCGCTACGATGTAGTCAACCTTGACGGTGTGAAAAACCCAATCGATAATCAGAATAACGAGTTGATTCGAAGGTCGTACCTGTAATTTACCGTAGGTCATGTTTATGAAACCACTGTGCTATGAACAGTTGCATTCAACGTGATTTCATGGCTCAATGACTTACAACGAACGTTGCGAAGCGAGTCTTCAATTCTGTTTAATTTTAACATATTCATTACACCTTCAACTCCGATTATTTTCAAGCACGTCAATTCATAAACTTAATAATGAAACAGCATTGAAAGCCGTTTTCAGTGAAACAACACTTTAGACTCAAGTTTCATTTTATTATTGAAACGTTAAATGAAAATATTTCCAAATAGAATTTAATTTAAATAAAACACAGTATAAATATAATGTAACAGATTAATGTATTTTCCATGCAATTTGATAAAATTGTAAATAACGAGACCACTTGGATTATTAAATCATACAGTTTTCATTCGCAAAACAGAGTTCTAATTCAGTTAATATCAATTACACGTATCTTTATTATTGTTTTAAACATTCTTTGCACCCTTATACATACTGTTCACGCATTATACCGCATATAATTACTAATCAAGCAATCGCTGTTTTCAAGGAAACTTTTGCCATTTCAAATAAGTTCAAAATGGTACTGTATCTGTCTCCCTTATAATAAACATTATTCATATTATATATATTCACGCAACATCCACACTACACAAATTTCTATTTATCACGTAAATATATTCATACTGTCAACGGACATTATAAAAGTACATTATAAAAGAACAATATTACCATTTGGTACGGAAAACGGCAGATAATTCTGTGTCGCGGGAAGCCAACGGAAATATCTACAATTTATGCGATTTCTATCTCCTGTTGATATCGTTTTACTATCGTGGTTCCCGTGATGACTGCAGTAGTAGCCTTGACTAAAGCTCAGAGAGCAGAACAGAATAGAGCAGAGGAGAACAGAGGAGAACAGTCGAGCAAAGCAAGCAGGCAGGCAGGCAGGCAGGCAGGCAGGCAGGCAGGCAGGCAGGCAGGCAGGCAGGCGGAGGCAGAGTTGCGTGGCGCGTATCTATGTTTAGACGGTCGGGTACGTCACATCCGGTAGTTTGCGCTCCCCTTGATCGTTCGCCCACTCTTTCGCTTTTTATCTTTTTCTCCTTAGATTTCGCCGTACTCCTTCCACCGACTGTTTTCCCGAGCTCGAGCAAGTTCGCCCATTGTCACGTGCCGTTCACGTATTCCCCGCTAATTTTTATTTCAAACCTTAACCCTTTGCCCTATGATTTACTCCTCAATGGTCGATGCAACTGCTTTGCCAATGATAATTCACCGAAAAAAGAGAAAAATGCTAGACACATTCCATGTCCATGTTTCTTCTAAACTGTAACAGTTAAAATATTTGTAATACTTGTAAAAGAAGAATATTTCATTTGAATGTAAAAGAAGTTAGTAATATTTATGCTTGTTAAATTCTGTTTAAGATTTTCACCAGTTAGTTTCTTCGTTGCAAGATTACAGTAGTGTTCATCGTGTTGAACAGTATGTGGTAGTAATTAGTTTCTACATTAGCGATTGAAACTTCCATTTAACCCAAGACACCGATCCACACATTTGTCTAATCCAAATGTTTACTTCAATCAATGTTTGAATAACACCAATGTCAAAAACAGAAACGCAATCACTCGTTTAACATTTCGATCTGGCTCGATTAGTAATTTTCAATGTACACGAAATTTAAGGCAAACAGACGGTCACTTCGTTCGAAACAATTAATACTAACCGTTCCGTGAAAATGTGATTAAAGTTTCTGCGTTTTCTTTCGTCCATTTAACATATCGATTCCTATATCGTCCAATTAACCAGTTTTTTAATTATTGTCTTTTCCTTTGTTTCCGTTTCCAGTAGAAAAATGTATCATCTAACTTGTTTAACTTTTCCCCGTAGCCAGTTATTTGACTGATTACGATAGGAATAAGTATATACAAAGTGCCGGTACGGTTAGTGTCAACGCTTTGAGTGCTGAATACTCCCAACCGAAACATTCCGTGTGGACGGAACATAAAAAAATATTCAGGAAAAGTAAAAATATTGCAAAAAGGCTCACCTGAAGATCGATGAATTATGTTAATTTATACAATGAATTAATTTACAATTAAATTGTAATTGTAATGCTTCAGTTTCGCCAAATTTAGTAACGCTAAGAAACGCGTATATTAATCTGATATGTTATAATTATAATTATCACCACGGCACGTGTTAGATGAAAAAGATCGTAAAATGCATATATGTGCCCCCAGCACTCGAAGGGTTAATTCGTTGCGTCGGAAGTAGTTCGAATTCGCTGACGATCGCAATAAAATCGCAATTCGTTCGCAGCCGGCGAACGCGCAGATTCTTCGCGCGCTGGTTACGTTACGCGATGCGGCGAATTGCTTCGTTCGTGGTGCAACGCATAGAGGTAGGTTAGGGTCCAGCAGCTGGTCGCGCTTATGGTTCGTCATTTGTTATTACTGGCCTGGTAATTACGCGCGCGTTCGAATGCGCGTTGCGGGAAAGCGTGCGACCGAGAATCGGAGAACGAGAGAGATAAAGGAGTGAGGAAAAGACAGAGATAAGAATAGAGAAATGAAAGATACTGAGAGTTAGAGCGAGAACGATAAAGAGATAGAGGAAGCGACAGAGAGATAAAGAAACAGAGAAACGAAAGTTGGAGCGAGGAAGAGAAGAAAGCGATAGTGAAATGAAGAGATAGCGAGGGAAAAAGAGAAATAGGAAGATAAAAGAAAGAGATAGAGAACAAGACAGATAAGTGTGTAGAGAACTGGAGGGATGGATAATGTGATGCAAAGGTACTATGGGAAAGAGAAAATATGAGGGATAAAAAAGGAGATAGATATAAAGGCAGACGAATACAGAGGTAGAGAAGAAGGTAGAAAGAAAGGGACAGATGGAGAAATGAAAATAGATGAAAAGACAGAAGAATAGAGAAATAGAATTAAAAATCGGGTAAAAGAGATATGGATAGGGATACAAAATAGACAAATGGAAAGAAAGAAAGTGAAAAATGAGGAATAGAAGATATATAATTACAGTTATAAATATAGAGTTATGTTTATATTTAAAATTATAGACTTAGAAATTAGGAAAAGTGGTAAAGACGCAGAACAGAAAAATAGGAAGGAAGATAGAAGAAAAGACAGTGAGAGAGAGAAATATAGAGCTTGACTTGGAGAAAGAAATATAGAAGATGACAGTAACAGAGAAGTGTAGAGTTTCAGATGTAAAAAAAAAGCAGACAGAGAAACGCAGACGCAAATAAAAAAAGAGAGAGAAAGAAAAAGAATCGGGAAACAGACAGATAGATATAGAGAGAAAGAGAAAAAGTATAATATTGTAAAAGGCGGACGTCGCGGCACAGATAAACTCGCGGGAAACGTAACTCCTGATTCATTCACGGAAAGCCGTTGCGTAACGCCGCGCTATGCTACAATGAATTACGCCCGGCGAGTATATTATCGCTGGATGCCGGTGATTGTGCATCAGCGTTGCACCGTCGCATTGGAATTTTTTAAATCCGTTACACGGCACGTTTCGACGATACATGTTGTCACGAGGATCGATGAACCATCGAACGTTCCCGCGAGATTCATTTCGACAGATAATAGCAACGTGAATGCTTTCGCCATCTTTTTTTTTATTTCTCACATTGCAAACAGATCGTTCTTGGTTAACGTTATCTTCGCGACGGAGGCAGTATTTTTAAGGAATTTTTAAGATGTATCATTTTTTGAGATTTAACAGATATGTTCTTTGGGGTTTGTTCGATTGGAATTCGAATTAGGAATGTAGAAGTTAATTTATTATCAAGTATTCTTTTCATTGTAACGAAGACATTTTAATTGTAGGAATTTTAAAAAGAAAATAAAAACGGAAATTCTGTTTATAAAATTAAGGAAACTGTGATGTCGAATCGGTCACCTCGAATTAGATGATTTGGATTCGAACGAGATTATGAAGAATGTTTGTAAGACACACTTCGGAGAACAACTCGTTGTATAAAAAATGGCTTAGGTAGTCTCGGCTATACCTAGCTGGTCGGTGATTGAAAACGTTCTTAAAGAATTGGCTAGTTGGGTGGAACAATTTATTGATGGATGGGTGTAATAATATGGAAGATGTGTAAGGGTGTTAGTTTTATTGATTCTGTGTACTACCTGTATGGCTCGACTGGTAACAGTTGATGATAGGATTTCATGAATTATGTGTGGATTAACCATTGGAGTCATTTGACAAAGGTAAAGTGTTAGCTCAGTTTGATTCGGTTTAACTTTTTCCAAGAAATTCAAAAATCTTTTACTTTTCTTGAGGGTTGAAGATTTGGAGGAATTAAACCAAGAATGGAGAATATTTTCAATAATTCGTTTTTGCCCCTTAAGTAATGAATTATTAGAATCTGAGTTCAACAAATTTCTCAAGCCAGAAATGTCTAATGTGAATGGATCAGGAAAACCTCTGATTAAAACACTTGTGAGCCAAGTTATCGGATACCCTCCTAAGCTTCTTGCTATCATAAATAGACTCCACATAAGTTTATAGTTATTGTCCAGCATTGACCATGCATTTGTTGGGACTCGGATTTCTCTTAGCCCACCAAAATTATCAGGAATCTTACTTCTTGTTTCCTGCCAAGGTTATTGGGGGGTTTGAAGGAAGAATAAATCTGAATAGGTGCAATGACATTGAATTTACAACCTCAAACGTATATCAAATGCAAGGAATTAAGGGAGAATAATCCACCCAGCTGGAGTAAAAAAATCCTGCACTTAGTGATGAAAGAGACGAGTCAAGAGTAGGAAATCCTTCATTACAACATTTCATTAATCTGTTTATCTTCTTTAAGCTCATTGGTTAGGGACATCCATTGTAAATGGGAAACTTCCCATAGAGAAATAATGAGGTTGATTCCCATGTCTCTTCTGTTTTTAAAGGAGGACCAAGGTCCTTTATAAAGTCCTCCAAAGTAGAAAGAAAGTGGTTGTGAATTTTGATTATTTCATTAGCCCCTAATATCTGGGGGTAATGACAGACTAAGACTTGTTGTCCCCTTGTCCCATTAATTGAGCTTCGATATTTCACTTTTCCATCACATATTTTAAAATGACCACAGTCCATAAAGTCCATCCTTTTTGACGTAAGCCTTCAATTCCACTTAGATGACCTCTCCAAACATAAGGACTGGGTTTCAGTCGACCTTGATAAATCTCTGGGCAAACAGTGCCATCAGCCAAATACAGTGAAGATTCAGTGAACATCCCATGAGTCCTTTGAATTAAGTTGTTAAAGCCCAATAAATTATCCGTAACTTTAAATATTTTTTCAGTTTCAATCTTCCTCGTGTTAGTATTCCACTCATTAAAATCAATATTAATCACAATTTTAACAGTTTAATTATTGGATCCTTTTTTCATTCTTTGGGTTGCAAATAGTTGTTTCTTTAGTAGCTCAGTTTGACTATTCATTACAGTGATTTCTGGAAAATACTTAAGAAAATGAGTTGCAATTAATGTTCGCGTGAAAACAACATACATTTGTTTTTTAAAGGTCAGTAATCAAATTAACCTCCCTACGATTTTCATCTCTCGCTTTTTAGGACAAGTACCAACCACATTCTCATCCGGTCCAAATCCTTCAAGGTCAATTTGTTTTAGAAACTCGTCTGGATCTCTTAATTCACCCTGAATCCACTGAATAATTACAGAACGGTCTGTGGAGTTCCTTATATGTTTGAATTTCTCTGTTTTCTTTTAATTCCGCAAAATTTTCTCTTTTAAATAAGATCCGAATGGAAGAGCTGAAACATCACAATTGGACCAAGTTGAGGTTTTTCTGTAATAAGCCATACAGAAATATTCGCAAAACTTTTCATAAATTATATTGATTTTTTTTCATATTGACTGGTCTGAGTTTACAGGCTAAATTTCTAAGTTTCAAGATAGTCTTAGAAGAATCTATGATGGAATGACCCCATATTCTATACAGTCCAAATAATTGAAAACCATTTGAAATTGAGATAGACATTGCTGTTTTGAATATTTGAGTTAATTCATTGATTCGATTCATAGATCCATTTTTATCAAGA